>NC_059339.1:41346469-41651990 GCF_018350155.1 Leopardus geoffroyi
CTATAAAGTACCCATTTTCTTTCTTTCTTTTTTTTTTTCAACGTTTATTTATTTTTGGGACAGAGAGAGACACAGCATGAACGGGGGAGGGGCAGAGAGAGAGGGAGACACAGAATCGGAAACAGGCTCCAGGCTCTGAGCCATCAGCCCAGAGCCCGAAGCGGGGCTCGAACTCACGGACCGCGAGATCGTGACCTGGCTGAAGTCGGATGCTTAACCGACTGCGCCACCCAGGCGCCCCTAAAGTACCCATTTTCAAATGCAGTCACATTTTAAGGTACGGGGGTTAGGACTTCAACGTATGAATTTTGGAAGGACATAATTCAACTCGTAAGTCTCCAAAAGGGAAAATTCCTTATGCTTCTGGAATAACATGACTTTTCCAAAGACTTCCTTGCTCCAGAATGGGCTCTAGTAGGGAGACTTTAGGGATGCAAAAGGGTGAGAATGTTGGGTTACTATTCTGGGAATTCTTAGACACATACAAGCATGCAGCTGCTGGCAAATTACGAAGTACTTGATGTTCCACGTGAATTACCATGCTTAAGATTCAACTATTGACTTGAAAGTTCACAGGTAATTTGAGCTCTTGAGTAGCTTTTCATTATATTAATCTGGCTATGATTTTTCAAGTAACAGAAAAAGGGTTGAAAGAGGTTGAGGCTCTACTGATGTCACAACTCTGGTACTTGCTGTGGGGGAGGGACATGATAAATGGTAAAAAGGCAAAACCCTGTTGGCGCCTTTATTCTGGCCATAAGAGTGTACCCTCTTCCACTTACCAAAATTTAGGTGTGGAGAAAGAAGGAGAAATAATTTCTTTAGCAATAAATAGAACCAGGAAGGAGATAACAGAGAGGGTGTAAGTACAGATGTTTCTGTTTACAAATCTCAGTGAATTATTAAGAAAACAGTGAGGGGTTTTTATTAAGAAAACAGTGAGTCTGGGTGGCTCAGTCAGTTAAGCATCCCACTTTGGCTTTGATCATGATCTCTGTGAGTTCGAGCCCTGCATCGGGCTCTGTGCTGACAGCTCTGAGCCTGGAGCCTGCTTCCGATTCTGTGTCTCCCTCTCTCTCTGCTACTCCCCTGCTCTCTCTCTCTCTCTCTCTCTCTCTCTCAATAGTAAAGAAATGTTGAAAAAAAAAAAAGAAAACAGTGAGGAAGAAGGTGAAGGAGTAGTTATTGTATAGCCATGGGAAGGAAACAGTGAAAGGAGCATTTTTTTGGAGGTGAGTGCCCTGTGAGGGTATAGGATAGCCAGCTAGATTCTGCTATCTCCAGTTCCTGTCAGACCTGGCTCAGTCTGGCCTTGGTGCTTGTCCCATTCAGTTATGGGATAAGGTTCTGTGCTTCCTTGCTCTCTGATTCCCTGGCCCTAAACATGGGCATTTCATGTGTTCTTTCTTCTCTAGTTTACCACTAGCTAGTCTTCATTCTCAAATTGCCATGTGCATCTTTGCCCTGCACGATCCCTTCCTTTTAGAGCTCCTGTCAGCAAAGGATGAGAGAAAATCCCTCTGCCAGCTCAGTAGTACCATGGAATCCCAACTACAGCATTCAGCTTTCCCTTTTTGTCTGGCTGGAGAAATGAATTTGCAGCTAGACTGCTCAGCCTCTATTCTACACTCTAGTTCCTTGAGGAGAATGAAATCAGAGAGCTGCTTATGGAAACCTCCTACAGATATAAAAATATGTATATTCTATAGTTTTAGGGACTACACGGCTTACGTATATTTGCTCTAGGGATGAAAAGCTAATCCAGTGTGAAGTGGGGGTGACTGTCAGTTGTTGCTTTTATACCTGGATGCTTCAGCCTGCCATGCCTCCTGGCTGGAATTTCTATTTGACATATGAATTTCATTAGAAAATATTTCTTTGGGTTGTCAGAGGTTGGAAGAGGAATGTTGAACCTAGACAAATTGCAAAGACAAGATCTGAAGTGGGAAGTGTGCTCAGAGGATGCTTAGGGAAAAGAGGAGAATTGAAAAGGGTCTTTGATATTATTTGCTTCAGGTGGAAAGTGTAATGGTTGTGGTTTCTAAAACAAGCCCTCTGGTTTGCAGAGACTGGATTGCAGAGGGCAGGGGCTGGAGGGCATTTTTTTCTTCTTTTTTTTTTATTAAAAAAATTTTTTTTTTCAACGTTTATTTATTTTTGGGACAGAGAGAGACAGAGCATGAACGGGGGAGGGGCAGAGAGAGAGGGAGACACAGAATCGGAAATAGGCTCCAGGCTCTGAGCCATCAGCCCAGAGCCTGACGCGGGGCTCGAACTCACGGACCGCGAGATCGTGACCTGGCTGAAGTCGGACGCCCAACCGACTGCGCCACCCAGGCGCCCCAGCATTTTTTTCTTCTTAATCTCTAAACTTTTTGTCCTTCTCTTTTCCTTGCTAGAAACCTTCTCGGTCTCTCTGCTTCTCCCTGCTCTCCACCCCTCCTTCCTGCCCCATATCACTTTTGCATTCATCCCAATACTTTCACAGCTGTCTTTCCTTTTGTTTTAAGAAGGCCTCAGGGCACAGTGTAAAGTTTCTTGGAATTTTGGGAGGGATGGGTAAAGGCAGGTTCTTAATGAAAAATAAGGACAATAGTCCTTGAAATTGTAGTGAAATTCACTGCAATTCCTAGATATGTTAGAAATGGAACAGTGTCTCTTTTTTGATTCTCCAGCTAGTCTTCCCTGTCAGGGCAGGACCTAAACTTCCACTGTAATTCTTAACACCTTCTTATCTCAAAATAAGGAAATAACATTGACTTCTCATGGTGATTGACAACAGTAACTCCTCTGGAGAAGGCCTTTCGTGACATTTTGGTTAGAAAAAGCTTTTATAGGGGCACTTGGGTGGCCCAGTTGGTTGAGTCTCTGACTTTGGCTCAGGTCATGATTAGGTTCACAGGTTTGAGCCCCACACTGGGCTCTGTGCTGGAAGCTCAGAGCGTGGAGCCTGCTTCAGATTCTGTGTATGCCTCTCTCTCTCCCTCTGCCCCTCTCCCACTCATGCTCTGTCTCTCTGTCTCCCTGTCTCTCAAAAATAAATAAAAGCATTAAAAAAAAAAGAAAAGGCTTTCATATGATTATATCATATACATATAGCTGTGATAGAAGCTAACAATTTGAGCTTATTATCTTTATATCTATCTAGTGAAGAAATCAGTAATGTGGTCTTATCTACCATGTGAGTTGATTTGTATGTAGGCAGATGACCCAGTTCTAGCCACTAGAACCCAAGGTCAATCTTCTGGGGACCTCCTAGGAAAGGTTCCTTTAACTGAAAAAGAAAACAACAAACAAACACATAAATAAAACTGATACTCAGTATGGGCTGCTCCTCTTCTTCCCTAGATGTTGTCTGTCGTCTGTGATGTTTAGAAGTGCAGCCTCTTGGGACAGTGAGAAGAGGCAATACTGATACACCGGAGTAGAAGGGTGAAAAAAGTCACTTAGGCCCTGGTGACTGTCCTGCCACTGTGTTTTTTGGTTATGTTTGTTGTTTGTTTTGTCATTGATCTGAGAAGCTAGTGTATGTTTTACTAATGTAATTTCTTTAAATATATCCTGGACATAAATTAGGTAAGGCTATACAGACATAGACTAAAATATGAGCAAATATGAAGAAGAAATACGGTGAAGTAGTTAAGAACAGAGGCTTCTGGCTAAAGCTGGCTGTCAGTTGCCTCATATGTAAAATGTACAAATCACAGTACTTGCTGAGTGCTAAGCAATAGAGACAAAGCACTGAGCGCAATGGCTGGAGCACATTACATACCCAATAAATATTAGCTACTATAGTTGTTATGAGTAATATCAACATGAGCTCCAGAGAAGATACAAAAATTGTCAGGTTTTGGTAAAAAGAAAAAAAAGTTTCTCAAAGAACAAAGATGTTATGAGTGTTCATGATTTTCGCTCTAATTTAGATAAGTAAAAATATGATTTGGTATTAAAGATACATAGAATATGGAATATTTTCAAGTATAAACATTTAGAATATTTTGTTTTAATAAAGAACTTTTAAGTTAATTAATGTAAAGAGTCAAAGAAACATAATAGCACTATGTTGCATTCAATTGAATAAAAATATCATACAGAAAATAATGGATTATGATTTAACAGCTAATCTGGGAGTGGTAGAAAGTAGAAGAAGGATTTAGGGACAAATTACTCAATATTTGTATTTACCCCAAACGTAATGCTTCCTTTCAAGTAGCAGTAAACGGTTGGGAATTAACTATTGCCTAATATAAATTTGGGTTTTATCTGTGAATCCTAATTACTCATATCCAGTCATCAGGGATAATTGGGAGTTAGCAGCATTGCAGGATAGAATGATGTAACTGGTTTAGGCTGTTCTCAACTGAAACGAAATGTCACATCCATCCCCAAGCTGATTAATTAATACTTTCTCTTCAAACACACAATGGCATATTTACTCCTGATACATGTTTGTGTTGACTTTGTGATCTGATTGTGCTCAGTTGTAAATTGTTTTGGGGGAAATAAATATTGTGAAAGAGATTAGTTGATTTAAGAATGTGAAGTTACTTGTGGTGGATCATAGTGTATAGAGATGTGGAATCACTAAGTTGTATATCTGAAACCAATGTAGCATTATGTGTCAACTATACTCAAATAAAGAATCAAAATTAAAAAAAGAAAGACTGTGCAATCCCTATCAAAATAACACCAGCATTCTTCACAGATCTAGAACAAACAATTGTAAAATTTGTATGGAACCACAGAAGACCCCAGATAGCCAAAGCAGTCTTGACAAAGAAAACCAAAGATGGAGGCATCACAATTCCAGACTTCAAGCTGTATTACAAAGCTGTAATCATTAAGGCAGTATGGTACCGGCACAAAAACAGACGCTCAGATCAATGGAACGAATAGAGAACCCAGAAATGGACCTACAAACATATGGTTAACTAATCTTTGACAAAGCGGGAAAGAATATCCAATGGAAAAAAAGTCTCTTCAGCAAATGGTTTTAGGAAAACTGGACAGCAACATTCAGAAGAACAAAACTGGACTGCTTGCTTACACCATACACAAAAATAAACTCAAAATGGATGAAAGACCTAAATGTAAAACAGGAAGCCATCAAAATCCTAGAGAAGAAAAAAATCAGCAAAAGTAAAAGGCAACTGATGGAATGGGAGAATATATTTGAAAGTGACATATCAGATAAAAGGTTAGTATCCAAAATCTGTAAAGAACTTATCAAACTCAACACCCAAAAAACAAATAATCCAGTGAAGAAATAGTCAAAAGACATGAATAGACACTTTTCAAAACAAGACATCCAGATGGCTAACAGACATATGAAAAGATGCTCAACATCACTCATCATCAGGGAAATATAAATCAAAACCACAATGAGGTACCACCTCATGCTGGTCAGAATGGCTAAAATTAACAACTCAGGCAACAATTGATGTTGCTGAGGAGGCAGAGAAAGAGGAATGCTTTTGCACTGCTGGTGGGAATGCAAACTGGTGCAACCACTCTGGAAAACAGCATGGAGGTTCCTCAAAAAATTAAAAATAGAACTCCCTATGACCCAGCCATTGCACTACTACGTATTTATCCAAAGGACACAGGAATGCTGATTCGAAGGGGCACATGTACCCCAATGTTTATAGCAGCACTATAGACAATAGCCACAGTATGGAAAGAGCCCAAATGTCCATCGACTGATGAATGGATAAAGAAGATGTGGTATTAATATATACAATGGAGTATTACTCAGCAATTCAAAGAATGAAATCTTGCCATTTGCAACAACGTGGATGGAACTAGAGTCTATTATGCTAAGCAAAATAAGTCAAAGACAAATATCATATGATTTCACTCATATTTGGAATTTAAGAAACAAAACAGATGAGCAAAGGGAGAGGGAAGCAAAAATAAGATAAAAACAGAGGGAGACACCATAAGAGAACAAACTGAGGGTTGCTGGAGGGGTGTTGGTTAGGGGAATGGGCTAAATGGATGATAGGCATTAAAGAGGGCACTTGTCGGGATGAGCACTGGGTGTTATATGTAAGTAATGTATCACCAAATTCTATTCCTGAAATTATTACACTATATGTTAACTAACTTAGATTTAAATAAAACAAAAATAAAAGCAAAAATAAAACAAAAATGAACAAACAAAAGAATACATTCCACTGAGCATGTATAGTAAAAATACAGTGTTAATAACTTGAGGTAACTGTGTTCTCTGTGTAGTTCTATCATCAACTTGATACAGAGTTAAAAATAATGAAGCATTCATTTCCATTTTTAAAAACTTTTTAGTTTTTTAGTTATCTTTTGGTTATGTAAAATATTAATAAAATACCAAATCTGAAAAAAAAAAGAAATATAGAATGTAAGGCCAATTTTTAGCTATAGTTCCTTATCAGAAAACTTGTAGTATCTTCGTATTCCCTGTAGAATTCCCTGTAGAATTCTATAATGGCTTAAGTGTCATGCAAAACATTTTGCCATTTATCTTTACAATGTAATAGAGAGGTACCTTATGGGGATGAAGTTAGAAAAGGCTTTTATATGATTACATCATATAGTGATGGATGCTAACAATTTGTACTTATGAGAATAGTTTTCTTAAGAGAATTCTTGATAATTTTGCAACTGCTCTTCACTAGAATAATATAGCTATAGCTTATATCATAAATATAAATAACAAAGTTAGAAATAGGCAAGAGGGATTTAAAATTTGACTAGATAGAACAAATTAGAATTTGTGTATATTGGCTCAGATCTTGTTTTGATTAAAGGATGACTGGGAAGATTGGAAAAATAAATGAACAATTCTAAGAAAATATTTACTAGAATTATAATCCATGCCTTTGTAATCCATGACCTCTGGAGTAAATTATTGAAGAGCACATAAGCAGAGGTCAGAAAGAATATTCCTTAAATATCTGAGTTGGAATAACACATAGACTGAGGATTATTAGATATCTAGAGCTCACTATAGCTTTATTCTTAAAGCTCAGATCACAGGATAAGTAACAGGCATCCTACTATCCCTAGTTCATTCTGGAGCTGCTGAACTGAGAATATGTGTATATCAGAGATGAAGGTGTCAATTTCTTTTTGACTCCACTAACTTTAGGGCTAAACCCCAAGAAGAGCTCAAAGTCTCTGCTAGCATCTACTTGTTACTATACAGCTGGAAGGAGTTAAATAAAGTGTAGGTGCACACCTGTGTATTTTACTTGACTGGCAAATAAGTCAATGTCAGACAGGAAGATTTTAGTGAATGTATATTGTATACTTAGCATTGTGAAAGATACCATGAGATGTCAGGAAGGTGTAATATAGGCTTCTACTCACTAAATGCTATAATCGGGATTTTTAGCCAGGTCTATCTGACTCCAAATCGTATATGTTTTACTATGCTGTACCATCAGCTAGGAATTTTTCTTACATTATTTTATTTAATGTTTACAGTAAGCTTGCAAAGAAATGATTATTTATAATTTTGTTCAGAAAACTCCACCATTTCAGTAGAAGGAACCCCGTTAGCAATATAAGAAATGGAAAAGTATTTTTCAAAATCAAAAGAACCAAGCCAATTGAACTCTATATACAGGTTCTTGCTTATATAGTTGTGAAAGTATTATCATTCTCCTTTTATGTGAGGAAACAGAGGTCCACAGGAGTTCATTAACCTTCTTAAGTTTTGACTGCTAGAGCAGTATATGCAGAGCTTGTATATAAACTCAAGCCTGTTGATTTTTCCCTAGTTCATGCTGTCTTCTAGACTGGGAATTTTAGCCTGACCTTGGCAGGCAAGATTTTTATGGGCAGACAGGAAGAGTATGAAATGATAATTGCTCATTTCTTGAGGTGATTAGAAGGATACAGCATCAGTTCTTAAAGTGATTAGAGAGATGTGCACGCGAGTCTACACCCTCCTTAGAGGTTCACAATAGGTACTTAATACTCTTTAGTTGAATGAGTGAATGGCTGAGTAGTGTGAGTCAGATTCTTAGATGAGCCCTTAAAAGACTTTTTTATGGATCAAAAACATGGGGGGTGGGGAACATACTATATTAGCCCAGTGTTCTTTTGACAAATGCCTAACTTAAAAATGAATGGAGGTGAAAAAGACAATCTCAGTTGAAACCCACATTAGAGCACCCAGTGCATGTGGGAATGGGTGCCCTTATGCCATCTGGTTCTGGAGGAGGGAGAAATAACCATCTTTGCATTACTGCTACTTGATCGCTTATCAGGGCTCACTGGTGCTTACCAGATAGCCTTTTATGAGCCAGTAGAGTTGTTTCTCTTTTTAGAGAGCTTACCTACATCCTTTATTGTAATTTAACTCTGAAGTACCAGGAAAATGAACTGCTTGCCATAATCATTAGTTTAAAAAGTTTAAATATCACCCATTTTGTGCATGTTGTATTTCAAGATTTAAAAAAGTTCATTTAAAAGGTGAAAAAAAGTAGCGACAGCAGTCTTTTCCAAGAAACATCAGGTTTTCCATTGTTAATTGGTTAATATAGTACTTGTAAAGTGCTTGGAAGATGAAAAAGCATGGTGTAATTAAGTGTCACCTTTTTTTATGAGCACAGTAGACTTTAATCACATTATAAGGTCGTAGTCTATCTATTTTGCTACACTGGAGAGGTGTTTTTTCTTTCCTTATATTGTAGATATTTCTCTAGAAGAGAATATGGAAAGAAATTATTTTCCCTGGGTTTCTTTGAGTGTTTCCCACCTTTAAACCAATTGATATTTTTGCATTTTCTGTGAGTTTGGAAATTTAGTCCTAGGTTCATAGTACCTGGGGGTGGACTGGGGGGCTGTAGGGAGTCTGGCCTGATTTCAATCAAGTTTTCTACTGAGACTATGGCTCCTAATTTAATTTTATTTAAGCACTGCCATTCTTTTTACTCTCAGAACTGTAAATTTGCAGTTATAGTTAATCATTCCTCTCTTCAGTCCCAGTGTCTGGGACTGGCTTAACAACTGGCTAGTTATTAAGTCCCAGATTTATTGGATGGGTTCCTCTTTACCAAAACCTGAGCCACAGTTTTGGGTTAGGTCTTCTGGATTCGCGTCACTTTTCTGCTTCCCTTTGTTTATATAAACACATTCTTACATTTTGAAAGGGTCCTTGAACATCACAGATGAAAGTTGTTGTTTTTTTTTCTTACAAGAGGACTTCCATTTAAAAGATGAACAACAGCCCCATACACTGTGAATAGCATTTGTTACTATTTTGTGATGTTAATGCCTTAAAATTCTACAAGTGGAAGTCCTGCCCAAAAATTCCCAATGGTTTTTTGGGGGAGATAACTAAGTAGATTTTTTTTCCATGACTGAGTTATTTATTTTGCAGTTAATCAAGGTTGACATATTCTTTTAAGCTTTCATACTGAAGACTCATAATTAAAAAAAATCATAAAATACTGAGCAATTATTTATTTATATTAATACCCAACAAACTAAGGGGAAGAGCAATGGATTCATATTCACATAGAATTACTTATTATATAGGGGAGGAAAAATTCTCCTCTACTGTCTTTGCATCTCTGGTTGGGCCTAAGAATTAAACTGACATAAGATAACAGGAGAAAAGCATGCACATTTTATTGAATTTTTACATGTACATAGAAGCCTTCACAAGAGTATGAAGGCTAGAAGAAGTGACCAGAGAAGGAAGCTTTTATACCTTTTAGAGAAAGAAACAATATATTTGCAAAGAATTGACAAGACAAAGACATTTGGGCCATGGGTAGTAAATTATGAAGAAGTAACTAAGAAGATAAGGGTTAGTTTAACAAGGGTTATTTATACAGCCTCTTGGCCCTAATTCCCTGTCTCTGGTGGTAAGGAAGTCCTCTATCTTGGTACAGGGAGGGTAAAATGTAGCCGCAATACCATGTTTATTTTCGCCTTTGGTCTGTATTTACTAAAATAATTTCAAAGCTTCCCACCAATCATTTTACCATAGCTTCACCTTTGGGGAGTTCTTTGTTTTGATTAACCTTGTCTTTGATTAGAATTATCATTCAGTTGTTTTTAAAGAAGGATTGTATTCATGTACTTTCATTTAGGTAATGTGTTGTTTGTTATTCCTTTTTTTTCTGGGTTCCTTAAACATACTTTTAAATTTCTTGTTGTCTTATCATCTCTCTTATATCTGTCTTTTGAATGAAAAAAAAAAACCAACCCAGATGTTTCACAAATTTGTCCTTTCTCAAGGTCCATGCAACCTTAGTTTTTAATATTATAGACTATGTACTGTAGCCTCTTGGCCATATAATACTATCATTTAACTCATAAACAATAGTCATGTTTTGGGTAAAGCTCTTGCAGCAAAATCTTGACATATTCTCTTTTATAATTTTCACATTTTAAAAGTTTTGATTTTGCTTTATCATAATTATAGATCATAGATTCTTAAATGTTGGAAATTTCTTAGAGATCCTCTAGTCAATCTTGAACCCCATGAATTTTATTTCTTCTTACAATGTCATTGAAAGATTACCCAACCCTTACTTGAACTCTTCCATTGACACAGAACTTGCTATTTTGGCTGAAGTTCTTTTCATTGTTGAAAATTCTGGCATTGAATAGAAAGCTCTGTCATTTTCATTCCTGCTCATTAGTTGATATAATCAAAGTAATGCCATATTTCCTCTTTCTTAAGAATCTTCTAAGAAGTTCAGGAGTTTTGTGTATCCTGATTCTTCTCCATTCACATTTTCCTCTTTTGTAATCTCTATTTTGAAGAAATGTTTTGAGGGAAATTTTAACTTGTAACCTCCTATTCTTTTTAATTAGCCCAATACCTTTTAAAATTATTTTACTTCCTCTTTGAGAATGCTGTGCTAATATAGTTTATGAGTATGAATTGTTGTGTGAATAAAATTATAAAGTAGAAAGTCATTTGTATTAAGAACATACATAATATCTGTATAGTACAAATTCATATCTACAAGGAGGATGACGTCAATACTTATCAAATGAAAATATTACACACATAATGAGGACTGACACTGTGTGTCCAAAACAAAAAAACCCTGTGATGCCAAATAAAAACCGTCCATTTAGGCAGGAGGCCCAGACTACCCAGACAAATGAAGAATGTAGATTCCTTCTACACTGAATGAGGGGAAAACAGGACAGGTTGTTCACTCCATCCAATGTAGGAGGTGAAATCCTCTAAAAAGCCATTCCAGGATGGAACCGTTTCAAAGATGGTTTTCATCTCCAATTTCTGTGGACATCTCTAACCTATAAAATTGTTAAGTAAGTTAAGAACAAGAAAAAGCACCAATGCCCTTTCTCTCCCTATTTCTTTCTTTCTGTTTTTCAGAATAAATAGGAGTTGGAGGAGAAAGACTGCTGCTGTTGGTATCTAAGCAGCACTGGGGAAAAACTGGCAAAGTAAATGATAAAGAACCTTAGCCAAATTTTTGAAATGTAAATCCAAATACTCTTGGTGGTCAGTATTCCTCTTAATGACCAAGTGATAGTTATCTAAAATGGAACCCAAACTATAACTTCATGAGCACATAATATCTAAAATTCTTGATCTGGACCACTTTTTTCAGTAATGAAACTCAAATTTTCACTGTCCTCTCTGGTTTATACTTTTGGCTCATACTGATTTTATCCTTAAACAGATGAACAGGTAATTTTCTTAAGACCATGTAGTTAAATGGATCTCCTTATGCTGTATTTGTGCAATTAAAAAAAAATCCCCAAATTTACACGCAGGATTTTATATTTATTCTTTTTTTATTTTATTTTTTTTTATTATATGAAATTTATTGTCAAATTGGTTTCCATACAACACCCAGTGCTCATCCCAAAAGGTGCCCTCCTCAATACCCACCACCCACCCTCCCCTCCCTCCCACCCCCATCAACCCTCAGTTTGTTCTCAGTTTTTAACAGTCTCTTATGCTTTGGCTGTCTCCCACTCTAACCTCTTTTTTTTTTTTTTTTTCTTTTTTCCTCCCTCTCCCCCATGGGTTCCTGTTAAGTTTCTCAGGATCCACATAAGAGTGAAACCATATGGTATCTGTCTTTCTCTGTATGGCTTATTTCACTTAGCATCACACTCTCCAGTTCCATCCACGTTGCTACAAAAGGCCATATTTCATTTTTTCTCATTGCCACGTAGTATTCCATTGTGTATATAAACCACAATTTCTTTATCCATTCATCAGTTGATGGACATTTAGGCTCTTTCCATAATTTGGCTATTGTTGAGAGTGCGGCTATAAACATTGGGGTACAAGTGCCCCTATGCATCAGTACTCCTGTATCCCTTGGATAAATTCCTAGCAGTGCTATTGCTGGGTCATAGGGTAGGTCTATTTTTAATTTTCTGAGGAACCTCCACACTGCTTTCCAGAGCGGCTGCACCAATTTGCATTCCCACCAACAGTGCAAGAGGGTTCCCGTTTCTCCACATCCTCTCCAGCATCTAGAGTCTCCTGATTTGTTCATTTTGGCCACTCTGACTGGCGTGAGGTGATATCTGAGTGTGGTTTTGATTTATATTTCCCTGATAAGGAGCGACGCTGAACATCTTTTCATGTGCCTGTTGGCCATCCGGATGTCTTCTTTTTTAAAATTTTTTTTTTCGATGTTTATTTATTTTTGGGACAGAGAGAGACAGAGCATGAACGGGGGAGGGGCAGAGAGAGAGGGAGACACAGAATCGGAAACCGGCTCCAGGCTCTGAGCCATCAGCCCAGAGCCTGACGCGGGGCTCGAACTCATGGACCGCGAGATTGTGACCTGGCTGAAGTCGGACGCTTAACCGACTGCGCCACCCAGGCGCCCCTGGATGTCTTCTTTAGAGAAGTGTCTATTCATGTTTTCTGCCCATTTCTTCACTGGGTTATTTGTTTTTCGGGTGTGGAGTTTGGTGAGCTCTTTATAGATTTTGGATACTAGCCCTTTGTCCGATATGTCATTTGCAAATATCTTTTCCCATTCCGTTGGTTGCCTTTTAGTTTTGTTGGTTGTTTCCTTTGCTGTGCAGAAGCTTTTTATCTTCATAAGGTCCCAGTAATTCACTTTTGCTTTTAATTCCCTTGCCTTTGGGGATGTGTCGAGTAAGAGATTGCTACGGCTGAGGTCAGAGAGGTCTTTTCCTGCTTTCTCCTCTAAGGTTTTGATGGTTTCCTGTCTCACATTCAGGTCCTTTATCCATTTTGAGTTTATTTTTGTGAATGGTGTGAGAAAGTGGTCTAGTTTCAACCTTCTGCATGTTGCTGTCCAGTTCTCCCAGCACCGTTTGTTAAAGAGGCTGTCTTTTTTCCATTGGATGTTCTTTCCTGCTTTGTCAAAGATGAGTTGGCCATACGTTTGTGGGTCTAGTTCTGGGGTTTCTATTCTGTTCCATTGGTCTATGTGTCTGTTTTTGTGCCAATACCATGCTGTCTTGATGATGACAGCTTTGTAGTAGAGGCTAAAGTCTGGGATTGTGATGCCTCCTGCTTTGGTCTTCTTCTTCAAAATTCCTTTGGCTATTCGGGCCTTTTGTGGTTCCATATGAATTTTAGGATTGCTTGTTCTAGTTTCGAGAAGAATGCTGGTGCAATTTTGATTGGGATTGCATTGAATGTGTAGATAGCGTTGGGTAGTCTTGACATTTTGACAATATTTATTTTTCCAATCCATGAGCAAGGAATGTTTTTCCATTTCTTTAAATCTTCTTCAATTACCTTCATAAGCTTTCTATAGTTTTCAGCATACAGATCCTTTACATCTTTGGTTAGATTTATTCCTAGGTATTTTATGCTTCTTGGTGCAATTGTGAATGGGATCAGTTTCTTTATTTGTCTTTCTGTTGCTTCATTGTTAGTGTATAAGAATGCAACTGATTTCTGTACATTGATTTTGTATCCTGCAACTTTGCTGAATTCATGTATCAGTTCTAGCAGACTTTTTGGTGGAGTCTATCGGATTTTCCATGTATAATATCATGTCATCTGCAAAAAGCGAAAGCTTGATTTCATCTTTGCCAATTTTGATGCCTTTGATTTCCTTCTGTTGTCTGATTGCTGATGCTAGAACTTCCAGCACTATGTTAAACAACAGCGGTGAGAGTGGGCATCCCTGTCGTGTTCCTGATCTTAGGGAAAAAGCTCTCAGTTTTTCCCAGTTGAGGATGATGTTAGCTGTGGGCTTTTCATAAATGGCTTTTATGATCTTTAAGTATGTTCCTTCTATCCCGACTTTCTCAAGGGTTTTTATTAAGAAAGGGTGCTGGATTTTGTCAAAGGCCTTTTCTGCATCAATTGACAGGATCATATGGTTCTTCTCTTTTTTTTTGTTAATGTGATGTATCACGTTGATTGATTTGCGAATGTTGAACCAGCCCTGCATCCCAGGGATGAATCCCACTTGATCATGGTGAATAATTCTTTTTATATGCCGTTGAATTCGATTTGCTAGTATCTTATTGAGAATTTTTGCATCCATATTCATCAGGGATATTGGCCTGTAGTTCTCTTTTTTTACTGGGCCTCTGTCTGGTTTAGGAATCAAAGTAATACTGGCTTCATAGAATGAGTCTGGAAGTTTTCCTTCCCTTTCTGTTTCTTGGAATAGCTTGAGAAGGATAGGTATTATCTCTGCTTTAAACGTCTGGTAGAACTCCCCTGGGAAGCCATCTGGTCCTGGACTCTTATTTGTTGGGAGATTTTTGATAACCGATTCAATTTCTTCGCTGGTTATGGGTCTGTTCAAGCTTTCTATTTCCTCCTGATTGAGTTTTGGAAGCGTGTGGGTGTTCAGGAATTTGTCCATTTCTTCCAGGTTGTCCAATTTGTTGGCATATAATTTTTCATAGTATTCCCTGATAATTGTTTGTATCTCTGAGGGATTGGTTGTCATAATTCCATTTTCATTTATGATTTTATCTATTTGGGTCATCTCCCTTTTCTTTTTGAGAAGCCTGGCTAGAGGTTTATCAATTTTGTTTATTTTTTCAAAAAACCAACTCTTGGTTTCATTGATCTGCTCTACAGTTTTTTTTAATTCTATATTGTTTATTTCTGCTCTGATCTTTATTATTTCTCTTCTTCTGCTGGGTTTGGGGTGTCTTTGCTGTTCTGCTTCTATTTCCTTTAGGTGTGCTGTTAGATTTTGTATTTGGGATTTTTCTTGTTTCTTGAGATAGGCCTGGATTGCAATGTATTTTCCTCTCAGGACTGCCTTCGCTGCGTCCCAAAGCGTTTGGATTGTTGTATTTTCATTTTCGTTTGTTTCCATATATTTTTTTAATTTCTTCTCTAATTGCCTGGTTGACCCACTCATTCGTTAGTAGGGTGTTCGTTAACCTCCATGCTTTTGGAGGTTTTCCAGACTTTTTTCTGTGGTTGATTTCAAGCTTCATAGCATTGTGGTCTGAAAGTATGCATGGTATAATTTCAAATCTGGTAAACTTATGAAGGGCTGTTTTGTGACCCAGTATATGATCTATCTTGGAGAATGTTCCATGTGCACTCGAGAAGAAAGTATATTCTGTTGCTTTGGGATGCAGAGTTCTAAATATATCTGTCAAGTCCATCTGATCCAATGTCTCATTCAGGGCCCTTGTTTCTTTATTGACCGTGTGTCTAGATGATCTATCCATTTCTGTAAGTGGGGTGTTAAAGTCCCCTGCAATTACCACATTCTTATCAATAAGGTTGCTTATGTTTATGAGTAGTTGTTTTATATATTTGGGGGCTCCGGTATTCGGCGCATAGACATTTATAATTGTTAGCTCTTCCTGATGGATAGACCCTGTAATTATTATATAATGCCCTTCTTCATCTCTTGTTACAGCCTTTAATTTAAAGTCTAGTTTGTCTGATATAAGTATGGCTACTCCAGCTTTCTTTTGGCTTCCAGTAGCATGATAAATAGTTCTCCATCCCCTCACTCTCAATCTAAAGGTGTCCTCAGGTCAAAAATGAGTCTCTTGTAGACAGCAAATAGATGGCTCTTGTTTTTTTATCCATTCTGATATCCTATGTCTTTTGGTTGGCACATTTAATACATTTACATTCAGTGTTATTATAGAAAGATACGGGTTTAAAGTCATTGTGATGTTTGTATGTTTTATGCTTGTAGTGTTGTCTCTGGTACTTTGTCTCACAGGGTCCCCCTTAGGATCTCTTGTAGGGCTGGTTTAGTGGTGACAAATTCCTTCAGTTTTTGTTTGTTTGGGAAGACCTTTATCTCTCCTTCTATTCTAAATGACAGACTTGCTGGATAAAGGATTCTCAGCTGCATGTTTTTTCTGTCTAGCACACTGAAAATCTCGTGCCAATTCTTTCTGGCCTGCCAAGTTTCAAAAGAGAGATCAGTCACGAGTCTTATAGGTCTCCCTTTATTTGTGAGGGCACGTTTACCCCTTGCTGCTTTCAGAATTTTCTCTTTATCCTTGTATTTTGCCAGTTTCACTATGATATGTCGTGCAGAAGATCGATTCAAGTTATGTCTGAAGGGAGTTCTCTGTGCCTCTTGGATTTCAATGCCTTTTTCCTTCCCCAGTTCAGGGAAGTTCTCAGCTATTATTTCTTTAAGTACCCCTTCAGCACCTTTCCCTCTCTCTTCCTCCTCTGGGATACCAATTATGCATATATTATTACTTTTTAGCGTATCACTTAGTTCTCTAATTTTCCCCTCATACTCCTGGATTTTTTTATCTCTCTTTTTCTCAGCTTCCTCTTTTTCCATAACTTTATCTTCTAGTTCACCGATTCTCTCTGCTGCCTCTTCAAACCGAGCCGTGGTGGTTTCCATTTTGTTTTGCATTTCATTTAAAGTGTTTTTCAGCTCCTCGTGACTGTTCCTTAGTCCCTTGATCTCTGTAGCAAGAGATTCTCTGCTGTCCTCTATACTGTTTTCAAGCCCAGCGATTAATTTTATGACTATTATTCTAAATTCACTTTCTGTTATATTATTTAAATCCTTTTTGATCAGCTCATTAGCTGTTGTTATTTCCTGGAGATTCTTCTGAGGGGAATTCTTCCGCTTGGTCATTTTGGGTAGTCCCTGCGTGGTGAGGACCTGCAGGGCACTTCCCCTGTGCTGTGTATAACTGGAGTTGGTGGGCGGGGCCGCAGTCAGACCTGATGTCTGCCCCCAGCCCACTGCTGGGGCCACAGTCAGATTGGTGTGTGCCTTCTCTTCCCCTCTCCTAGGGGCGGGATTCACTGTGGGGTGGCGTGGCCCGTCTGGGCTACTTGCACCCTGCCAGGCTTGTGATGCTGGGGATCTGGCGTATTAGCTGGGGTGGGTAGGCAAGGTACACAGGGGCAGGAGGGGCAGGCTTAGCTCGCTTCTCTTTAGGTGATCCACTTCAGGAGGGGCCCTGTGGCAGCAGGAGGGAGTCAGATCCGCTGCGGGAGGTTTGGCTCCTCCGCAGAAGCACAGAGTTGGTTGTTTGCTCGGAGCGAGGAAGTTCCCTGGCAGGAACTGGTTCTCTTTGGGATTTTGGCTGGGGGATGGGCGGGGGAGATGGCGCTGGCGAGCGCCTTTGTTCCCCACCAAACTGAGCTCTGTCGTCCGGGGGCTCAGCAGCTCTCCCTCCCTTTGTCCTCCAGCCTTCCCGCTTTCCGAGCAGAGCTGTTAACTTATGACCTCCCAGACGCTAAGTCGCGCTTGGTGTTGGAACACAGTCCGTCAGGCCCCTCCGCTTTTGCCCGCCAGACTCGGGGGCTCTGCTTGGATGGCGAGCCGCGCCTCCGCCTCGGCTCCCTCCCGCCAGTCCGTGGAGCGCCTACCGCCTCGCCGCCCTTCCTACCCTCTTCCGTGGGCCTCTCGTCTGCGCTTGGCTCTGGCGACTCCATTCTGCTAATCCTCTGGCGGTTTTCTGGGTTATTTAGGTAGGTGTAGGTGGAATCTAAGTGATCAGCAGGACACGCGGTGAGCCCAGCGTCCTCCTACGCCGCCATCTTCCCTCCTCCTGTTTATTCTTATCTTTTTTTCCTTTGATATTGTTGTTTCAAACCCTCAAGATAATTTTGAATAATGGGCCCATCAATCATCATGCCAACACTTTATTTGGCATGATGTGAAAATCTGATGAAGATATCTTAAGGTGCATTCATTTAGATAAAAAATTACAAAATGTTGAATGAGATAGGAGCAGGGTCAGAGTCCTGTAGCATCACACAAAAGTCCTTCTTGTAGGTGGATGTTAGTCAACCCTCTGGGTACTTCATGCGTATCAGCTAGCTAGGAATTCTACTTTACTCTCATGCAGCCAAAATTTCAGAGTTATAGCTACATGAATCAATAAGTTCACCTTTAATGACGATGTCTAAAATGAAGATATATGACACAGACAGCATTCTCTAGCATAATATTCCATTCTTAAATGTCAGATTTTTTTCTGATTTCTTTTCTATTATTTTATTTATGTTAAAGTTATTTTGTCATTCCCTACCCCCCAACTACTTCCTCATCCATTCTCATTACTCTCTGCTCTGTTATCACTTTGAGGCATTTGGAATGGAACACATGACTGCAGATGTGCTGATACACAGGTATATACCCATCCATATGTATGAGAATTAAGATCTGTGCCCTTTTAGCATTAAGCTTAAATGGTTCTTAACATTTGAATGTTAGGTTTCTAAAGAAACCAAAGCTTAAATGGTTCTTAACATTTGAATGTTAGGTTTCTAAAGAAACCAAACCAAAATATTGGTCTATAGAAATAGAGAAATTTTTTGATTTAATTTTCTCCCATCTAGATGTAACTTGTGGGATTCTACCCTATGGGTGAAATAATAAGAAAAGATCAGAGGCAAAGAGATGGCAGGATGTTAGGTATTCTAAATGGTTTTAATAAAATCTTATGATCTGTCATATCAAGTGCTGTGAGCTAGTTTCCTACAGGAAGAAAAAAGATGAGTGAAAGACAAACACAGAGTGGTATTGCTTAATAACGGAGGATGAGTTTGGCAGATGGTAGACTCCATTCTTTGCTTGAAAGCTGGGGGAGGATAAAGTGGACTTTCCTTTGCAGAAAATAGAAAATAGCTCTTTCCACCTTCCTAGATGCCTGCAGGTCTGTGTATGTTCTCAAAGTTTGTCAAATATTTGAGCTCTATGGTTATGAAATAGAGCCTCTCTGGGATGTATTGGCAGAGATTCCTTCTTCATACTTTGAATAACAGTTCAGAAAAAACAGTTTTGAACCACTACATTAGAATGCTTGAAGATCACTTGCAATGAGGTGTATCAGAGCAATTAAGGGAATGTATAAGGATGTCATACCAGTTAAGCTACATAGTTAGAGTTAAAAAAATTTTTTTTAAGTTTATTTATTTATTTTGAGAGAGAGAGAGAGCGAGAGAGAGAGTGCACAAGTTGTGGAGGGGCAGAGAGAAGGAGAGACAGAATCCCAAGCAGGCTCCGTGCAATCAGCGCAGAGCCCAATGCAGGGCTTGAACGTACATACTGTGAGATCATGACCTGAGCTGAGATCAAGAGTCAGATGCTCAACCGACTGTGCCACCCAGGTGCCCCTAGAGTTATTTTAGATGGCAAGAGGCCAGTTATATAATTATCATATTTCTGAGTTGGAATGCAATGAAAGTGAACATTCATTGAGTGCCAGGTACTGAACACTGCATTTATTAGCACATTTAATCCTTACAATCAACATAGGAGATGGGTGTAATTTTTATATCCCATTTTTTTGATGGAGAAGCAGGTAAAGTAATTGTCTAAAAACTGAGATATAGTGAAACCCTGAATCTGAACCCAAGAAATGTAGTTCTAGAGCTTACAGTACTTAACCAAGATGCTGTCCTGCCTGTCAGGACTGTAGAGAGATAAACCAACTTCAAATTTGAAGTGTAAACTATTTGTTGGAAGTCAACTAATCAGTGGAATAATCAAGGATACTCTGTTGGTAGAAGTTCTAGATTGATAACATAAAAACTCTGGATCTGTCAAATTTAAGTACTGTCTCCAATAGGTTTGACGTTTGCTGTATAATAATTTGTCTGGTCTTTGTCCCAGGTTCCTGGCATGGAGTTCTAAAACCCTTGGAACTTCCCAAATGATAGAAGTATTTTTGTTATTCATGAGCCCCTTAGATCACATCTGAGTTTATGCTAATGAGAGAACTCAAGCTTAGGCCCCTAGATAGCTTCAGGAAGGGCTCTGTCCCAGGGTCGGGACTTAGAGCCAGACTGACCTCCACAAAGGGACAGAGGGCTAGAGATTGAGTTAAACCATATGGCCAATGATTTAATCAATCATGCTTATGTACTGAAACCCTAATAAAAACTTTGGACATCAAAGTTTAGTTATGCTTCCTTGCTGGTGTACACATTGATGTGCTACGAGGGTGAGGTGTCCTGATTCCATGAAGAGTTGTATCTTTTATAACAAAACTGTAATCATAAGTGTAATGCTCTCCTGAGTTCTGTGAGTCATTCTAATGAATTATCGAACATTAGGGGGCTTATGGGAATGTCATAGGTTTATAGACAGTTGCTCTGAAGTGAGGGCATTTTTGTTGTAGCCTGGGTCCTTTAACTTCTGGGCTCTGTGTTAACTCTATGTATTTCATACCAGAATTTATTTTTTTTTTTTTTAAAAAATTTTTTTTTTCAACGTTTATTTATTTTTGGGACAGAGAGAGACAGAGCATGAACGGGGGTGGGGCAGAGAGAGAGGGAGACACAGAATCGGAAACAGGCTCCAGGCTCCGAGCTGTCAGCACAGAGCCCGATGCGGGGCTCGAACTCCCGGACCGCGAGATCGTGACCTGGCTGAAGTCGGACGCCTAACCGACTGCGCCACCCAGGCGCCCCTCATACCAGAATTTAATTGAAGTACCAGTTGTGGTTGAAATAGAATAGGGGTGATTAAGGTAAACATTAATCATTACTTCCTCACATTTGGTTGACTTTATTAAATATTGCAGTCAAGGATGTAGACAAGTGTAAAAGATGACTGGTTTTGAGCTCATCCTGAAGGATGTACATGTTTGTATAAGTTCTTGGCTTGAGTGTGTATAAAAATTGGAATATTTTGAACTATGTATGTGATCATATGCTTTTATTATAGAGAAAAAAAGCTTACCAAAAGAATAGAAGCTGGAATAGTTCACTGATGTTGCATCTTCCTTTTCATTATAAATTTATAAACATAGGCAGGAAGGAGTTTATTGGTATCACTGAATTCAATCTGCTTAGTGCACTGATGACGAGATTGAAGTGAATCAATTCAGATTTGACAACTTGTCTAAGGTCACACATTCAGCCAGGGTCAAGCTGGGACTGGATTCTAAGCAGCTGTAAGACTGGAGTGGAATCTAGCCTTGATGTTTTCTAGTCTACAGAGGTATCCATTAAAGAAGAGGTTGTGCATATGTCTTAAACACTTACATATTTGTACTCATTATGTAAATTGGTAAGTAATATATAAATGTGTTCTTACTGCAAATTTCCACAACACAGAAATAACTATGAATAAATAGAATAAACATCAAAATTCCTTTTTCCCACACCTATCACAGTTCTCTCTTGCAGGAAGCCATTTTCACTGTTCTAAACATTTCCCCATGCATTTACATACACATAGTGATATATTGGCTTGGTTAAAAGTGCTTTTCCATAAAAGAGCTCATGAGTACATATTTCTCTTCAGCTTTATTTTCGTACTTAATCATAAGTATTAGGCATGTATCTATGTCATCATTATAACTCTAAGTCATTTTTCTAACTTTTTCATGGAATGTATATATTCAATTGTGTATAAAAAATAAAAAAGAAGACAATATTCTCATCATCTGACTGAGAGAAACTAAAAGAGTTTCACTTTTACTTTATGGATTTCCATGACTTTCCTTTTATTATTGTTTGCTTCTTATGTTATACTTGTTCCCTGAAATTAAACTGTTTTTTTCTAAATGTCTTTCATCTCTTTCTCTTTCCTAAAAGAAATGTTTTTGTAATAGATGCCTATTGCAGCATTTCTAACTTTAGTTTATTTAAATACTTCATCATGTGATTAACTGTAAATCTAAGTCTAGTTCTTTATATACTCTGATGAGAAGGGGATTTGTGATCATTAGGACCAGAAATCATTCATGGGTTGCAAAGAAAAGAAACAGAGAAGAACATGGTGTATGCTTCAGTTATGTGTAATCACTTAAAAGTGTTTTTCTATGCACTTGAGCTGGCATAGCATTAGACCTTCAATGCATTATTTACTGAATGTTCTTAGTACAGATTTACAATACTGGGTGGTTGTTCTCCCTACAAAAGATTAGAAATTAAGGATGGGCTCAGTGACTGAAATATTCACACTTAAATTTTAATCCTACCTAAATTTTTTTGATCGAAATCACCCCTAATTCTCATTTCTCATGCTTATTCAGTCTGATGAAGACTGCTTAGAGCTCAATTACATTAAAAATGGAAACTTGTTGGGGCGCCTGGGTGGCTCAGTCGGTTAAGCGGCCAACTTCGGCTCAGGTCATGATCTCGTGGTCCCTGGGTTTGAGCCCCGCGTTGGGCTTTGACAGCTCAGAGCCTGGAGCCTGTTTCAGATTCTGTCTGACCCTCCCCTGTTCATGCTCTGTCTCTCCCTGTCTCAAAAATAAACAAAACGTTAAAAAAAAATTTAAAAATGGAAACTTGTTTCTTATTGATTGTGGTAGGTACCTTATTGCATAAATTATGGTTTCTGAAGTTCATGGAGTAGATTGTATTAATTCTTTTGTTTACAGTTGAAAGACAAGCAAGTTTCAGATGGTTCTCCAATAGGCCCAAAATAGAAGCAGCATTTGAGTGTATCAGTTGGATAAGAAATATGAATAAGCAAAGCATAATAGTAAACATATACACATATATATGCTTTTTAATTGGGATAATTTTAATATAAATGTTTCTGTTATATAGGCCCTTGCTATTAGTCAGTTGGCCAGTGACTAAATAAATGATATTCATGTTGCCGATGAAAAGTTTTTGATGTATATAAATCATCACTGTGTTTCCTCCATTCTTCATCATAGTCTATTTGAATATAAAACATAATGCTAAGTTCACCACAGCCCAAGTTTTAAATGGCCTGTCATGCCTGACAAGAACATAAAACAAAGGATAACAGCAAAATAAGGTAATATAAATTTCTCCCTCTAAAAATCTCAAGTTAATATTTATGGAATCAATAATCTATGGCAACAAGTAATGAAAAAGGATCTATTTTATTTGGGGTATCACTAAATTTGGGACACAGATGAGCAACATATGAAAAAAAGGTTTTTTTTTTTGAGGAATGCTAACATTGAAGAGTCTTGTAGTTTTTTTGTTCATTGATTACCTTATACATGCCTAATACAGTGTGACATATATAGTCATGGAGTGTGACATATAGTTAATCTACATCCAAATCAGAAATTGATTTTGATGTATTAAAACATATTGAATGATTTTTTTTAAAGGAGGCAGCCTGTTATTGTTAAGAACTTGGACTTTGTAGTCTTATGTATCTGAGTTTAAAATCCAGCTCTACCCGTACTAGCTCTGGGACTTTAGGCTATTTAGGTAAGCTCTCCAAGCTTTAGTTTTCTCATTTATAAAATTGGATAGTGATACCTACCCATAGAATTGTTGTGAGAATTAAGTTGGCATGGAAGAAGTGCTTACCACCAGAATATTATCTCTATACACTCATACATGGTAGACATTAAGTGGGGCATTTATTACTTAGGAAATATCATGGCTCTGTGCATTTATCTTCAGGTCTGATTTCAAGCTTGGAAAGTCATTTTTCTATGCGTACATTCAACGAACATTCTTTGAATATGTACTTTGAACCAGGAACTGTTTCAATTAGGATACTGAACAAAGCATTCAAAAATTGGGAAATCTTCACTAGGAAAGTAGCATTTGAGCAAAGATCTAAAAGAGAAGATGGGGAAAAAAATAAAAGATGATGGCGAGAGCCATAAGGATATTTGGGGAATAATTCCTGCAAGGCTCTGTGATAAGAGTAAAGTTAATGTGTTCAGGGAATAGCAGGTAGGCCACTGTGGCTGGAATAAGGTCAGAGAGATAGATGGAGCCAGGTTGTACACAACCTTGCAGGCCATTGTAAGGACACTGGCTTTTATTTGAAATGAGATAGGAAGCTGGGAAAGGAATTTTGAGCTGAGGAGTGACATGATTGGACTTAAATTTTAAAAACTGTTGTGTTGAGTATAGTACAGGGCAGGAAGAAGGAAGAACAATTAGGAAGCTTTTGTAATAACTAGGAAAGAGAGGATGGTGGCTTAAACCAAAATGATAGAGGCTGAGAGGAGAAGAAAAGATTGGTTGGATTCTGGGTAGAGTTCAGAGATAAAGTACACTGGATTTGCTGATGCATCAGATGTAAAGGGTATGAGATAAAGACAAGAGCCAAAAACAACTCAGGAATTTAACCTACCTGACTAGGATGGAGTTGATGTTTAGTGAAATGGGGAAGCCTATTGGGACAGTAAGTTTGGAGGGAAAAGTCAGAAACTCATTATCGAACATGTCAAACTTGAAATATATATTGGATATCCAAATGGAGACAGTTCGAGGAAGAGGTCCAGGCTGGAATGTACATTTGGAATCATTAGGGCATAGATGCTATTTAAAGTCATGAGACTGGTGAGATTACCTAGAGAATGCATGTTGAGAAAAAAAGGAAGTCCAAAGACAGAACTGAGATACTGAAAAATTTGGAGGATTAGGACACGAGGAGCTAGCAAAGTGAATAAGGAGGAGGGACCAGAAGGAAGGAGGCAATCAGTTAGTAAAGACTCAGTTATTAAAGATCAGACTTTGGAAGGAAACTGGGGCTAAAAGAGGCTCACCTGCTAGTAAAGACAGAGGTTTATTTCAAACCAGAAGGAGAACTCATCAATGTAGTTCCCCTGTCAGAGCTGCTGGCTGCAAGCTCTGGCCCACTCCAGGACAGCAGGCCATTCTGCAGCCTCCTGCACCATCACCTGGATGACAGCAAGATGCAGAGGTCGCTGTCCCTGCTGAACACTGAGAACCAGGGTGGGTGTCCCTACATGGAGCACCCCGGCCACAATCTGACCCGAGGTCCCAGCATCCTCCTCCAGGTAACCACCGAGAGAACATCCAAGAGACGGCAGTGAGCCAAGAGTTCACATGCTGGGTCCACAGTGCCAAGCCCATCTACTTCCTGTTCCACAGCCACTCCCCAGGCAGTGAGGGCACCATGGAAGTACATGCCCTGCTCACCTGGACACTCAACCTGCAGATGGACAATTAGGCCCTCTTCAGCTGTGAGATCAAGAACCCAGTGCTGTCAATGACCATATAGGTAGAGATTACACTGGGTGACTTGAATGTCTTCCCCAGCTCAGATACCACTCCCCACAAGAAGACAGGTGTCTGGTTGGCCCAGAACCTATCCCAGTGGTTAGCAACTACATTCTTCCCATTGATGGAGCCAGAACCCTTGCAATTACCCTCTTTTTCTGCTTGCTTCTCATACTCACATCCAATCCAGCATCAAGCCCTGGCAGCTCAACCTCAGGACTTATTCCACACCTGCCACTTCTTGTGGTTTCCTCTCCAACCACCCAATTGCAGGCATTCTTGTTTCCTGCCTAGATTCTTACAGTCACCTCCAGACTGGTCTTTCTGTTCCCACTCTTGTCCTTTTCTGTTCTTTGTCCTGATCAATATATTTAAAAAAAATTTTTTTTTACATTTTTTATTTATTTTTGATAGAGGGAGAGACAGAGCACAAGTGGGGGAGGAGCAGAGAGAGAGGGAGACGCAGAATCTGAAGCAGGCTCCAGGCTCCGAGCTGTCAGCACAGAGCCCGACATGGGGCTCGAACTCACAAACCGCAAGATCATGACCCGAGCCGAAGTCGGACACTCAACTGACTGAGCCACCCAGGTGCCCCCCTGATCAATATATTTAAAATATATATCAGATTATGACACACATACACACCCCAAGCCCTCCAAGCCCTCCAGTGGTAGACAAATATATTGGTAGAACAGAATAGAGTCCAGAAGTAGATCCACGTAGAGAGAGTCAAGTGGTTTTTGACAAAGGCCCCCAGGCTGTTTAATGAGAAAAGAGAAGTCTTTTTAGCAGATAGTGCTGAAAACTGGAGAGAAGCTTTAGAACAAAATGATCCCACTTCCCTACCTTGCATACAAACAGGAAGTAATCTGAGATGAATCATAGGCCTAAATGTGAAGCCCAGCATCTTTGTGATGTTGAGGTAGGCAGAATTTCTTTAAAAGGTCACAAAGAGCAACAAATGAAAAGTTGAAAATTGGTAACTTGGACTTAATCAAAATTCAAAACTTCTGCTCATAAGAAGGCACCTTTAAGAAAATGAAAAGGGAAACTACACAGAGAAAATACTCTTAATGTAGATACGTGACAAAGAATTTGTGTCCAGAATATATAAAGAACTACTACAGGCCAATAATGACAAGACAGCTCAATTAAGAAAAAAGAATACATACAAATGGCCAATAAGCATATTAAAAGGTGTATAATATCATTAGTCGTCAGGGAAATGAAGACTAAAACCTCAGTGAGATACAATTTCACAACAACTAGAATGGCTAAAATTGAA
This sequence comes from Leopardus geoffroyi, assembly GCF_018350155.1. Lineage (NCBI taxonomy): Eukaryota > Metazoa > Chordata > Mammalia > Carnivora > Felidae > Leopardus > Leopardus geoffroyi. Next base: position 41,373,097 of record NC_059339.1, read on the forward strand.
AAAGAAACTGGTAATAACTAGATGCTGACAGGGACATAGAATAATCAGAACCTTCATGCATTGCTGGTAGGAATAAAAAATAGTACCACTACTTTCGAATGTTAGCAGTTGGTTTCCAAGACAAAAGTACTCATACTTTATGACCCAGTAATTTCACTCCTAAGTATTTATCCAAGAGAAATGGACATGTATGTCCACAAAGATTTGGACACGAATGTTCATAGCAGCTTTATTCATCACAACAATAAAAACCATAAGTAACATAAGTGTCCATAATTAGGAAAATAGGTGAAAAAATTTGTGGTATATTTATATAAATGAACTACTCATCAATACAAATGAATTCCTGCTATACATAACGTGGATAGAGCTCAAAAACATGGCAAGTGAAACAGCAAAGAGTACATACTGCATGATTCCATTTGTATAATAAACTTCTAGAAAATATAAATAAACAATAAAAAAGATCAGACATCAAATAAAGTGCATTGGTAGGGGTCATTGTTTAGTAATGAGCAATTGGTCAACCCTCAAGTGCAGACCAGGTGAACAAGGTACACCTAGCATGGTACACCTCATCTGGTCCTGAACTATTCATGCAGCCATCCTGATCAAGGGAATCTTGGTCTGCAAGGGCATGAGAACTTAAAGACCTGTGCTGGCATCCTAGCTTCCCTGCATTTTCAGCTGTGTGGCCTTGGGAAAGCAGATTGCTTTCCATGACCTCCAATGTACTTGTCTGTAAAATACTAGTGTTGTCATGAAGTTAAATAAGAAAATGCCTGTCAAAGTAAGTGCTCAATTATTATCATTTTTACCAAATATTATCATTTAGGGGTATTTAAAATATAAAGGAGGGGTGCCTGGGTGGCTCAGTTGGTTAATTGTCCAACTCTTGATTTCAGCTCATGATCTCATGGTTCATGGGATCGAGCCCTGTGTCAGGCTCTGTGCTGACAGTGTGGATCCTGCTTGGGATTCTCTCTCTCTCTCTCTCTCTCTCTCTCTCTCTCTCTCTCTCTCTCTCAAAATAAATAAATAAACATTAAGCTTTAAAGGAAAGTTCATTACTTATTGCTACAATTTATTGTTTTGAACTATCCAACATCTGGCTAATTTGATTACTGAGCAAAATGTTTCACTTTTCTCTTTATACATAAAACCAATGTATCATGGTTTTATCCAGCTCATGGACACAGTAGCTAGCCAGACAATGAGAAGACACTTAACTAAATGCAATAAATTATGCTCTATGGCTAATGGAGGAGCAAAAACAATAGAAGACATCATCCTTTCTTTGACGTGCTCATGGTTAGAGTGAAACAATGTTCTGAAAATACTTATTAAAGTGTAAAACGATAGGACCAGAGTAGTTCTATATCTCTCAAAATACATAGGATTATAATTAGATATCATTTCAAAAAGGATTTGATAGCCAGGCAAATTGAAATTTTCATTCGTCATTATCCATGTATACATAGTATAATTACTGAGATGGTTGGTTTTGTATCTGCTATCTTGCTATTTTTTTTTTTTGTTGTTGTTCTTTGTTACTGCCTTCTTTTATTCAACTATTTAAAAATGTTAATTGCTTTATTGATTTTTTTTACATTTATTTATTTATTTTTGAGAGAGAGAGAGAGAGAGAGAGAGCGCGCGCGCACAAGTGGGGGAGGGGCAGAGAGAGAGAGAAAGACACAGAATCTGAAGAGGCTCCAGGCTTTGAGCTGTTAGCACAGAGCCGGACGCGGGGTTCAAACACACAAACCATGAGATCATGACCTGAACAGAAGTCGGACGCTCAACTGACGGAACCACCCAGGCGCCCCTTGCTTTATTGTTTTTTTATATATGTCTTAGTTTTTTTTTGGTTACTCCAAGAATTATAAAATGAATCTTTTTTTAAAATTTATTTAAAAATTTTTAAGTTTATTTTTGAGACACAGAGAGATCACAAGTGGGGGAAGAATGGGGGAGAGAGAGAGAGAGAGAGAGAGAGAGAGAGAGAGAGAGAGAGAGAAAATCCCAAGATTCCCAAGCAGGCTCTGCACCACCAGCCCAGAGCCTGACCTGAATTGTTGAGATCATGACCTGAGCCAAAGTTGGACACTTAACTGACTGAGCCACCCAGGTGCCCCTAAAAATGAATCTTTAATCTACCTTAAATTAATACTAAATCATTTTACAAACAATGGAAGAAATGTACAAAGGTATATTCCATTTAGCTCACTCTCATTTTTTGTGTTATTACTATCAAACAGTTTTCTTCTATGTATGTTATAAATCACATAATACATTGTTGACATTTTTTGCTTTGAACAATCAGTTTTCTATAAAGATGTTAAATATAGTCTTTGGTAATTATGTATACTTCTGCAGGTCTGATTTTTCATATGGGGTCATTTTTTTCAGCTCAAATGATTTCCCTTAGTAATTTTTGAGGAATAGGTCTGTTGGCAATGAATTCTCTCAGTTTTGGTTTGTCTTAAAAATACCTTCATTTCATCTTAATTTCTGTGGGATTCTGGATTGATTCTCCCCCCCACTCCCGCCTTCAGCATTCAAAAAATGTCATCTGGATTCAACTATTTATGAGTTCTTGCTATTCTCAAATTTCTGCTGATTCTATCACTATATGTATGTGTATATATGTATGTATATATCTTTTTAAATTATTTACATTTTATTGTCAGCAGTTTAATTATGATTTCCCTGGTATAGTATTCTTTATGTTTATTCTGACTGACACTTGCTAAGTATCATGAATCTTTGAACTGATGATTTTTATGAATTTTGAAAATTTTATAGTCATTATTTTTTCATATTTCTTCTTTTACCATCTATTTTATTTTTCTTGGATTAATTTCCATGTATGTTATTGTCTCACAAGTCTCTGGTGCTTTGTTATTATTTGGTTAATTTTTTTTAATGTTTATTTATTTTTGAGAAAGAGAGAGACAGAGGGTGAGCAGGGGCAGGGGAGGGGCAGAGAAAGAGGGAGAACAGAACTTGAAGTGGGCTCCAGGCTCTGTGCTATCAGCACAGAGCCTGATGTGGGGCTGGAACTCATAAACTGTGAGATCGTGACCTGAGCTGAATTTGGATGCTTAACCAACTGAGCCACCCAAGCTGTTATTATTTGGTTTTAATATTTTATCTCCCATTCTTCAGGTTGAGTAATTCTTTTCATGTATCTGAAATTCCTATCTGATCACCTATTTTGTCCAGCCTTTTCTCTAAATATTTACAATACTTATTTAAAAATCCAAGTCTTTTAATAGCAATGTATTAATCAATTGTGGAGCTGCTTCTATTGATTATAGGTCACATTTTCAAGCGTTAGCCCATGTCTCATAATTAAAAAAATTTTTTTAACGTTTATTTATTATTGAGAGACAGAGAGAGACAGAACATGAGCATGGGAGGGGGAGACACAGAATCTGAAGCAGGCTCCAGGCTCTGAGCTGTCAGCACAGAGCCTGACACAGGGCTTGAACTCACAAACCATGAGATCATGACCTGAGCTGAAGTCGGATTCCTAACCAACTGAGCCACCCAGGCATCTCCCTCTTAATTTTTATTGTATGCTAGATGTTATATGAAATAACAAGACACAGTAAAGCTTGAACTAGATATTTTTTCCTTTGGAGGGCATGCTGTTTCCTTTGTAAGGAAGCTAGGGTGAAAGTTTGATATTTTTTATTTTAATAGAGTTGAGTTACATCAGTGCTAGGTTGAAGCTTTAACTAATTTCAGATATTCTCTGTTTTAAAATAGGTTTTGGATGAGTTCAGTTCTACTCCTCAGGCGAGACTTTATGACTCAAGAACTAGAAGTCAGTGAAAACTTTCTCTTCTTTTGAGCTCTGCCCTCAGCTGGTACTTAGTAAGATTGGAGAAGAATTGTTGGATCAGGAAGATTAGCATTACATTTGAGACTCTTCTAGATTTTATACCACCTTTCCAGTTTTTACAGTCATACAATTTTATTTGTCCATTTCTTTGTCCAAACAAAGAAATGCTTATAGGAGAGGAGCTCCTCTACTTGTTTATATCCCCAGATAAGACATATTCCCAGCTATGAAAGCAGTCTCAGTCTTTACTCACCTGGAAAAGGCTCACACTTTTCTCTGGAAATTTTAATTTCATTGTGTGAATTATTATTTGATGGCTTTAAATTAAAGCATACTTGGGGAGTCTGTGGAAGATGCTGCCCGGAGGGTGGAAGTGTGGAGGCTTCCGGTCAGTGTGGACTGTGTGCAGTCTCTAAGTTTCTGAGTTTCCTGTGTTCCAGGTAAAATATGGCAAAAAGCTTGTGGAGTAAGTGGAAAAGGAAGATGGGTGCTGAAAAGAGAAAAAAGAATGCCCCAAAGGAGCATAGCAGACTTAAAAGTATTCTTAAAGTTTATAGTGATGTTTTAATGAAAGATGTTCAAGAGATAGCAACTGTGATGGTACCGAAACATTGTCAAGAGAAAACTCAGTGCATAGTGCAAGATGAAAAAGATGACATGAATTTGGAGACTTGTATTAAGAGAAACAAAGAGTCTTCTACCCCGTATGGATGAACCAGAGACAAAGGAAAAGGCTGAAGGCAAAGTGAGAAAAGGTAAGGGGAAAAGCAAAGCAAGAGCAGCAAAGACAATGAAGGGTTTGGTCTGGTAGACTCTTAAAAACTTGAAAAATCCTACATGGGACAAGTCGTTGATTAGAGTGTATATACATCGATTTCAACTTCCACCAAATGAAAACTTTGTTTCCAGACTTAACTTGACCTTTTTCTTCAATTCAGACCCAACTTAACTCCTCAAATTTGTTTTGGGAGCTTGCATAAAATATTTTCTTTGATGAGTAAAAAAAAAAAAAAAAAAAAAAAAAAAAAAAAAGAAAAGAAAAGAAAAGGAGAGCATACTTTTTAGTTTAGCTGGTGTATTCTTGTTATGGCAAGAGCAATATTCTTTTATGATTTTCTGTGCTCTAACTAGAAGTGGGACTTGTATAATTTAGTTTGATACCTTTAATAATAAAAGAAGTTGATAGAAGTCCTTCTTTAAAGGTCCTTGGACAGCACTTACATTCAGGGTGATAATGTAATCAGTGTAGTAGAGTACTGGTTAAGACAGAGTGGCTAGTATAGCCTCTGGTCAGAGGATTGTCATATTTTAAAATAGCACTGTTAACGATGAAAACCATGAGTATAAAGATAGGTTGACTATGAAATTCTTATGAAATAGTGACTTGAGATGAACATTTTAAACTTGCATTTCAAGTGAGAGTTTAACCAATATGCCTGTCTTTCTAAGTGGCATTAGCAATATCAAGTTCAAAGTAACAGACATTTTTTGAGAGAAGTCATGCCTGAACTTTTTTTTTAATATATAATTTATTATCAAGTTGGCTAACATACAGTGTATACAGTGTGCTCTTGGTTGGTTTTGGGGGTAGATTCCTGTGATTCATTGCTTACATACAACACACAGTGCTCATCCCAGCAAGCGCCCTCCTAGATGCCCATTCCCCATTCCCCTCCCCCCCCAATCAACCTTCAGTTTGTTCTCTGTATTTAAGAGTCTCTTATGGTTTGCCTCCCTCCCTCTCTGTTTGTAACTATTTTTTCCTTTGTTTCTTATATTTACTATCTTTTGACTAGTTATCTCTAAGCCAGTTAGAGAGACTCTGATGTTTTACTCGCTGAAGGTTTGCTCCTGAAAATTCTGTCACTTGGCACTGTGTAAAATGAGTGCTCTGGTAGAAAAATAGAGGCTCAGCTTCCTTTATAGATCTTGTTCACAATGGGAGGCAGGGGCTGTGATCCCTATCCCGCTGGCAGCCCAGTGATATAAATCAGGCTCTTGCACTTCAGTCAACTTTACCTAGGGTGAATAAAATCCAGGTCTTTAAATAACATATGGCTGTGCTGTGGTTTCAGTGCTCTGACAGAGCGTGATCTAAACTGTCAGTTTCTAATCTAAGGAAAGATTGGGAAAATAAGGAGGAAATGACAGTGAAGCATTTTATTTCTTTTGGGAAGAAACAGGATGTAATGCTCCAATAAATAAATGAATAAATAACTATATTGGGGGTTGGTTTTATTTATTTTCTTTTTCTTTTTTCCCCACATTTTAATTTAAATTCTAGTTAGTTAACATATAGTGTAATATTGGTTTCAGGAGTAGAATTTAGTGATTCGTCACTCACATAAAACACCAAATGCTCAACACAACTGCCCTCCTTAATGCCCATCACCCATTTAGCCTATCCCCCTGCCCACCTGCCTTCCAGCAACCCTCAGTTTGTTCTCTATAGTCTCTTAGGGTTTGCTTCCCTCTGTCTTTTTTGTTTCCTCCTTGGGGGGTTGATTTTAGAGTCTTTGCCAGTATGGCTTTACCTAGAATCTCTTTGGTTCATTGAATTTTAATGTCTTTATCCTAAACTTTAAGATATTCACCAGGGGAATGTAGAAACTTTTTTTTGTTGTTATTGTTGTTAACATTTACATTCATGGCAGTACCTATTGTGAGACAGAAATTTGATTCTAACCTCACGCTAAAGAGTACATTTCTGAAACCATGCTTTGAAAAAATATACTATATCTTCAAAAGAGAAACAAATAAAAGCAACAGCTACCTGTTACTATTATACTAATTTTATGCACTTACTAAGTGCTGTGCTCTCTCGTACACATATCAAATAGTCAAGAAAGTGCTGAATGGGAGTCTAACACCTTTGGACATATTGTCATAAATGAACATAAAAGACAAAAAATTGTACTATTGTTAAGCAGTAGAAATCAATAATGATGTTTTTCAGGTTGAAATAGTACTATTTGAGGACATATCTAAGCGTTTAGATAAAAGAGACTGTTGAAGTACAGTTCCACAGATAGGCAGATTTTAGATCTCCAAAAAGAGAGAAAAGGAGGATGCTTTTAGTGTCATAGGTCCTGATGTTTGTGTTTGTATGCGTGAGTTGCAAATCATGAAGCCATCCCTAAATTCTAAAAAATTTCAAAAAGATTCTATAGAACTTTTTGCATGTAATTCCCGGAATGTTTATTTACAGTTTTACTGGGTGTTTTACTTTGTACTTTCTCTGTACTTGTTTCCCCAATGTTCTAGAACTGCATTCATCTTTTAGATTTTCTGTTGCTATGCTAGAGGAACACAGGGTTTGTTGACAGCTGTATACTTAGAGATTTAAATGTAAACTTAGGAAAAGTTCTCCTCTGCAAGAGAGAGGTCATGGAAAACAGTTTGGGCCCTGGAAAATGGACAAAGGTAGTCTTTTCTAGGTAGAAAAGTTCAAAAGGGTAACTCTGATCTGATACCTTCTATTTGTCCCTCAAATCAACTTTCTACTTTTCTGCACTCTGTTCTATGCCTCAGGAGGCTAACTTGTATGGCTCCCATTCCCTTTGTCTTCAGATGCGTTTGACCAGTAGAGAGATCTGGTAAAAGAGAAAAAAGAAGGGGAGAGCTGATCGGGTATTTTCCCCCTGGATTTCCTACTGTGAGGCTGACTTAGTCTCTCTCAACAGAAGTCTCTGGTCCTCTCGAGGGATTATTCCCTACTTGGCTTTCTCCCTTCAGATTCCAGTAACCACTGCTTCCCACATTCATTCTGGTGTAGGGATAATCATAGTCAGGCTATAATATCCCTGGGTGATTCTCCTGTATATTGTAGTTCCCTGATAGCATTGCCTTTATAATTACTCCCTTTGTAAATAAACTTGTCAAATTAGCCTATTTCAAGTGTGCCACCCATTTCCTGTTGGAATTCTGGTTAAAATTCTATTAATCCACAAGAAAGCAAATATTAAGGATCTGTATATTAGGCACATAATGTTATTAGATTTACACTGGCCCAGTGATTAATGCTTAACTTCACAAAAAAGCAAAGAACAATATTATTTTCTATTACCTAGGAGAATATTAAGGCCAGACTGTTAGGATTTCAAAGACCATGGTTTTATAAATTTATTTATCATGGTTTTATAAATTTATTTATCTTAAAATTTTTTTAATGTCTATTTATTTTTTAGAGAGAGAGAGAGAGAAAGAGTGAGAGGGGGGAAGAGCGCAAGCAGGGGAGGGGCAGAAAGAGAGGGAGATACAGAATCCAAAGCAGGCTCCAGTCTCTGAGGTGTCAGCATGGAGCCCCATGTGGGGCTTGAACTCACCAGCTATGAGACCATGACCTGAGTGTAAGTCGGATACTTAACTGACTGAGCCATTCAGACGTCCCTATAAATTTATTTTTAAGGAAAATAAAATTTTGTGTATTCAGCCAACAGCTGGGTACCAGCTTTCACTTTTTCTTCATGGAGGTATGTCTTCTTTCAAACCTTTTTTGACTCATATGAAGGAACAGCTTAAAAAAAAAACTAACATATTTGTTTCATGAAATACAATTATGACTTAAATGGAAACCATGATTTTGCACCATATTTAGGAAGACTTTTTTTGACAGCAAGGTCTGCTGAACCGTGGAAATGTTAAATTAGACTATGGAATTTTGTTTCTGATAAATAGTGATACAGAATACAGTTTTTACTCCTAAAGTTGACTTGGTAGGCTCAGAGGTAGAAAAGTATGAAGTGGCTTTTTTTTTTCCGAATGATCTTCCTAGATATATAGGACTCATCTCAAATTAGTATGCCAATTTTAATTCAAAGAGTATATCTTAAGCATCTAACATGTACTGGTGTCTGTACCAGGTAATAGACAATGGTAAATACCACAGCATGGCCCACAACCTCTTGCGGATTATAGGCACACAGGAAAGACACATATAGCATTTTTAGGGTGATGAGTATTATGAAAGAAGCATGAGAAAAATCTAGGGTTCTTGTCTGAAGGGAAGCCAATCATATATTTCTAAACCATTACCACCTAGTTATCCAAGTTAGAAACCTGACTGTCTTTCTTCAATTTTGATCCTCAACAGTCGGTCACCAAATTGTATCTATTTTGTATCTTACATCTGTTCCCATTTCTACTTCATTAAGACTATCGCCCTAGTTGAAGTCCTCATTATTTCTCTCCTGGTGTCCTGCATCTATCTCTGCTTCCAGTCTTGCCCTTCAAATACACATTTCACATTGTCAGTAGAGAGTTCTATCTATAAAGCAAAACCGACCATTTTAACCATGCAAAAATTCCCCGGTGACTTTCCAACCTATTAAAGACAAGATCCTCCTGTTCTTTAGTTTGATGTATGACAGTCTCCGTGACCTGGGGTCTGTCTCTACCTTCTATTGCATTCCTCCCCTTGAAGAGCAGGCACTAAATATTGAATGAATGAGTTCGAGACATTTAAAATAATTTGATTTAACAGAGACTAATATATAAAGATGTTTTATTAAACCGCAGAAATGTAGGGAATGAGTCTGTGCTAGTTAAGCTCCTCCTTCCTCCCAAATAACTTCATTCATTCATTCATTCATTCATTCATTCATTCATTCATTCATTCATTCATTATTGGTTTAGTACATGCATATGTTGGTCTTCAAAGGGATATATAAGAAACATCCCTGACATGAGAGGCATTTACAATTTCTCTGACAAGATATTGCCCTTTAGGCATTAATGCAAGCCCACATTTGCAATTTGAAAGCACTTGCTGAAAAAATTCATAGAAGGAGAAGAATCCACTATAGGGCAGAGTCTGAGCTAGACTGGAGGTGTGAGTTCTTCCCTGAGAGTAGTTCTGCTTTGGGGGGAATTGGCCACAGTTTTCTTGGAAACCAGAGAGTTTTCAAGCAGAACTTTACCAGACCTGTGTAGAGCTCAGACCTCTCACTGCTGAGGTCTGAAACATAGAAAAGTGGCTGATGAACTGATCATGCCTCTGCTGGCATCCTTTAGAGATGTCCTACCTCTCCTTGTCTTCTTCAGAGTAGCTGTTGTCTCTGAGAAGTGTCCAGGACCTCAGTGGAAGCTGGGAAAATGATGAGGCATCACTGGTTAGTAGACTCCCAGACACCAGAGAGAAGTTAGGACAAATGATTGAACATGTAGGGAATAGAAGTAAGTCTGCTTTGTTTTTTGTGGTTGGTAGTTGAAGATGTGAATTCAAATGTTCCCTCTGCTTTGACTCAGGAATTATGCTACAAAATGTACTTCTTGTACAAGGTTACATGATGGCTTTTCATTGTCTGCCACTTCAGTAAAAGGAATTTGGGACATATCTGATAATGCCTTTTCCCTTTATCTTTTATTTCTAATTGTGATGTGTTCTTTAAAGAGCCAAGGAAAGCATCAATCCACATAAAGTTTTGTTTTGTTATATACAAACACAAATACTAATGCATTTATTATATAGAGAGCCTATCTCTGGAATCTTCTTTGTAGTTAACATTCTAGGGTTTTGGTCAAAATGTTTTTTTTTTTCCTTTTTATAACTGCATGTTCTATTGATATCCATTTACTGAAATATGTTTTAATGGTGGGATAAAAAAGGTATTCTTTTAATTCTGGAGAGAGTAACCTACTTGGAAAATAGTGAGAAATCAATTTCTCTCAGTCTTAATTTCTGACCGGAAAGGGAAGGAACCTTAGCACTGCAATTTCTTGGTGATATCAACGAAAATTAAAGTTCCTAGGGTGGCCATCAATAAAATAAAATTAGGATTTCATAAGAAGCATACCATTGAGAACTCAGCTTTTCTAAAAGATTTCAGTAGGCCTATTTCATAGCCATTGAAAAGTGTCACAACTATCACCTGAGAAGTAATAAATGGAACCTGATTATTTTTACACCTTCCCTTTATTTTTAGAGTCTGTGACTTATTTCTAATTAGTAAGTTTTTTTTTTTTTGGTAGTGTTAAATGTTATATATAACTGCTAAGCCTCATATCTTTATTGAGAAAAGGCTATTAATTTCATAAAATAATGGTATCTGTCTATGGATATATTTATAAGCATTTTAGGGGTAAACTTTGCTGTATTAATAATAGCTAATACTTGAGAAATGTTTACTATGTGTCCAGTACCACTTCAAATGTTTTATATGCAACAAGTCATTCACTCATCAGAATAATCTTGTGAAGTTGATACTATTGCTATTCATTAAACAGTTGAGGAAATTAAGGCACAGAGAGTTTAACTTGCCTAAATTCTTACAGGTAGTAAATGATGTTTCTGAGATTTGAACACAAATAATTTGACTTTGGAATCAGTGCTTCAGAGTTGCACTGCATTATTGCTTCATGGAATATTTAAACTGATGTTCCACTGTAGAATGATCAGATGATTTGCAAAGTCATGAAAAATCTTAAATCCACAAAAAATAACTAAGGTTTTCATTTTATACTCCTGTATGTCATCTTTTTGGAGCCTTATTTTAACATTTGAAGTGAATTTATCATTTACTGAGAACCTGTGTGTGTGTGTGTGTGTGTGTGTGTGTGTGTGTGTGTATCATTTAAGAGGAGAGAAACAAGTTGTTTTTGTTTTCTCAGAATGCTGGGGATGGTGGTTAAGTCTCTCAATTTATTTGTAAGGAATTGCAAAATATGAGTAGGCAATGGAGAGGAGGAATGGGAAAGATGTTGCATTAGAATGATAACTTACATGGTTAGGATACCTTGACAATGAGTTTGGTCCATCATGTGTTCCATGGCCATCCCAGGCCGGGTGAAGGCTCCAGTCAGTCTTTCAATGCCAGAATAAGACAGTGTTTCAAAGAGTGGATGATGTGTAGATGTTGGCATTTGAGAGAGATTGTTCCAGAAGCTGATAATAGAGTGAATTCCAACTGGAGATACAAGGTATAGGCTAACTAAGAGGCTGTTATTTTTTCCAGATGGAAAAACAACAGTGGGATTGGATATAAAAAAAAAAAATTCGAGAGGTGCTGCAGAAGAGATATGTACAATTGATATGCTGACAAAATTGGATATGCTAGTGTGTTGTGAGAGAATGAGGGGGATTCTAAAATTTAATTTGACGATTAAAATATTTCACACATTACCAGCTTATTATATTGAGACATCTAGACACAGGGAATGGACTGACTGGAGATTTGGTTGTCAGTAGCATGCATGTAACATCTTTTGCTCAGGTCCTTGTATTGCCTCTGTGCTGGTCGTGCTGTTTCCTCTCTTGTCCCTTCCTGGTTCATTCTCCACACAACAGCCAGAGTGATCTTTTAAGGAAGTAATTGGAACACATTGCTTTCTATTTAAATTTCTTTAATATACTCTTTTTAAATGGGGAGGAAATGGATGTGTAGAAGGCATTCTCAAAAGGAGAGGACATGTTTTGAGCTGTCACAGTGAGGGTGGGCTACTATTCTTTAGTTGGTAGGAGTCAGGATTCTCTATATCCTGAAATACTGCAATCCTTTGGCATTTATATGTTGACATTCATATGAATTCATTATAAAGTATTATCTCTCATTTATACTACCATTTAGATATTAGGTTGTTTTTATTTTCAAAGATTATGTATATACAGGTAAGATTATCTATGGAATTCATTTCAGGGTAAGAAGGGAGTTTTATAAAATATTTCTTATACAATATTACTTTCTAATTTTTAATTTTTTTGTTTATCACTGAAAGAAAATAAGGAAAAATAATAACTATTAGTTCAAAAGAATATAATGAGATTTGGAGAGACACTCTAAATGTAGATAAATCTAAATATAAAGACAATTATTTCTTTAATTTTATTTTTTAATTTACATACAAATTAGCATATAGTGCAACAGTGATTTCAGGAGTAGATTCCTTAATGCCCCTTACCCATTTAGCCCATTCCCCCCTCCCACAACCCCTCCAGTAACCCTCTGTTTGTTCTCCATATTTAAGAGTCTCTTCTGTTTTGTCCTCCTCCCTGTTTTCATATTATTTTTGATTCCCTTCCCTTATGTTCATGTGTTCTGTGTCTTAAAGTCCTCATATGAGTGAAGTCATATGATATTTGTCTTTATCTGACTGACTAATTTCGCTTAGCATAATACCCTCTAGTTCCATCCACGTAGTTGCAAATGGCAAGATTTCATTCTTTTGAGTTGTCGAGTAATACTCCATTGTATGTATATACCATCTCTTCTTTATCCATTCATCCATCAATGGACATTTGGGCTCTTTCCATACATTGGCTATAAACACTGGGGTGCATGTGTCCCTTCGAAACAGCATACCTATATCCCTTGGATAAATACCTAGTTGTGCAATTGCTGGGTCAAAGGGTAGTTCTATTTTTAATTTTTTTGAGGAAACTCCATACTATTTTCCAGAGTGGCTGCACCATCTTGCATTCCCACCAGCAGTGCAAAAGAGATCCTTTTTCTCCACATTCTCGCCAACATCTGTTGTTGCCTGAGTTGTTAATGTTACCCATTTTGACAGGTGTAAAGTGGTATCTCATTGTGGTTTTGATTTGTATTTCCCTGATGATGAGTGATGTTGAGCATTTTTTCATGTGTCGGTTGGCCATCTGGATGTCTTCTTTGGAGAAGTGTCTGTTCATGTCTTTTGCCCATTTCTTCACTGGATTATTTGTTTTTTGGGTGTTAAGTTTGATAAGTTCTTTATAGATTTTTGGATACTCACCCTTCGTCTGATATGCCATTTACAAATATCTTCTCCCATTGTGTCGTTTGATTTTTAGTTTTGCTGATTGTTTCCTTCGTTGTGCAGAAGCTTTTTATTTTGATGAGGTCCAAGTAGTTCATTTTCGCTTTTGTTTCCCTTGCCTCCGGAGATGTGTTGAGTAAGAAGTTGCAGCAGCCAAGAGCAAAGAGGTTTTTGCCTGCTTTCTCCTCTAGGATTTTCATGGCTACCTGTCTTACATTGAGGTCTTTCATACATTTTGAGTTTATTTTTGTGTGTGGTGTAAGAAAGTGGTCCAGGTTCATTTTTCTGTGTGTCACTTCCATTTTCCCAGCACCACTTGCTGAAGAGACTGTCTTTTTTTCCATTGGATATTCTTTCCTGCTTTGTCAAAGATTAGTTGGCCATATGTTTGTGGGTCCACTTCTGGGTTCTCTGTTCCATTGACCTGAGTGTCAGTTCTTGTGCCAGTACCATACTGTCTTAATGATTACAGATTTGTAGTATAGCTTGAAGTCTGGAATTGTGATACCTCCTGCTTTGGTTTTCTTTTTCAAGATTGCTTTGGCTATTCAGGGTCTTTTGTGGTTCCATACAAATGTTAGGATTGTTTGTTCTAGCTCTGTGAAGAATACTGGTGTTATTTTGGTAGGGATTGCATTGAATATGTAGATTGCTTTGGGTAGTATTGACATTTTAACAATATTTGTTCTTCCTATTGAGGAGCATAGAATCTTTTCCCATTTTTTGTGTGTCTTCTTCAGTTTCTTTCATAAGCTTCCTATACTTTTCAGTGTATAGATTTTCCTTTTTTTTTAATATCAAATTTATTGTCAAATTGTTTTCCATACAACACCCAGGGCTCATCCCAAAAGGTGCCATCCTCAATACCCATCACCCACCCCCCATCTACCCTCAGTTTGTTCTCAGTTTTTAAGTCTCTTATGCTTTGGCTCTCTCCCTCTCTAACCTCTTTTTTTTCTTTCTTCCCCTCTACCATGGACTTCTATTAAGTTTTTCAGGATCCACGTAAGAGTGAAAACATATGGTATCTGTCTTTCTCTGTATGACTTATTTCACTTAGCATCACACTCTCCAGTTCCATCCATGTTGCTACAAAAGGCCATATTTCATTCTTTCTCATTGCCACGTAGTATTCCATTGTGTATATAAACCACAATTTCTTTATTCATTCGTCAGTTCATGGACATTTCGGCTCTTTCCATAATTTGGCTATTGTTGAGAGTGCTGCTATAAACATTGGGGTATAAGTGCCCCTATGCATCAGCACTCCTGTATCCCTTGGGTAAATTCCTAGCAGTGCTATTGCTGGGTCATAAGAATGTGGTAATTGCAGGGGACTTTAACACTCCACTTACAACGGATAGATCATCTAGACACAGGATCAATAAAGAAACAAGGGCCCTGAGTAATACATTGGATCAGATGGACTTGACAGATATATTTAGAACTCTGCATCCCAAAGCAACAGAATATACTTTCTTCTCGCATGCACATGGAACGTTCTCCAAGATAGATCACATACTGGGTCACAAAACAGCCCTTCATTAGTATACAAGAATTGATATCATATCATGCATACTTTCAGACCACAATGCTATTAAGCTTGAAATCAGCCATAGGAAAAAGTCTGGAAAACCTCCAAAAGCATGGAAGTTAAAGAACACCCTACTAAGGAGCAAATGGGTCAACTAGGCAATTAGAGAAGAAATTAAGAAATATATGGAAACAAATGAAAATGAAAATACAACAATCCAAAAGCTTTAGGATGCAGCAAAGGCAGTCCTGAGAGGAAAATACATTGCAATCCAGGCCTATCTCAAGAAACAAGAAAAATCCCAAACACAAAATCTAACAGCACACCTAAAGGAAATAGAAGCAGAACAGCAAAGACACCCCAAACCCAGCAGAAGAAGAGAAATAATAAAGATCAGAGCAGAAATAAACAATATAGAATTTAAAAAAACTGTAGAGCAGATCAACGAAACCAAGAGTTGGTTTTTTGAAAAAATAAACAAAATTGATAAACCTCTAGCCAGGCTTCTCAAAAAGAAAAGGCAGATGACCCAAATAGAGAAAATCACGAATGAAAATGGAATTATTAGAAACAATCCCTCAGAAATACAAGCAATTATCAGGGAATACTATGAAAAATTATATGCCAACAAACTGGACAACCTGGAAGAAATGGACAAATTCCTTAACACCCACACACTTCCAAAACTCAAACAGGAATAAATAGAAAGTTTGAATAGACCCATAATCAGCAAAGAAATTGAATCAGTTATCAAAAATCTCCCAACAAATAAGAGTCCAGGACCAGATGGCTTCCCAGGGGAATTCTACCAGACATTTAAAGCAGAGATAATACCTCTCCTTCTCAAGCTATTCCAAAAAATAGAAAGGGAAGGAAAACCTCCAGACTCATTCTGTGAAGCTAGCGTTACTTTGATTCCTAACCAGACAGAGGCCCAGTAAAAAAAGAGAACTACAGGCCAATATCCCTGATGAATATGGATGCAAAAATTCTCAGTAAGATACTAGCATATCGAATTCAGTGTATAGATTTTTCACCTCTTTCGTTAGATTTATTCCTAGGTATTTTATGGTTTTTTTGCAAGTGTAAATGGTATTGATTCCTTGATTTCTCTTTCTGTTGTTTCACTGTTGGTGTATAGGAATGCAACCAATTTCTGTGCAATGATTTTATATCCTGCAACTTTGCTGAATTCATGGATCAGTTCTAGTAGTCTTTTGGTGGAATCTTTTGGGTTTTCCATGTGGAGTATCATGTCATCTGCAAAGAGTGAACGTTTGACCTCCTCCTCGCCAATTTGGATGCCTTTAACTTCTTTGTGTTGTCTGATTGCTGAGGCTAAGTCTTCCAATACTATGTTGAATAACTGTGGCAAGAGTGGCCATCCCTGTCTTGTTCCTGACCTCAGTGAGAAAGCTCTCAGTTTTTGCCCATTGAGGATGATATTAGCGTTGGGTTGCTCATATATGGCTTTTATGATCTCAAGGTATGCTCCTTCTATCCCTACTTTCTTGAGGGTTTTTATCAAGAAAGGATGCTTTATTTTGTCAAATGCTTTCTCTGCATCTATTGAGAGGACCATATGGTTCTTGTCCTTTCTTTTATTGGTGTGATGAATCACATTGATTGTTTTGTGGATATTGAACCAGCCCTGCATTCCACGTATAAATCCCACTTGGTCGTGGTGAATAATTTTTTTAATGTGTTGTTGGATCCAGTTGGGTACTATCTTGTTGAGGATTTTTGCATGCATGTTCATGAAGGAAATTAGTCTATAGTTCTCGTTTTTAGTGGGGTCTCTGTCTGGTTTTGGAATCAAGGTAATTCTGGCTTCATTGAAAGAGTTTGGAAGTTTTCCTTCCATTTCTATTTTTGGGACAGCTTCAAGAGAATAGGTATTAACTCTTCCATAAATGTTGGGTAGAATTCCCCTGGAAAACCATCTGGCCTTGGACTCTTGTTTTTTGGGGAGGTTTTTGATTACTAATTTGATTTCTTTACTGGTTATGGGTCTGTTCAAATTTTCTATTTCTTCCTGTTCAGTTTTGGTAGCGTATATGTTTCTAGGAATTTGTCTATTTCTTCCAGATTGCCCATTTTATTGACGTATAAGTGCTCATAATATTCTCTTATTATTGTTTTTATTTCTGCTGTGTTGGTTGTGGTCTCTCCTCTTTCATTTTTGATTTTATTTATTTGGGTCCTTTCTTTTTTCTTTGTGATCAAACTGGCTAGGGGTTTATCAATTTCATTAATTTTTTCAAAGAACCAGCTTCTGGTTTCGTTGATATGTTCTACTGTTTTTGGTTTTGATAGCATTGCTTTCTGCTCTAATCTTTATTATTTCCTGTCTTCTGCTGTTTTGGGGCTTTATTTGCTGTTCTTTTTTCAGCTCTTTAAGGTGTAAGGTTAGGTTGTGTATCTGAGATCTTTCTTCCCTCTTTCGGAAGGCCTGGATTGCTATATACTTCCTCTTATGACCACCTTTCCTGCGTCCCAGAGGTTTTGGGTTGTGGTGTTATCGTTTTCATTGGCTTCCATGTACTTTTTAATTTCCTCTTTAACTTCTTGGTTAGCCCATTCATTCTTTAGTAGGATGTTCTCGAGTCTCCAAGTATTGCTATCTTTCCAAGTTTTTTCTTGTGGTTGATTTCAAGGTTCAGAGCATTGTGGTCTGAAAATATGCACGGTATGATCTCGATCTTTTTGTACTTGTTGAGGGCTGATTTATGTCCCAGCATGTGGTCTATTGTGGAGAACGTTCCACGTGCACTGGTGAAGAATGTATATTCCGCTGCTTCATGATGAAATGTTCTGAATATATCTGTTAAGTCTACCTGGTCCAGGGTATCATTCAAAGCATTGTTTCCTTGCTGATTTTCTTGATTAGATGATCTGTCCATTGCTGTGAGTGGGGTGTTGAAGTCTCCTACTGTTATGGTATTACTATCAATGAGTTTCTTTATGTTTGTGTTCATTGATTTATATATTTGGGTGCTTTCACATTTGGCGCATAAATGTTTACAATTGCGAGGTCTTCTTGGTGGATAGACCCCTTAGTTATGATATAATGCCCGTCTTCATCTCTTATTATAGCCTTTATTTTAAAGTCTAGATTGTCTGATATAAGTATGGCTACTCTGGCTTTCTTCTGTTGACCATTAGCATGACAGATGTTTCTCCATCCCCTTACTTTCAATCTGAAGGTGTCTTTAGGTCTAAAGTGGGTCTCTTGTACACAGCATATAGATGGATCTTGTTTTCTTATCCATTCTGTTACCCTCTGTCTTTTGATGGGAGCATTTGGTCCATTGATGTTTAGAGTGAGTACTGAAAGTGATGAGTTTATTGCCATTATGTTTCTTGTAGAGTTGGAGTTTCTGGTGGTGTTCTCTGGTCCTTTCTAGTCTTGTTGCTTTTGGTGTTTTTTGTTTGTTAGTTTGTTTGTTTTTTGTTTTGTCTTTTCTCCCTTCAGAATGACCCCCTTAAAATTTCTTGCAGGGCTGGTTTAGTTGTCATGAACTCCTCTAATTTTTGTTTGTCTGGGAAAATTTAATTTCTCCTATTTTGAATGACATCCTTGCTGGATAAAGAATTCTTGGCTGCATATTTTTCTTATTCAGTACATTGAATATATCCTGCCACTCCTTTCTGGTCTGACAAGTTTCTGTGGATAGGTCTGCTGGAAACCTGAT
Organism: Leopardus geoffroyi; assembly: GCF_018350155.1. Lineage (NCBI taxonomy): Eukaryota > Metazoa > Chordata > Mammalia > Carnivora > Felidae > Leopardus > Leopardus geoffroyi. The sequence continues at coordinate 41,391,911 of NC_059339.1, forward strand.
CTGTCTTTCCTTGTAGGTTAAGGACTTTTTTTCCCTTGCTGCTTTCATGATTTCCTCCTTGCCTGAGTATTTTGTCAATTTGACTATGGTATGCCTTGTTGATGGTTGGTTTCTGTTGAATTTAATGGGAGTTCTCTGTGGTTCCTGGATTTTGATATCTGTGTCTTTCCCAAATTAGGAAAATTTTCCACTATGATTTGCTCACATAACCCTTCTACTCCTTTTTCTCTCTCTTCCTCTTATCGGACCCCTATGATTCTGATGTGGTTCCTTTTTAATGAGGCACTGATTTCTCTATTTCTTAAATCGTGCTCTTTTGCCTTAATCTCTCTCTTTTTTTCTGTTTCATTATTCTCCATAAGTTTGTCCTCTATATCGGTGACTCTCTTTTCTGCCTCAACCATCCTTGCTCCCATGGCCTCCATTTGAGATTGCAGCTCAGTTATACATTTTTAATTTCATCCTGACTAGCTTTTTCTTCTTTTATATCCACAGAAAAGGATTCTAATATATTTTCGAATCCAGTTAGCGTTCTTATTATCATGAATCTAAATTCTGGTTCAGACATCTTGCTTGTATCTGTGTTGTTAAGTCCCTGGCTGTCGTTTCTTCCTGCTCTTTCTTTTGGTGTGAATTCCTTCATTTCATCATTGTAAAGGGAGAAAAGGAATTAATGAGGTAAAAGAATTAAAATTAAAAAAACATTAAAATTAAAAAATGAAAAACAAACACACAAAAAAATCAAATAAATGATGTTAGATCCTAGGTGTGTTTTGGTCTGGGTGTTGAAAGGGGCTTGATAGAGTAGAGAAAAAAGGGGAAAGAAAAAAGAAAAGGAAATAGTTTGAAAATTTGAATGAATACAGTGAAGACTAAAAATTTAGAATTTGAAAAAATTTACACAAAAGTAAAAAATATAGTTGAAAAAATTAAATAAAAATATTTTTAATAAAAATTGATAATAAATATGAACTTTTCCTCTTTCTGTATTCAAGAAAAAGAAAAATGAAAAAGAGAAAAAAGAAAAAAGAAAGAAAATTGAATGGATGGATCGACAAACAGACTGAAATATGACTAAATTTACTTCGTTTCCCCTAGAAGTCAAACTATGAAGCACTTCATAGTCCATAAACTAAGTTGGCAGAGATTTGTGTTCCTGAAGAGTGAGGTTGGCCCAGTTGTGTGGGCTCAGTGTAACGACTTCGTTCTCCACTAGATGGCGCTGCTTAGCTTACTGGAATGGTTTTGTGGTGCTTGTTGGTGCATATGCGCATGCGTGGGAGCGGTGAAAATGGCGTCACCCAGCTACCCAGTCTCTAGTATCGGAACTCTGTTGTCCCTGATTAGCAATTACACACCCATCCTTTGTCTTCAGCTTCCAACCACTCCCCGCTTTTACATAGTCCATGACCAAGCCCCAGGCAGCACCTCCCTCCTGATATCTGTCTCAGATGTGGCTGTTTTCCCTGACACCTTACTTCTGAGGGACTGCGGCTTTGACCTGTTCTGCCCCAGGAGGGTCTCACAGAGCAATGGCTGGGTGCTGGCCACACCCAGGATCATCTGCCGGACTGTGCTGCTGCCAATGCCCAGAGACTGCAGCCAGATGCCAGTCCGCCCCAGAAAAAGTTCATGAGATAGTGTAGCAGCATTTCAGGGATTATGGAAAATCACAACACACATCTGGCACCAGACTTCACCCTTAACAACCTTGTTCCAGCACCAGCAAATGTGGGTCTCCCGGGTCCACCTGGGCCTTGCCTTAGGGGATCCACACAGCCTCTACCAGGTGTCCTCCGAGCAGGGTAACTGCCTCTTCCCATGTGGCCTGAAGAACCCTGGACTCCGCTCTTCTCCTGGGGACTCGTCCTTCTCACCAGAGCACCACCAGGTACTGAGCTGCGGAGTTTCAGACTCTGTGCTCCCCATGTTTATAGTCTTAATGGAATTTAAACCTTCTCCTTTATCCCTTTTTAGCTCTGTCCCTGCAGCTGTTTCCACTTTTCTACTTTCTCTCCAGCTGCTTTTTGCTTTTCTCGTATTCTCCCCTCCCCCCCTCTCTGCATGCAAAAGAGGCTCTCTGCCCTCCTCAGCTTCTCTTTCCCCAAGTTCACTTCTCTGCCCCATGTACCTGCTGAATTCTGTGGTTCAGGCTGTGCAGATTGTTGTGTTAATCCTCAGATCAATTTTCTAGGTGTGCAGAATGGTTTAGTGTTGGTCTGGCTGTATTTCATGGATGCAAGACACAAAAAACTTCCATGCTGTTCTGTCATCTTGGCTCCTCCTCTAAACGCAATTATTTTTGAGCCTTAAGTTCATCTCTTTACGCAAACAAGAATGAATACAGTGCTGGGTGCCACCCCGAAGTAAATTTGAGTTAAGAACACAAGGGCTGTCATCTTGGGTCAGTCTTGGACCATACAACCTGGGACACTCTCTCAGAGAGTGGCACATAGGGGCAGGGTGGAAACAGACTAAGTGATAACTCTGATATCTGCACAAATGTTAAGTTGTACCATTCTGTTGGTAAGTTTCCCTTAGTAAATTATGGTAAATATGCCATTAATAAATTTGTTCTGAGCTGTTTTTGAATCTGTTTATATTTTTGTTCTATACCAAATTTTGGGAGAGTGATCTCTGTAAATTTATTACCAACTGTCCTAAACAATGTATTCTCAAGCTAAGAGAGATGCTTCCTAGGATAAATTCTCCAGAATTTAGTGAGTTGCAGAGATTTACAAGAACAATGGATCTAAGATCATCCATTGTTCGCTGATCTGTCCAGTTAGTCTATAAAATGAGTTCTGTGATTGAATATACTTGGAAAACACTTCGTATTATACCCTTTTCTGGGAGAATCATGGGACACATTAGCATACTGAAAATTCTAGAAGGAAAGGAAATGTATTTACAAAACCTCTCTATGTGTAACACCCTGCAGAGCTAGTGTTCCATGGGAAAACTGTCCTAGCAGTTTAGGAATTGTTGGAGCTTTTCATATCCATAGACTGACTAAGGAAAGGTTGTCAGATGACAAGTACAGCATTTTCCATTCTCCTAACCCATTTCTAGTGCAGATTGTTGACTGTGAGTGTTGATACAGTGGGCAGCTGTTTAGTGATTTTCATCACCAATATCAGGGCAACCCACAAACAAGGAGAGCCATGGAAAGAATATGGGATTTGGAATGATAAGGTGTAAGTTGGAATCTCTTTTCCATTATCACTTGCAGCTGTGTGATCTTGGGAAGGTGACTTAGTTCTCTGAGTTTCCTCATGTGTGAAGTGGGAATAATAGTAATAGCTCTATATTACTAGAATTACTCTGAATTATATTTGTTACCATGTGTAAAAAGTTGGCAGAGTGTATTGATTTTTTTAAATTTGTTTAAAGTGTTTAATAAATTTTAAATGAGAATGAGTCCTGGTGTTCTAATTAGTGAATTGAATCATTAAACATGTAATAGGTGACTCTTTGGTTTAAGGCTAAAATCATCTTTTGTGTATAAATGTATAAAGGGAAGAGAAATTCAACCCTTCTGTCAGAAAGAAAAAAAACCCATAGGGGTTAATAGCTGTGCACGCTTTCACTGCCCCAGGTGCAAACATCAGCCCATTAGATGGGTAACGCAGCTGGCCCAATTTAGTGCTCAGCACCCGTCTTTATTTCTTCTCTGTTGGAACTGGCAATACAGAGTAGCTTCTGAAAAAGTGGTTTTAATACCTTGCTACGATAATATTCCCAAGATGTTTGATCCACAAATAACTGACATTTTTCATCATTTCTTTTTACAGCAAACAGGATTTCAATATGGCTTTTGTTCAAGTGTCTTTTTACTTTCTTTAAGGAAACAATAACAAAAAAAGATACATACAGAACTCAGATTTTCCCCTCCAAATCCAAAAAAGGAGACAAAACCATAATTCCCTTTCTAGTACTCAAGAGCCAGAAATAATCAAAGAAATATATTAGCTCCTGATACAAGTAATTTAGGAAACTATTCTTATGTGCTGAATGTATAATGGATGTGCAATTAAGAATGAGTTCATAAGGCAACACATATCAGCAGAGCCTTTTCCATTTAAAAACAAAAATGATTTTAATCCACTAGCACTTAGAACATAAAAATGTGTCCTAGGCTACTGCTCAGAGATAAGAGGTATGACAATATCAAACAAATTATGAGATGATGCATCTCTTGGAGGATGGATTCCCACTGTTATGGAACACGCACAGGGCATAGTCCTATGCTTTTATGCAAGAAACAAGTTGCCCCTGCATTGCAGAAGTTGGATTTGAATTAACTTTGCAGAGATAAATCTTAGGCACTATGAATGACCACCAAAGAGGAAAATATTAGTGATGGAAAGGAAAACTTATATATACTTTTCCTGATAGTGTTGTTGTTGGTGGTGGTGATGGTGGTGGTAGTGGTGGTGGTAGTGTGTGTGTGAATGTGAAAGAAAGAAAATATGTGCTCTGGACCCTATAATCATGTCACACCTGTTAAGGATGAAAGGAAGCAGTATAGTAGAGCAAGTATCAATAGCTCAAATGTATTTGGTGCAACAGGTAAAGTACATGATGAAGGGGGAGGATGAAGGCTATGAGCGCTGGTGTGGGCTGTGAGGTAATGAACATGCATACCTCCAAAAGGCATCAAAGCACATTTCTTTTTTAAAATTTCTTTAAAAATGTTTTCATTTATTTGAGAGAGAGAGAGAGAGCGGTAGAGGGGTGGGGCAGAGAGGGGGACAGAAGATCTGAAGCAGGCTCTGTGTTGACAGCAGTGAGCCTGATGCGGGGCTCAAACTATGAATGGTGAAATCATGACCTGAGCTGAAGTGGGATGCTTAACTGACTGAGCCGCCCAGGCGCCCCTTAAAGTACATTTCTTTTTTCAAACCACCATGTAGCCCAAACAAAAGAGCTGTATAGGCTCAAGTCCATCTCCTGGATTGGCAGTCAGTTTGCAAACTCTGGGCAAAAGGTTAAAGAGCAGAAGTTCTAGAATGAAACTAGGTTCATTTCCTGTTAACCAGGCTAGCAGATAAGATTGGCAAGTTAATTTAACATTTGAAAGCCTCATTTTCCTTATGTCTGAAATGGGGATAATAATAGTACTTAGTTTATGAGATTATTGTGAAAGTATTATGATAATGTATAAATGTAATGTGTTTAATAGGATGACTGGCACCTAGGAAACACTTAATAAATATCAGCTGTGTACACACACACACACACACACACACACACACACAAGAAACTACATATAGGAATGATCATTTCCTCCTTTTAAATAGCCACTGGAGAAAGATATGAACTTTTATAATAATGTCTTGTGGCATATCCATTTGAGAGTAATTGATGGCAGCAAATGTTTTCTTTCAGACAGTGGGAGGCAGTTTGGGTTTTGGAAAATATTCTAAGAAAGACTGATGAATAAGATAAATGGTAAAATTGTGCAATATGATTTTTGGGCACAAAAAAGTTAATAAGAGGGAATATAAGTTTGGGCATAAAAGGATGTGTAGACAGGAATTCAGAGAGAATGGTCATAATTATTTTGTTGGGTTTCTAGCTCCCTGATATTTTCTAGTAAATCATCTCAATGTTAAAATGTTGGGGAACCCTGGGGCTCAGTAATTGACCATCTTCTTTGTCCATCCTCACTCCCCCTTGGTGATGTGATCCAGATTCATGGCTTTAAATGTCTATTTGCTTAACTCCTAATTTATTTCTTCAGCTAGGCTCTGCCTCTATACTCTATACTCTCAACTTATATACTCAGTCATCCAGTCGATACCTTCACACAGATGTTGAATAAGCTCTTGAAAGAACAGATTCCTGAGATTCACTACCTCCTTTTCAAACCAGTATCTCCAGTATTCTTGTCTCAACTGATGGCAATCCCGTTCTTCCAATTGTTCAGTCAAAAAGTTTGGTGTCATACTTGACATCTCTCTTTTTCTCATACTTTTTATCTGGTTCATTAGCAAATTCTGCCCACTCTACCACCTCCAGTTCTATCATCCTGGCCCAAACCACCATCATCTGTCCTCTGCATAATTACAATAATTTTGCCTGCTCTTACGGGAATAACTTTTCCCGTGAAAATCTGGTCATGTTACTTCTCTATGACTTATTCTCTGACTCAGTTCCTGTCTTTGCCATGACCTACAAAGCTCTCCATAAACCTATTTCTTGTTGAACTTCTTGGACTTTATTAACCCCTTTATCATTTTATCACACCTGCCACGCTGACCCCCTTGCTGTTTCTTGCACACACTAAGAGCTACTACCTCTGGACCTTTGCTTTTGCTCTTCCTTTGTCTGGAACATTTTTCTGCTATATATTTGCATGACTGGTTTTCTCACTTCCTTCAGATCTTGAGTTAAAAGTCACCTTCCCTGGCTATCTCATTTAGAAATGTTTTCCCCTCCCTCCATACTTTCCTTCTCTGCTTTGCTTATTTTTTTTAATGTTTACTTAATTATTTTTGAAAGAGAGAGAGTGAGTGAGAAGGGGAGGGGCAGAGAGAGATAGAGAGACAGACAGACAGAGACAGAGACAGAGACAGAGAGACAGAGAATCCCAAGCAGGGCTCAAACTCATGAACCACAAGATCATGACCTGAGCCAAAATCAAAAGCTGGATGCTTAACTGACTGAGCCACCCAGGAGCTTTACTTATTTATTTTTTCTTAACAATCATTTTTGTGTCTCTCACTATAGAAGGTAAGCTCCCCAAAGGCAGTGAATTTTGGCTGTTTTATTTACTGTTGTGTTGTCAGTGCATTGAAAATGCCTGGCCCCAAATAAGCATGTATTAGATATTTGTTGAATGGATGAATAAATGAATTTGCTGTCCTTTTTGTTACTTACTTTTATTTTATTTTATTTTATTTTATTTTATTTTATTTTATTATTTTCCATCCCCTGCCTCTTCTTTGTTACTTATTTTTAAATGATGCAGGAACCATGAAAGAGATGGGCAGTGAGTTACAGTGGATCCAGGCACTTGGATTCTATTTGTAGCAGTGCCACTAGGTAGCTATGGTGTTTGGGACCTGCTTTACTTTTTTAAGCCTTGATATCCTCTGAAAAATGAGGCAGGTAGACAAGATAGATGAATGGTTTCTAGAATCACTTCCATCTCTGGGTTATGTGACTCTGATATAACAAAGAAGATGCTTATAGGAATAAGGACCTGTGCTCTATTTAAGACCAACTTACAGCTTTCTGTGATAGCCAGAAAGTGTGCATTTCTTGGTCTCTCTGTTTGAAGTTTACCACCAATAATCTTTGTCTTTGAGGGAGGACCAAAGCCTGACAGTTGAGTAGAAGAAGAGGTAATTCCCCAGTTTTAGTTCTCACCTCTTATCTGTCATACTGGCTTAGCATATTTCCTCACCAAGCTGGAACTTATTTTGTACTACTTGCAGTAGTGCTGATGCTGTTAATATCAAGTTATATTTTTCCTAAGTATTTCTACATGTATTGATTGCCATCATCACATCACCATTCAGAAGATGGGTTAAGTTTTGTCAACATTTCCACTTACAGAAGCTGGAAGCAGAGAACCAGAGGGTGATGAATTGGCCCTGTCACAGAGAAAGTCAAGGCCAGAATTCTATAATAAGCAGTGTTCATTTTTTACTAATAAAGTGCTGCTGTTAGAAGCTGAAGTCAGAACTGGTAGCATTCTTGCCATCTCCAAGTCTGGAATGGTAGGTCATTTAGAAACACTTACATAAATGTTTCTGCAACTCGTGGAGTGCCAGGAATGCCACGAAATTTTGTTGGTGGCTTACAGATTTCCAGTACTATGTGGAGTGCAGAAGACAGAATCTCTTGACTCTGGGCTTTATAGGATAAGTACCCTTTCCCTTCTCTCTACTCAAATTACTTGAAGATAATGATCCTTTCTAGGCATTTTGCCAGAGCAAGAATAGAATTCTGTCTGCTAAATTTCTGGTCAAAAAAAGTGAATAGGTGGAAGAAAATGTGCCTAATATGTTTCTCAGTTGAGAGCAGAAGTGAGCAATGATAGATATAACTATATAAATAATTATTAACCAGTGCAGAATTTTTAAAGACAAGAATTCAAAGGCAACTTTGGAAACTAGGAAGTTTATCACAACATAGAAAGCATAAATAAAATACAAAGACTTAGGTACCCAGGCTCAGTATTTAGAACATAAATGAGTTCAAAATCAGATATGTCTCTGAGACCAATTGGAATTTATCCCATCCTGGGTAGATTTGTCTTTTGGTAAGAAGGGGCTCAGAGACTGAGGTATACTGTACAGGGTTCCAAGATTGAGTATATGCAAGCTACAAGGTTGAACTGTGTCTCTTTTGCTGGAGAACCTGGATTCCTTACTTATTATTTTAAAATACAACAATTTTTGATAACAAAGTCAAATATGTCCCATTGAAGAGAAAGTTGAGAAAACTGAGTGTAGTGAGTATAGTGTAAGTAATATTATCTCTGAGTTTTTACTGTTGGAGATGAATGCTTAAGGTAGGAAGTGCCAAGTGTGTATGCATTGTAGGTCTGTATAGCTCGAGCCCTAATGCCATCGACACTCTTTCTGTCAAGGGGACAGATTAAACCTTCCTCTTGGCCCCTCCACCCCAGGGAGAATGCAGCTGTCAGAGTGGACATTTAAACACATGAAGTTTATATTAGTGCTGCCTAGACTAGCAGGCAGATAAAAACTATTCCAAGAGTTAGATAAAGCAGGCTACAAGCATCTTGTAAAGCATATTAGTATGAAACAAGGCTTCAGTATAAATCAACAGGTAAAGAAGAACTTTGAATAACTTCGTATGCCAAGACTGATACTACTGAATGGAAGTAGCTTCAGTCCTAGGGCAGCATACCTTAGAGATATTCAGTATATGTGTGGCTACTCAGGAAGATGGCTCCAGATGAAGCAGTTAAGGCTCTGCTCTTAGTTATACCAGCTATGTGTGCCTGCTAGAGTATTCAAAGGACCTGAAAGTCAATTTCACAATATTAGTGCTTATTGTTTATACTTGTGTTTTTTGTTTTTTGTCTTTGAGTTTGGATTGAGTCCTTCCCAATGAGTACTTTTAGCCTACTCATGGTCCTTAGCCAAAAGAACCCCTCTAGGAATCATTACATTTATTTTTTGTTATATAAATGAACCCATTTATTATAGGCTAGCTTCAAATGGTGGAGCTTCAACTGGTCTTTCAACTCCTTCAGTCTTCTGATGGCCAACTTTACTATGACGGCAGAAGTGGTGTTGTAGGACCAGGCACCACTGGCTATGGTTTTCATGCAGGAACCACAATGGCAGATTCCCACAGCTCGTCTTTTCATCTTGGTTTTGCCACAGAAGGAGCAAGTGTACTTGCATCGTGCCCTTGCAAAGTGTACTTGGCATGCTGGCTTATTTCAATCTTCTGCACCATTTTCCTGAGGGAGACACCATAATGGGTCCTTTATTTACCAATGATTCTGACCTTCTTGGCATGTTTAGCCATGTTGCCACAAACTAGGTCTGAGCCCAGAGAGCATGGGATTATTACATTTAGATACCTGTATTGGGTGAACTCTGAATGTTACTGGTAATCGTGGAGATCCTGACCTTCAATGACTGCTGTATTAGCAGGGCTGATTGCTATTTCAGTAGCAATTTACAGCTCACATCCTCTGAGAGATACTGGTTAGAGTCCCTTCCTTACATACATTACTTCTGAAATTATGTGCTCTTATAGCCTTAGGTTTTATTGTAATCTCTGCTACATAATGCACAAAAATATTTATGAATGTTCTTATAAACATTTTAATATTCTCATAAAGGTGGTTTTCCAGAAGCTATAAAGATACAGATAAATCTGTCTTTCTAGCACACACACACATATACACAGGAAAGAAAACGAACTGCTTTGGACACCCAAGCTCATGTGCTAGAGAGCATAAAAAATCTTCTTTTCTCTTTATCAAGACCTAACTTAAACTGCCACTGAGTTAGTTCTTCTACCCAGGGGACTCATTGTCCAGTGGGCAACACAAATTTGACTATATTACTCTTCTGTATAAAACCTTTAGTGACTCTTCATCACCCATGGAATACAGCTCAAAGTCCGTCATGGAAATATGCCATGGACTTCATCTTTTGTCATTTCTGCCTCACATTATTTGCTTTAGATGCAGCATACTACTTCTGGTTCCTTGCACATATCACACAGTTCATTGCCTCCTTTTTCAGGCTTATCCTCTTCCCTTTAGAATATCTTCATCTCATTTTCTCCTGACTATTCAAATTAGTCCTTAGTTCAAGTGTTACCTCCGCCCTTTAAGATAATGTCTCTATCTATATTAAAAAAAATAAATAACTAATTAAAAAAAGATAATCTCTATCTTATTCTTCCTCACCTCCAATATGACCTTATGTTCTTAACTGGGTGGGTGAGGTAGCCCTCTAAATTCTCACTGCACTCAATGCAGATCACCGTGGGACACATTTTATTTGTTTATTTGTCTGTCTCCTTCAATGGACTCCAAGTTCTTTGAAGGCAGAGGTTTTTGGTTTTTTTAAATTTCTTATTAACCTTTGGGTTTCCCATTGTCTAGCTAAATGCGTGATATATAGCAGCTGAAATAAGTTTTAACTATTTATTTAATTGAAATAGTATCATTCAAAAAATAGCAGTCTTAAGAAGTCCAGCAGAGCTAGTTCTGACAGAACACATTTTAGTCTAATGTTGAAGTCTAGTGAGAATGATAACTTCAATATGGTTTAATTTCCACTCATGTGGGTTTACTACCAGTTGGCAAACAAGCCACATAAAGAAAGCAAGAAATAAAGAGGTAGAATGGATGGTTCTTACATACCTCCTCAGGTTCTCAATACATATTTTTTAATACTTCATTATCTCCTCAGTTCTTCAAGGAACTGTGCTTAAGGGCACTGGGGTGGCTCAGTGGGTTTTAATGTCCAACTCTTGATCTTGGCTCAGGTAATGGATGTCACAGTTTGTGAGTTTGAGCCACATGTCAGGCTTTGCACACAATGTGGAGCCTGCTTGCGATTCTCTCTCTCTCTCTCTCTCTCTCTCTCTCTCTCTGCCCCTCCCCCACTCATCACTATAAACTTCCCTCTTAAAACTGCATTTACTGCATCCCAAAGACTTTGGAACATTGTGTTTCCATTTTCACTTGTCTCCAGGTAATTTTTGTTTTTCTCTTTGATTTCTTTGATGACCCCTTGGGTGTTTTAGTAGTATGTTTTTTAGCCTCCATGTGTTCGTGTTTTTGTAGGTTTGTTTTTGTTTTTTTTTTTTTTTTTTGTGATTCATCTCTAGTTTCATACCTTTGTGGCTGGAAAAGATGTTTGATATGATTACAATCTTTTAAAAATTTTTGAGACTTGTTTGTGGCTTATCATGTGATCTATCTTGGAGAATGTTTCATGTCCATTTGAGGGGAATTTGTATACTGCTGTTTTTGGTTGCAATGGCTGATATATATCTATTAAGTCTGTCTGCCTTAATGTGTCATTTAAGGCTGATGCTTCCTTATTAGTTTTCTGTTTGGATGATCTATCCAATGTAAATGAGCTGTTCAAGTCCCCTATGATTATTGTATTATTGTATTGTATTTCTCTCTTTGTGTCGGTCAATATTTGCTTATAATTAGGTGCTCTGTGTTGGGTGCATATATATTTATAATTACTATACCCTCTTGTTGGATTGGGTCATATATCTTTATGTAATTCCCTTCTTTGTGTCTTGTCACAGGCTGTTTTAAAGTCTATTTTATCTGATATAATAATTGCTACTCTAGTTTTCTTTCCATTTCCATTTGCATGAATATCTTTTTCCATCCTTTTACTTTCAGTCTGTGTGTCTTTAGGTCTGAAGTGAATTTCCTGAAGGCAGCATATAGATTAATCTTTCTCATATTTCTTTCTTTCCTTTCTTTCTTTCTTTCTTTCTTTCTTTCTTTCTTTCTTTCTTTCTCTCTCTCTCTCTCTCTCTCTCTCTCTCTCTCTTTCTTTCTTTCTCTCTCTCTCTCTTTCTTTCTTTCTTTCTGTCTTTCTTTCTCTCTTTCTTTCTTTCTTTCTTTTTTCCATTTAGCCACCCTATGTCTTTTTTTTTTTTTTTTTTTTTTTTTAAATTTTTTTTTTTCAACGTTTATTTATTTTTGGGACAGAGAGAGACAGAGCATGAACGGGGGAGGGGCAGAGAGAGAGGGAGACACAGAATCGGAAACAGGCTCCAGGCTCTGAGCCATCAGCCCAGAGCCCGACGCGGGGCTCGAACTCACGGACCGCGAGATCGTGACCTGGCTGAAGTCGGACGCTTAACCGACTGCGCCACCCAGGCGCCCCCCACCCTATGTCTTTTGATTGGAGAATTTAGTATATTTACATTTGAAGTAATTATTGATATAGGTATGTACTTTGTGCCATTTTGTTAATTGTTTAATGGTTGTTTTTGTAGTTCTCTGTTTCATTTTCTCTTGTTTTCTTCCCTTGTGATTTTATGACTTTCTTTAGTGTTCTGCTTGGATTTTCTCTCTCTCCCTCTCTCTTTTTCTTTTCTTTTTTTTTTTTTTAGTAATGTATCTATTATAGGTTTTTGGTTTGTGGTTACCATGAGGTTCACAGATAACAATCTATGTATATAGTAGTCATTTTAAGTTCATGGTCACCTAACTTTGAATGAATTCTAAATGTACTACGTTTTTACTTCCCTTTCACAATTTCTTATGCTTTTGGTGTTATATTTTATATATATCTTTAATATATATATACAATATATGAATAATTTTTTTAATGTGTTGTTGGATCCAGTTGGCTACTATCTTGTTGAGGATTTTTGCATCCATGTTCATGAAGGAAATTAGTCTATAGTTCTTGTTTTTAGTGGGGTCTCTGTCTGGTTTTGGAATCAAGGTAATGCTGGCTTCATAGAAAGAGTTTGGAAGTTTTTCTTCCATTTCTATTTTTTGGGACAGCTTCACGAGAATAGGTGTTAACTCTTCCATAAATGTTGGGTAGAATTCCCCTGGAAAACCATCTGGCCTTGGACTCTTGTTTTTTGGGGAGGTTTTTGATTACTAGTTTGATTTCTTTACTGGTTATGGGTCTGTTCAAATTTTCTATTTCTTCCTGTTTCAGTTTTGGTAGCGTATATGTTTCTAGGAATTTGTCTATTTCTTCCAGATTGCCCATTTTATTGGCGTATAAGTGCTCATAATATTCTCTTATTATTGTTTTTATTTCTGCTGTGTTGGTTGTGGTCTCTCCTCTTTCATTTTTGATTTTATTTATTTGGGTCCTTTCTTTTTTCTTTGTGATCAAACTGGCTAGGGGTTTATCAATTTCATTAATTCTTTCAAAGAACCAGCTTCTGGTTTCGTTGATATGTTCTACTGTTTTTTGGTTTTGATAGCATTGCTTTCTGCTCTAATCTTTATTATTTCCTGTCTTCTGCTGTTTTGGGGTTTTATTTGCTGTTCTTTTTTCAGCTCTTTAAGGTGTAAGGTTAGGTTGTGTATCTGAGATCTTTCTTCCCTCTTTCGGAAGGCCTGGATTGCTATATACTTCCTCTTATGACCACCTTTCCTGCGTCCCAGAGGTTTTGGGTTGTGGTGTTATCGTTTTCATTGGCTTCTATGTACTTTTTAATTTCCTCTTTAACTTCTTGGTTAGCGCATTCATTCTTTAGTAGGATGTTCTCGAGTCTCCAAGTATTGCTATCTTTCCAAGTTTTTTCTTGTGGTTGATTTCAAGGTTCAGAGCATTGTGGTCTGAAAATATGCACTGTATGATGTCGATCTTTTTGTACTTGTTGAGGGCTGATTTATGTCCCAGAATGTGGTCTATTGTGGAGAACGTTCCACGTGCACTGGTGAAGAATGTATATTCCGCTGCTTCATGATGAAATGTTCTGAATATATCTGTTAAGTCTACCTGGTCCAGGGTATCATTCAAAGCATTGTTTCCTTGCTGATTTTCTTGATTAGATGATCTGTCCATTGCTGTGAGTGGGGTGTTGAAGTCTCCTACTGTTATGGTATTACTATCAATGAGTTTCTTTATGTTTGTGTTCATTGATTTATATATTTGGGTGCTTTCACATTTGGCGCATAAATGTTTACAATTGCGAGGTCTTCTTGGTGGATAGACCCCTTAGTTATGATATAATGCCCGTCTTCATCTCTTATTATAGCCTTTATTTTAAAGTCTAGATTGTCTGATATAAGTATGGCTACTCTGGCTTTCTTCTGTTGACCATTAGCATGACAGATGTTTCTCCATCCCCTTACTTTCAATCTGAAGGTGTCTTTAGGTCTAAAGTGGGTCTCTTGTACACAGCATATAGATGGATCTTGTTTTCTTATCCATTCTGTTACCCTCTGTCTTTTGATGGGAGCATTTGGTCCATTGATGTTTAGAGTGAGTACTGAAAGTGATGAGTTTATTGCCATTATGTTTCTTGTAGAGTTGGAGTTTCTGGTGGTGTTCTCTGGTCCTTTCTAGTCTTGTTGCTTTTGGTGTTTTTTGTTTGTTTGTTTGTTTGTTTTTTGTTTTGTCTTTTCTCCCTTCAGAATGACCCCCTTAAAATTTCTTGCAGGGCTGGTTTAGTTGTCATGAACTCCTCTAATTTTTGTTTGTCTGGGAAAATTTAATTTCTCCTATTTTGAATGACATCCTTGCTGGATAAAGAATTCTTGGCTGCATATTTTTCTTACTCAGTACATTGAATATATCCTGCCACCCCTTTGTGGCCTGCCAGGTTTCTGTGGATAGGTGTGCCGCAAACCTGATGTGTTACGGACTCTTCCCCTTGCTGCTTCATGAATCTTTCCTTGCCTAATATTTTGTGAATTTGTATATGATATGCCTTGTTGATGGTTGGTTTTTGTTGAATTGTATGGGTGTTCTCTGTGATTCCTGGATTTTGCTATCTGTGTCTTTCCCCAGTTAGGAAAGTTTTCCTCTATGATTTCCTTACATAACCCTTCTACTCCTTTCTTCTCTCTCTTCATCTTCTGGGACCCCTATGATTCTGATGTGGTTCCTTTTTAATGAGTCACTGATTTCTCTAATTCTTAAATCATGCTCCTTTGCCTTTGTCTCCCTTTTTTTCCTGCTTCATTATTCTCCATAAGTTTGTCTTCTATCCCTGATTCTGTTCTGCCTCATCCATCCTTGCTGCTGTGGCCTCCATTAGAGTTTGCAGCTCAGTTATAGCATTTTTTATTTCATCCTGACTAGGATTTACTTCTTTTATATCTGCAGAGAAGGATTCTAATTCATTTTCGACCCCTGCTAGTATTCTTAGTATTGTGATTCTAAATTCTCCTTCAGACATGTTGCTTGTGGCTTGTGTTGATTAAGTCCCTGGATGTCATTTCTTCCTGCTCTTTCTTTTGGGGTAAATTCCTTTGTTTTGTCATTTTGAAGGAAGAAAATGAATTAATAAGGTAAAAAGAAATTTAAATTAAAAAATTATAAACAGCACACACATACACACACACACACACACACACACACACACACACACACACAAATCAAATAAATGATGTTTGATCCTAGGTATGTTTTGGTCTGGTTGTTGAAAGGAGTTTGATAGATTAGAGAAAAATGGAGGAAAAGAAGGAAAATTTTAAAAAAGGGAAATATTTGAATATTTGGAACAATGATGACAATGAAATAGAATATGATGAAGTGATGGAAGTAAAATGGAATTTGAAAAATTTACACACAATAAAAAGTATAGTAGAGAAAAATTAAAAATATATTTTTAATAAAAATTGAAAGTAAAAATTTTCTTTTTCTGTATTCAAGACAAAGAAAAGATTTGAAAAAGAAAAAAAGAAAAAAGAAAGAAAATTGACTAGATGCACCGGCGAGCAGACTGAAATATGATTGAAATTATGTTGTTTTCCCCTAGAGGTCAAACTATGAAGCACTTTATAGTCCAGAAACTAAGCAGGTGGAGAGATTTGTGGTGTTCCTGAAGAGCAAGATTGGCCCAATTGGGTGGGGCTTAGTGTAATGGCTCCATTCTCCACTAGATGGCACTGCTTAACTTACTGGGGTGGAATGCTGTGCTTGTAGGTGTGTATGCACACGCATGGAAGGGGTGAAAATGCCGTCACCTAGCTACCCAGTCTCTAGTGTCCGAACTCTGTTCTCCCCAATCTCATTCTTTTTCTCTTGCTTCTGTCCACTTCCTGCTTTTACACTGTCTGTGACCAAGCCATCAGGTTGTCAGGGTGCACCTCCCTCAGATGCTGCTGTGTTTCCTGACCCCTCACTTCTGAGGGTCTGCAGCTTTGACCCACTCAGACCCTCTGAGGGAGGGTCTCACTGAGCAATGGCCAGGTGCCAGCTGCACCCAGGA
Source organism: Leopardus geoffroyi (assembly GCF_018350155.1). Classification (NCBI taxonomy): domain Eukaryota; kingdom Metazoa; phylum Chordata; class Mammalia; order Carnivora; family Felidae; genus Leopardus; species Leopardus geoffroyi. The sequence goes on from NC_059339.1 coordinate 41,408,309, forward strand.
ACATTCAGGGACCGTGCTGATGCTGATGCCCAGAGACTGTGGCTGGGTGCCAGCCCACCCCAGAAAAAGTTCACACAATTGTGTAGCAGCAGCATTTCAGGGATTATGGGAAATCACAACACATATCTGGCACCAAGCTTCACCCCTAATGACTTTGTTCCAGCACCAGTGAATGTGCTTGTTCTCTGGGGTCTGCTGGGACCAGTTGGCCATACAGACTCTACCAAATATCCTTCCAGCAGGAGGACCACCTTTCCCCCTGTGGCCCAAGGATCCCCAGACCTCATTCTGTTCCTGGGGATTCTTCCTTGCCACCAGAGCACTGCCAGGTATCGAGCTGCAGAGTTTCAAACTCTGCACTCCTCCTGTTTATAGAGTCTTAATGGAATTTAAACCCTCTCCTTTCTCCTTTCTCTCTTTTAAATTCAGTCCCTATGGCTGTTTCCACTTTTCCTCTTTCCAGCTGGTTTTGGAGGGGGGTGCTTTTCCCATACTCTCCCCCCATCTCCGTCTTCTCCCTGCACACAAAAGTGACTCCCTGCCCTCCGCAGCTTCTCTCTCCCCCAATTCACCTCTCCGTGCCACCTACCTGCTGAGTCCTGTGGTTCAGGTTGTGTGGATTGTTGTGTTAATCCTCAAATCAGTTTTCTAGGTGTGCAGGATGGTGTAGTGTTGATTTGACTGTATTTCATGGATGCAAGATGCAAAAAACCTTCCATGCTGTTCCATCATCTTGGCTCCTCCTGATTTCCTCTGAAAATGTCTTTAAATGTTACTGTTCTTGATGCTTCGATTGGAGAATGTGGACCATTTTGAGAACTAGCAGGCCAGAGTGTTATCTTTTATTGTGTCCTCTCTTTACTTCCCATGGATTTCTTTTTCTAAGCAGAGTGTCTCTATGCAGACATCTGAGTAGCTGAGCAATTGAACTACCAGTGACTGGCTGTGTCTTTTTAAGGTTTATTGTGAAGTAGTTGCCAGCCCAGTAGTGTATCACTTTGCATTGCTCCCCATTTTTCCATCTTATAGTTTTCCTTACTTTTGCTCTATGGAGATTTTATGCCCCAGATGAATTTTAAGTGCTTCCTCCTAGGTCTGGGAACTTTTTTTTCAGGGAGTTTTGGCTAACATAATATAATAATGACTTGTTTACATGCTTGTCTCTTCTGGGAGACTGAAAACCCCTTGAAAGTAGTAACCATGTCATCTCATTTGTTATGAGATGGGACCTGACAAAATAGGCCAGAGGTCCATGTTCATATAACAGACCTATACATGAAAACATAGGGAATTATAGAATAAAAATGTTCTTTGTGAAATACATATACTCAAATATTATTGTTAAATAAGCCTTTAATCTTATTGGCTAATATTTAAAAATCATCTCTTGAATATGAAATATAATGTGCTATTTGAGTAATAGATAAGTATAGGAAAAGAAAGTTTTACTAAACATATAATTTAAAGCCCCAATGGTATTTTTGCCCATTGGTTATTGCCACCGTTAAGATAATTCTTATTAAAAATTAACCCTAAAAAATTCAAAATCTATGTAATATATTTAAACATCTTAGGATTTGGCTGTCTCTGAAAGGTAAAGGACAAATAAATATCAAGTAATAAGCATCTAAGAGCTTTGACAGGAAATAAAGGCAGAAAGCCTAATACAGTCATAAAAAGAGAAGCCTAAATAAAGCCATATTTGGAATAAAACAAATCTCAGTACCTTCTGTATAATTTGCAATAAACCACAGATGCCAAACATTCATCTTATTTAAGTCAGTCCGGCGCTAATCTCAAACTAAGTTAATTTCTCAAATTGGATTAATTATGGTGAAAGAAATTTTGCAATTACCCATAGGAAGATGCTGGGAAGATTGTAAACTCAGGGTAATTTATGATTGAGTATATATGTTGATCATGAGTGCTGCATATTTGGGGCTGTGAGACTAGGTGTGAGCCCTATGTGACTGCATTCAAGTTTGGGCATGGATTAAACACACAATCTGAACGTTAAATTTACCCTTTTTACTTTTATTTCTAGCTTTGTGTCAGAGAATTTTTTTTATGTGTTTTGAAGGAAGGTTCCAGACCATGGGAGCCAGTAGTAATAGTGCACTTAAAAAAATAGCTCTTAAAGGATGTATATGGAAAATGTTCTAAATTTTAGAATCTCAAGTTTAAGCATTTCAGGAAATCTTATTTTTTAAAATGAAAAGTGGAAGTTTTCCATGTGAGAAATAGGAAGGAAGAAAGATACCCATTTTTATTGAACTAGAGAAGCTTTGTATGTATCATCTTACTGAATTTTGATAACAATCAGTCTTCTGGAATAAGTGTGAGTATTCCTATTGCATTGCTTAGTAACCAGGGATTGGGGATTTTACTTTCAGAACAACCCAGTCAGTAAGTGGTAGAGCTAGAATATAAATCCAGGCCAACTGACTTCAGAAACTCTGTCCTATTGGCTGCCTAGTTATCACTAACTGTTGGCAGAATTTAAGGTTTATTGTTTCTTGTTAGATGCCTCTTTCTCATCCATGGGACAGCTGTAAATTTATCTGTCTTTTACTCTATAATTGGGACAGTTTTAGTGTAAACTGGACTTGCTTGAAGAATTGGCATGAAAGAGTAGGAAGTAGGGCTTGGATAGCATATTAGGGTTTTCCAGAGAAACAGAACAATATGAACCATCATAGATAATGTAGTCTCTGTCATCACTAGATGTTGGTTAGTGCACCATTGACATCTTCAGTGTGATCCTGAGTTCAGTAATAAATCTAATTCCATCCTAAGATAGTAGTGATGCTTGAAGTTATGCCTTTAAATCTGTATTTTGGTTTTGCCTTTGGTCCTAGGTTTGGTATCAATATTTACGTGATTCTTATTTTGATACAATATAACGTAAAGAACCATACACAGAGGTGTTTTGCCTGTAAAATATACTCAGTCTGCTTTCTGAATGCTTGTCTTACAAATCTATTGTTATCAAAATATTCTCTACTGATGGAATATCTAGTCATCATTGAAAAGCAAAGTGCTTTGTTTTCCAGGAGAGATATCTCATATTGGAAATGGTCTGTATTTTAAAATTTTGCAAACAAGCACACACTATTGTTGTTATTAAGTATGTGTGTGTGTGTGTGTGTGTGTGTGTGTGTGTGTAAAATCTAACATTGGGTCAAAAATCAAGGTATTCTATTTTAACATACATTTTTACTGTTTTCATTTCATTCTGTAGAAATTGCAAATATCATCATGCAGAAATTTCACTTCTTCAGTTTCCTGAGCTCACAGGTCACATTGCTTTTTTACTGGAATCTCTACCTGGCTCAGTAACCAAGGCAACAAATCCCTGGTTAATGATTCACTAGAAATTCACTGTGGAGGTGGCTTATTAGTTTTTTTCCCCAAGAGCTGGGATAAAAAGCTTGCTTGTGATATTTTCATCTATTTCTCTTTTCTCTCTTACTTGAGATCCAGACAACCTAAAGTAAACTTAATTAAAATCAATAGACAAAAATATCCAGTGCTTTAAATTACTATTTTGGGACTTACAGTGTTTGTATATATAAGTATGGAATATTAATAAGTTTAAGAATATTTTGTTTTATGTTTCTACTTCTTTCAGTTTGCATTTTTGATGTGTGCATAAAAAACAAAAATAATTTTAAAATGGTAGTTTTAGGCTTAAGCAGTAGCCTAGTTCTGGAAGAGTTGTTTGTAGAAAGCATCTTTAAGAAGTTACTAACATGCCTTAGGGGAAGAAGAGAAGACAAGTAAAAATCCAACAGAAGTTTGAATAGGAAAAAAAAGTCAACTTTATGAAAAGGAGTAAGTATGGGAAGAAATTGACAAGAGGGCAAAAAACCAAAACCACTAAACTAAAAAAACCCATTGGTGTTGTTTAAAAATATTCCATAGTATATGAAGATACAGTTCTAATGGATGAATGAATCCAAATATATTTCTGGAAAATTTTGTTTTCTGCCTTAATATTTAAAGGGAAGCAAGGGGAAGAGGAAATGATAGAATGACATTTGACGTGTTTCCCAAGTGTTTATAAAAGAGAAAAAGGCAGTGACACTGGAGAACACAATTACCTGGCTTGAAAGTGCTAAAAGGAATGGACCTCTTGAGAGGAATGGGGGATACATTAACAACGGACTTTTTACACGTCCCCCCCCCCTTGCCAAGGCAGCTTTTAGTGCCATGTTTGAAAGGTTCAAAATAACTAAAATCATGAGTTGAGAACTGTTAACTCTAGGAAGTATTTTAGAACTTCTATTAAGAATTGGAGACAACTAATATAAGAAAATCCTCCTACACCTTATAAGTTAATAGAAGGTATTTATCTATGGTGTGACAGTTATTTATATTGTCAAAAAAACATATAATGAAAAAAACTCATGATTTCATTATATTGAAAGCTTGAGAAGAGCCCTTTAAAGAACAGTAGACACACTACTAATAAATAGTGTTTAGGCACACTATTAATAAATCTGTCATTTTTACATTATACAAATTGGAGATTGTTTCTGGAAGAACAAAAAAGAATTTTGTTTAGTAGTTCTGTAGAATGTACTTGCCATTAAGGAACATCTTGGCAGCATGATACAGATCCCATAGAGGATCAATGTTCTGACCAAACTCACCACTAGGAAAAACAATAACAAATTACCCAGAAGTCAAAAGTGGATACAGTACTACCAGTGGCTAAGAATTGGTTTTGTCCCTCCTTGTCCATATTCCTCCCTCCACTACAGTTTTGTCTGGAGGCAACTCTGACTTCCTTTTGGCCCAGAAACATTGGGTCAGAGCTGGCTCTACTTCTGGGCACTATAGCTGGAGTTTTTACCCACGCCAAGCCAGTTAGAACTACCAACCTTGCCAATTTCAGCCAAGAAGACTCAATCCAAACTTTTGTTTGTGCTTTTATTGAACTCTCCCTCTGGTGGTGGCCTTCATGTGATGATTATGGAAATCTGAAGTTTCAGGAACCACTGCAGGGAGCTTGAGAATGGAGTCAACTCAGAGGAAGCAAAGAAAATTAGTGATATCATTTGAGTCCTGAATAAAGCCACACCTGAAGTTACTACTTGGTCTGGACTTTTCATTTAAATGAACAGTAAGTACATTTTTGTTTAAGCCAACTTGAGATTTTTTTTCCCCTCACTTCCAACTGACAAGCAGAGCGCTTTAATTTATCCACAGGTGCAAAACTTCCAGAAAAGAGCCAGTAGGAGCTGAGTAATTCTGTAATGAAGGGAAGTGTAGCTTGTGCAGGAGATCTCTTCTTGGTCAACAACTGGAATGTTAGAAAAGAATTTAAAGGCAAATACCTGTCCTTCAGGAAGCCTGTATCAGAGTTAAGGGGAAAAAACCAATGACAACAAAGCCAAAGAACTGTTCGGTGCTGTTTTACTGTTCTGATGTAGTAAATATACAAAGAATACATAGAAGCAACAATAAAATTATTAGTCACGAGAAGCCTTTGAGGAGGAGAGGGCAACATAGTAAATAAGGAGAGTAACTGGTTAAATACCTATATTATGCATGGTCCCAAAAGTGAGTGCTTATTCGGGCAGACAGTTTTGAAAATTTCTTATAGTTTATTTCACTAAGGTTGTCTATACTGGTCAACATTGTAGTAGAGAGTAAATCACCAGGTCATTTTATGGCATGTAAACAGATATTGAGAATTGTTTTAGGTTTTGGAACATAATTTGGAAACTAAGGTACCAATTATATTAAATGACTTTGTAGCAGACATGAACAACTTTTTTTACTAAGAGTGTGATTTTCCTTAAAATAATGAGTGTTCTAGTTTTAGCAACTCTAAATGGTTCTATGCTTTATAGATATTTTTCTTTGCCTTGTGAAAACATAGAGCAGGTCTACTGTTCAGTTATGAGAAATATTTATTTTCCAATGTTTAGTTCCTATTGCTGAAAGGTAATATTGGAATAAAAGTGAAGGTCAGTTGAAATGATAAGTTCTGATATTTTCTACTCTGAGGTAGTGTACTTTTTTTTTTTAATTGGATAGGTAAGGCATAGGACAAAAGGCAACATGTTAATTAGGAAGGAATAGGGAGTCTTCTTCCTGAGACCCTGGGAGTATAAAAGATCCTAACATCATCACTGACCTCCAGGAAAGGAAGAGTAGATGGATATTTTAGGTATAATAATGAAAATAAGTGAAACATACATCGACAGACTATCAGAGACTAAGCAGAAGTATAACTGCAGAGCTTAAGTTTGAAGCTGAATCTGGTGTGAGAAAGGATGCCATGAATTTGTACATTAAAACAATGGAGAGGAAGTAATGGAAAATTTAGCGAGAAGAATAGCATTTTTGTCAGAAATGTTAATCTATTGTGTGTTTTATTCATTTCTCTTATAAAAAAGAATTCAGAACATTTTGGACACTTAGGGTGCTTCAGAGTAGAGCAGATAACTATAAATCACGTCTCTTTTTGAACTTGCAGCTGAAGTTAAATGGAAATGTGACATTGTAGGGAAATTCACCAGGCAGGATATTGAAATCTGTTTTTAACAGCTGTCCAAAAAAGTGCCAAAATGGTGAATTATCTTCTCTTTTCCCATAAACTAATTGATTCTCAGAAAATAAACAAAAAAGATACTGATATTATCCTGCAGTTTTTTGTTACAAACATAAAGTAGTGGCTCTTATGATGTATCACAGTTGAACAAAATTAACACACTGTCAAAGTAGCTCAATTACGTGGCATCATACCTCTCTAAGAAATTTACCAGAAAGTTCTTCCTTGAGCCAGAGATGGAAACAAACAAGCAAAAGCAGCACACAACTCCCAATATAAGAAAAGAGAAGGCTGGAATAGACCACATGTCAGTCCGGCCTTAGATCAGCTTAGATGTTTCTTTTGATCATAATAATTGTTATTACTCATTTCTGATGATTGAACCCATATGGTTTAACACCCATTGGATAATAAATATTGGTATAAAAATAACAAGAGAATTTCTTTCTTTCTTTTTTTTAATATGAAATTTATTGTCAAATTGGTTTCCATACAGCACCCAGTGCTCATCCCAACAAGTGCCCTCCTCAATTCCCATCACCCGCTTTCCCCTCCCTCCCACCTCCCATCAACTCTCAGTTTATTCTCAGTTTTTAAGAGTTAACAGATAATTTCTTAATGGGTTTATGAGTTAAATGCCTTTCAAAGATATTATATTTTAAGGTAACTTGAAAATACTGACTGTGAAAGGGTTATTAATCAGGGGTAAGAAAAAATACCCTGCAGGATATTAATTACTTACTTAAAGTACTCATTTCTTTGCATACACTCAATATGTTTTTATCTTTGAATAACCTATCTATTACATGGTGCCCTTGCATCTATTGTTGTTCCCCATCAATTCATTTTCCATGTTGTAGCCTGGTGGTCTTTACAAAATGAAGATTTGCTTTGTCCCTTTCTTTATCCCCGTACCTCCTCCAAGACTGTGGCAGTCATACTACTGCATCTCACAGATCTCCAGCTACAGGGCTTATAATTGACCTAGGGCCTCACTTGCTAAGTTTGAACCCTATTACTACTTTTTCACTGAGGCCTTTGTTCAGAGTTGCTCCCCACTGACAACTGAGAGCTGCAGGATGATACTAAGGCAGGCACTTCCCCAGGAGATGTGGGACTCCTCTGAAGGGTCCTTTAATACCCACTCATTCTTGAGATTTTTGCTCATATGTTATTTCTGGGGAAAACTTTCCCATTCTTTTTGCTGAATCAGGTTTACCTGCTCTACACATTCTTAGCACCAAGAACTTTAGTTCATAACAGGTATTACTGTTAATATTTTATATTCATTGAATGAATATTTGCTTCCATGGTGTCACATGGACTGGACATTAAGCTCTTTGTAAGGGCAAAAACATGTTTTTTAAAAATTTTGTTTCACTTGGGACCTCATGAAGATAAAAACTTCTGCATAGTAAAGGAAATGGTCAACAAAACAAAAGGCAACCAACGGAATGGGAGAAGATATTTGCAAATGACATATTGGATAAAGGGTTAGTATCCAAAATCTATAAAGAACTTATCAAAATCAACACCCAAAAAACAAATAATCCAGTGAAGAAATGGGAAGAAGACATGAATAGATAGTTTTCCAAAGAAGACAACCACAATACAAATCAAAACTATAATGAGATACCAACTTCACACCTGTCAGAATGGCTAAAGTTAACTATTCAGGAAACAACAGATATTGACAAGGATGTGGAGAAAGGGGAACATTTTTACACTGCTGGTTGGAATGAAAACTGGTGCAGCCACTCTGGAGAACAACATGGAGGTTCCTCAAAAAATTAAAAAAATAGAGCTACCCTATGACCCAGCAATTGTACTATTTGGTATTTATACAAAGGATACAAAAATGCTGACTCAAAGGGCACATGCACCCCAATGTTTGTAGCCAACAATAACCAAACTATGGAAAGAGTTCAGATTTCCATTAACTGATGAATAGATAAAGAAGATGTGGTATTTATATGCAATGCAATATTACTCAGCAATGAAAAAGAATGAAAATGTGCCATTTGCAACAACGTGGATAGAACTAGAATGTAATATGCTAAGTGAAATAAGTCAGGGAAAGATAAATATATGATTTCATTCATATGTGAAATTTAAGAACGAAACAGATGAACATAGGGGAAGGGAAGCAAAAATAAGATAAAAACAGAGAAGGAGGCAAACCATAAAAGACTCTTAAATATAGAGAACAAAGTGAGGGTTTCTGGAGGGATGTTGGGTGGGGGGGATGGGCTAAATGGGTGATGGGCATTAAGGAGGACACTTGTTGGGATGAGCATTGGGTGTTATATGTAAGTGATGAATCACGAAATTCTACTCCTGAAACTGTTATACACTATATGTTAACTAACTTAGTTAAATAAAATAAAAAAAAACCCCATACACAATTGTGTAGACATCACTACATGAAAATAAAGAAGAGTGCCTTCACTTAAAAACAAACAAACAAACAAACAAAAATTTTGTTTTACTTCTGTATCCCCAGCTTCTAGCACAATGCCTGTCACATAGATGATCAATAAATACCTATTGAATGAATTAATTTAAATATGTAGTGCCCTCAGAAACCTAAAAGAATGTTAGTTAATCTGAAACTTTCCTATTACCAGTCTTCATTTCACATGTTAAATGTTAATAATCTCCCCTAATCTTCTGCCTCTTACATTTGTCATTCTGAAAAGACCAGGTTAATGAAGAGTTTTGCAGAACTCATGTTAAGTTGAAAAATACACTTGAAAATTTTCTCTTTGTGGTATATTCTTTTTTTTTAGTATCAAAGTTAATATGTGCACAGTTGTCACATAGTTCCACAATGCTTTTAATGAAGAGTAATACTCTCTACAACTCTATTCTCCCTCATTTTCTGTTTCCTAGAGCTTAGTGCTTTTTAGTGGTTTCTCTTTTCATTTTCCTTCATATCTCAAAATAACATAATTGTATGGCAACTTTTAAGTTTTTCACTTTTAGGCATCATTTATTGACTTCCTACCATAAAAGATTAGGCTTTATCTTACTTTAATCATTTTCCCACTTGTTACCAAGCACTGTACTGCATGTTTCCCATCCCCCTCATCCTCCTGAAAATTTCACATGTTAAGATTTTTATATTATTTTTGTGTTAGCATGATTATATAAATGCTATTTTCAGGTGAGCCCAGTACTATTCCTAGACATTTGCATAGGAGCCCATGTCTTGTAAGCCAGACTTGAGAAATTTTTGCTCTGGCCCTTCTCCCTGGGGGAGGAATTCAGAAGGCCAAGTAAGCTGCCTTTTCAGATCTCACTCTGGGTCCCTGAATTACCTGCACAAACAACCCTGAGGCTGCTTCTAAACCCCATGCAGGCCCCATTATCATCTGTCCTGCTGAAGGGTGGATGATGCTGTCTGTGGACACATCTAATGGGAAAGTGTTTGTGAGTGTATGATCTGAGCTAGGATAATACATGGGTTGGTGTCTACACATGCCCCAAAATTTCCTCAGTGTGTGGGTTGGAACTTGAGGCTGGAATAGAAGGGGATGGGCTCTTGGTCTGAGGCCAGTAGCTAGCTCTCCATCCACTGTTAAGTTCTGGCGTGGAACTCTGAGAAGTATATGGATTTTAAATTTAATCCTGGCTTTCTAGGTCATTTACTTAAGGTAGGAGAATAGGATGTATTTTATTTAATACTTTTTTTAGTTTGACTTACATTTTAAAAACGTATAGTCATATGATACATGGTCCTTCATTTATCTTCCCCTGTCCCCTCCCCAAATGTTAGAGGGGGGCCTAACTTAGCCATGTGGTATACTGTGATTATTTTCTTTACCTGCATAGATTTTAAAATTTCTTTTGGTTGGAATTAATAATATCTTGCTTTGCATTTGCCTTATTTTCTCTGTAGTTAGGTCTTATCCTTAATTTACTCCTCAGAAGTTTAAATCTCTTAATTTATAAAAAAATTCAGGTAATATATTTTTTTCATCTTTTGGAGACATTCCTACTGGAGCTTGTTTTCTTCACTTGTTAAAATTGTGGTAAAAAAGACATAGCACAAAATTATCATCTTAACCATTTTTAAGTGTACAGGTCAGAAGTATTAAGTATATTCATATTGTGAAATGATCAATATCATCCAACTCCAGAACTCTTTTCTCTTGCAAAAGCCCAAACTCTATACCCATTCCTCCCTCCCTCTCATCCCTGGAAACCACCATTCTACTTTCTCTATCACTTTGGCTAATGTCAGTGCTTTACATAAGTGGATCATGTAGTATTTGTTTTTTTGTGATTGGCTTATTTCACTTAGCATAATGTCATCAAGATTCGTTCATGTTGTACCATATGTCAGAATTTCCTTTTAAAAGTATGAATGATATCCAATTATATGTATGTATCAAATTTTGCTTATCCATTCATCCAATGATGGACACAGGGGTTGCTACCACATTTTAATTATTGTGAATAATGGTGCTATGAATATGAGTGTACAAATATCTCATTGAAAATCTACTTTAAGTTCTTTTGGGTATATACCCATACGTGCAATTGCTGGATCATATGGTAATTCTATTTAAAAAATGTTGAGGAACTCCTATACTGTTTTCCACAGTGGCTGTATCATTTTGTATTCCCACTAATAGTGTACAGGTGTTCCAATTTCTCCACATCCTCTTCAGTACTTGTTATTTTCTGATTGATTGACTGATTGATGATGGTGGCCATCTTAATGGGTGTGAGCTGGAATTTCATTGTGGTTTTGATTTGTATTTCTCTAATGATTAGTGATGTTGAGCATCTTTTCATGTACTTGTTTCCATAACATTTATGTATCTTCTTTGAAGAAATGTCCATTCAAGTTTTTTTTGCCAATTTTGGAGTTGGGTTTTTTTGTTTTATTGTTGTTGAGTTTTAAGTTTTTCTATATATTCTAGATATTATTCCTTATCAAATATATCATTTGTGAATATTTTCTCCCTTTCTTTGAGTTTCCTTTTTACTCTGTTGATAGATTTACTCTGTTGTCTTTTGATGCCTTTTTATTGTGCATAGTCTATGGAGTGGTTCTCAAACTTTGTTAGATAGAATCACCTGGGGAAACTACTTAAAAATGGAAAGGCCCAAGTCCTGTACTTGCTTGAGTGAATTTGGGCTTCTGTGTTGTATAATATCTTCTCACTTGATTCTGATGCATATCTAATTGGAGAACAATAGGTCTGTGGGCACAGATTCTCAAACTTGGCTGCACATTAGAATCACTGGAGTCTCACACAGAGGGATTCTTTTTCTTTTAATTCAAGTATAATTAACGTACAGTGTTATATTAGTTTCAGGTATACAATATAATGATTCAACAATTCTATATATTTCTCAGTGCTCACCAAGAGGAATGTACTCTTAATCTATTTGATTTGATTTGATTTGATTTGATTTTAGAGACAGAGTGTGAGCAGGGAAGAGGGACAAAGGGAGAGAGAGAGAGAATGCTATGCAGGTTCCATGCTAAGCATGGAGCCTGATGCAGGGCTCAATCCCATGACCTTAGGATCATAACCTGAGCTGAAATCAAGAGTTGGATGCTCAATGGACTAAGCCACCCAGAAGTCTCTCTTAATGCTTTTTAATCTATTGATACTTAAAATTTAAAAATTTTCATGAAGCCTAATTTGCCTATTTTTTTTTCTCTTGTTGCCCGTGTCTTTGGTGTCATATCTAAGAATTTATTTCTAAATCCAGTATTGTGAAGCTTTTGCCCTGTGTTTTCTTCTAAGAGTTTTATAGTTGTAGGTGTAAATTTAGGTCTTTGACCCCTTTTGAGGTAATTTTTGTATTTGGTGTTTGGTAGGGTCCAACTTCATTCTTTTGCATGTGGATATCCACTTTTCCTAGCACCTTTTGTTGAAAAGACTGTCCTTTCCCCATTGGATGGCCTTGAAACCCTTGTCAAAAATCATTTGACTAAATATGGCAGGGTTTGTTTCCAATTTCTAGTATATTACATTGGTCTAAACACCTGTCTTTATGCTGGCACCATACTGTATTAATTACTGTAGCTTTGTGGTAAGTTTTAAAATCAGGAAGTATGAGTCCTCCATATTTGTTCTTTTTCAAGAGTATGTTAGCTATTTGGGGTACCCTGAGATTCCATATGATTTTTGTGATGGAGTTTTCTATTTTTGCAAAAAAATCATTGGGATTTGGATAGGGATCATATTAAATCTGTAGGTTGCCTTGGGTAGTATTGACATCATAACAATAGTAAGTCTTCTAATCTATGAACATAGGATATGTTTCCATTTATTTATGTCTTCCTTAATATCTTTCAGTAATGTTTTATAGTTTTTGTTGTGAAAGTCCTTTACCTCCTTGGTTAATTCCTGAGTATTTAATCCTTTTTTTGTTTGTTTTACAAGTTTGACTTTAAAATAGATTTGTATTCACAATGATTTCAATACATCAATCACTCCAGAACACAATGTGGAGGTATAACAATTATGTGATGACTTCTTAATAGTCCAAGGGGATAAAGACCTTTTTTCAAATATGGAAAGAAATTAATCTTTCTACAGTATTAACTCTTAAAAGCTATTCTTGTTTATAGATTACACTATTATTGTCAGTCTCATATACTTTTACTTAATAAAGAACCCCCCCCCCCCCCCACCACCACCAGGGGAAGAGATTTCTGGAGGTTTTCCCAGATATCTACAGCTATATTTTCTGTCATGTTTACAACATCTGCAAAGTATGGCACATCCAAATCCAGATTATTATGATCAAGGGGCTTCATAACTGTCTCCTCCATATACCCTTTGAGGTTGGTCAAATTCTTAACCACTCCTGTAGCAGGATCAGTCTTTCTATGTACAGTCACCACAACTTTATACTTGTGTCCATGGCATTGGGATTGTGGCATTTACCAGTTTAAAGTTTTCTTGGTTACTCAGAGTTTTGCTGTCATGCTAGTGGGTTGTGCTGGAAGAGACCAGGCAGGACACTTGTGCCTGGCAGATACCAAATGTGGCTGCTGCACTCATCGCCTCTCCTCCAGTATTTTATCCTTTTTTTTTTAACCTCAAGAAGTTTCTTTTTTTCAAGATTTTTAAATTATTTTAATCTCTACACCCAACATGTGGCCAGAACTCACAACTCTGAGATCAAGAGTAGCATGCTCTACTGACTGAGTCAGACAGACACCCCCTAAAAGGGCAATCTTCCAGTGTATGTATGTATGTATGTATGTGGGTATGTATGTATGTATTTATTAAGTGATTTCTGTGCCCAATATGGGGCTCAAACTCATGACCCTGAGATCAAGAGTTGTATGCTCTACCAATTGAGCCAGCCAGGAGCCACAGTTATTTTATTCTTTTTGAGGCTATTGTGAATAGATTGCTTCCTTTAAAAAAAAAAGAATTGCTTTTAATGTTTATTTATTTTTGAGAGAGAGAGAGAGAGACAGAGTGAAAGCGGCAGAGGGCCAAAGAGAGAGGGAGACACAGAATCTGAAGCAGCTGTGCTGACAGCTCAGAGCCTGACATGGGGCTCAAACACACAAACTGAGACTATGACCTGAGCTGAAGTTGGATGCTTAACCAACTAAGCCACCCAGGTGCCCCTAGATTTCTTTCTTAATTTCTTTTCCATTTTGTTCATTGCTTATTGTATACAACTGCAACTAATTTTTGCATGTTGACTTTGTATCCTGCTACTTTGCTGAATTTGATTATTCTAGCAATTTTTTGGTGTGTGGAATCTTTAGGGTTTTCTATATGTAAGATCATATCATCTGTAAATAAAGATAATTTTACTTCTTCATTTCCAATTTGGATGCCTTTTATTTCTTTCTTGCCTAATTTCTATGGCTAGAAGTGGTAAAAGTGGGCATTCTTGCATTGTTCCTGATCTTAGAGGAAAAGCTTTCAGTCTTTTATCATTGAGTATGATGTTTGCTATGGGTTTCTCCTATATGACCTTTATTATGTTTTGTTATCTTGAGGTCGTTTACTTCTATTTTTAGATGTTGAGTGTTTTTTATCTTGAAAGTGTGCTGAATTTTGTCAAATGATTTTTCTGCATCAGTTGAGATGATCATTGAGTTTTTCCTTCATTCTGTTAATATGGTGTATTATAATGATCAATTTTTACATTGAACTCTCCTTGCATTCCAGGAATAAATCCCACTTGGTCATGGTGTATAATCTTTCTAATGTGTTAGTGAATTAATTTAGTTTGCTAGTATTTTGCTGAGGAATTTTGCTTCAGTGTCCATAAAAGATATTGGTCTGTAGTTTTCTTTTCTCATAGTGTCTTTGACTTTGTTATTAGAATAGCAGTGGCCTCATAAAATGAGTGAGGTAGTTTTCTCACCTCTTCAGTCTTTCTCAGCTATTTGATTGGTGTTAATTCATGAATGGTGTTAGCTTACTCAATGTGTGGTAGAATTCACCAGTGAATCCATCCTATCCAAGGTTGTTCTTTGTCAGGAAATTTTTGATTATTGAGTCAATCTTTTACTGGCTATAGAACTATTTTGTTTTTCTATCTTTGTGATTTGGTCTTGGGCGATTTTATGTTTCTAGGAATTTCTTTATTTCATCCAGGTTATCCAACTTGTTGATGTACAACTGTTCATAATACTGTTATAATTCTTTTATTTCTGTAGAATCAATAATAATGAATATAGATTCCTGATATTTGGAGGACAGAGTCTTTATTGCCCATCCTGTCTCCCACAAGCTATGTGCAAGCTGCTTCAGGAGCACGTGCATGGCTGCCTACCATGGAACTGAAACATGAGGACTGGGTGGCTGCTGCAGTGCTAAGAGCTGAAATTGGCTGAAATTAACTGCACTTTACAGTACAAGCCTTTCCCTGGAAGTGGCAAGCCTTCAATAGACTCCAGAGTTCCAAAATAGTTATATCACACAGATTCTGACAGTATATTTTTTATCAGGGTGGGGAAATGGATTCCTGGTGCTTCCAATGCTATCGTCTATCCTAAATCATTCCCAACTGGAGCTTTCACCTTACTGTTGTCTAGACTGGTTGTTCTTTAGGCTTCGCTGGTATGTTTTTATTTTTTTTTTTTATTTTTTTAAACGTTTTATTTATTTTTGAGACAGAGAGAGACAGAGCATGAGCGGGGGAGGGGCAGAGAGAGAGGAAGACACAGAATCGGAAGCAGGCTACAGGCTCTGAGCCATCGGCCCAGAGCCTGACGCGGGGCTCGAACTCATGGAGTGCGAGATCGTGACCTGAGCTGAAGTCGGACGCTTAAGCGACTGAGCCACCCAGGCGCCCCTACAAAGCTGGTATCTTAACTCACTCATCTCTCTCATGGGGATTCTTTCCACATCTTTGTTAATTGGCTCACTTTTCCCAAAGTCCTATGCCTTCATCTTTCTTGGTTTACTCATCCAGCAGCCTTTTGAATAGAAGTAAGTGGGAGACAAATTTTTAATATATGTTTGAAAATCCTTTATTCTCAATTCATCTTTAATTGGTATTTGGGTTGTATATATAATTATAGATTATAAATATATAAATATATAAATAATTTATATCATAATTTTGAAGGCATTTCTTCCAGCTTCCAGTGTTTCTATTGAGAAAGTGTGACCCAGTTTGATTCTTGATCCTTTGTGTATAAATTGATTTTATTTCTGGAAGTTTTAAGATTAGTTTCTGACTTACTTCTGATATTTCCTGATGATGTGCCTTAGAGTAGGTCTATTTATATACACTATTCTGTGCTCTCATGGATTCTTTCAATGTGAAAATGTATCCTTCAGTTTTGGAAAATTTTGTTTTCTCTTTTTTTTTTGTTTTGTTTTTGGAACTCTTTTATTGTGATGCTGAACTTCTTGGACTTAGCCTCTAACTTTCCTATCTTTTCTTTCTTATTTTCATACCTTTGTCTTTTTGATTCTACTTTGTTGGAAATATTTTCATTGTTTCATCTAGTCATTTGATTGAGTTTTTCATTTCTATGACTATTTAAAAAGTTAAAAGCACTTTTTTGTTTTCTGTAAGTTTCTTCTCTGCAGTATTATATTCATACTTTATTGGTGCAAAATCTTATTTCTTTGTGAGAATGTTAACGTTATAGTTTAAAAAAATGTTCTTTTTCGTGGCACCTGAATGGCTCAGTCAGTTAAGCCTCCGACTTTGGCTCAGGTAATGATCTCACAGTTTGTGGGTTCGAGTCCCACATCAGGCTCTGTGCTAACAGCTCAGAGCCTGGAGCCTGCTTTGGATTCTTGTCTCCCTCTCTCTCTGCCCCTCTCCTGCTCACTTGCTGTCTCTCTCTCTCAAAAATTAATAAACATTAAAAAAAATTAAAAATAAAAAAAATGTTCTTTCTCTTGAATGATCTCTATTTTCCTTCAAGTTCCTTTATCTGTCTTTGTTTTATTTTTCTCCAAAAATGTAGAGACGTTTTGCCTATGTCTATTGGTCCTTGTCTGTGGATTAATATTAAATGTGGTCCACTAAGAAGCTGACTGCATGTACGGAGCTTGTTGCCTGTGAACTTTATAATAACCTGAGCTGATTTAGTTATTTCATGGAGGATATGCTCAAATATCAGTATCTTTAGTTTGTCTGTTGTCTTTTGGTCAGAGTTTGCAAATAAAGATCTCTCCTGCCAGTGTTCTGTGATCTAAGTCAGGGAAGAGGTTTGGGATTTCAACATTCAGCCTCCTTCAGTATGATATTCCTTTAGTCCTCCTTCAATATTGTATTCCTGACTTTGACTCTGCTTGGTGTCCCACTGCAGAGGATCTCTATTGTCCCTTTCCCTGGGGTGAGGTGATCTCACTGTGGTTTTGCTTTTCATTTCCCTGATGGCTAGTGATGTTGAGCATCTTTTCATATACCTGTTGGCCAACTGTATGTCTTCTTTGAAGACATGTGTGTCAACTACTTTGCCCATTTTATCAGTAAAAAAAGAAAAAATCCAAATGTAGATTTACCTATTTCAAAGTTTATTTATTTATTTTTGGGAAAGACAAAGATAGCACAAGTTGGGGAGGGACAGAAAGAGGGAGAGGGAGAGAGAGAGAGAGAGAGAGAGAGAGAGAGAATATCCCAAGCAGGCTTCGCACTGTCAGCACAGTGCTGGATGCGGGGCTTGAACTCACCAGCTGTAAGATCATGACCTGAGCCGAAACCAAGAGTCGGTGCTTAACTGACTGAGCCACTCAGGTGTCCCCAAATATAGATTTAAAAGCTGATGCATAAATGCTTTTGGAACTCTAGTTTATAGTGCTGAAAAACTGAAAACTACACGAAAACCCCATATAGAAAAATGATAATAAAATTGTGTTATATCTATATAATAAATATTATATAACAAAAATATTTGTGTAGCATTTCTAGTAATGTGTTAAGGGATAAAAGTGGAATACAAATTTAAATGTGATAGTTTCACAACTATATAAAATGCATTTAAAACATAGAAGGAAATGCACTAGAGTATTCATAACATTTGGCTTTGGATTGTGAGATTATGAATATCAATTATTCTTCTGTTTGCTCTGATGCATTTTCTAGATTTTTCCCAAGGGATGTTTGATATTGTAATTAGGAAAAATTAACTGTAAGGATAATCACACCTCTCTTTCCATGTAAAATGTAACTTATTTTATTTCTCTGACTTTTTTGGTACCATTCTACCTTTCTTTTTCTCCTTTTTAATAAAAGTTATTTAAAAATGTTTTTACTCTCTCATTTCTTCACCAACTTCAGTTTTCTTTCCCATTTTTTCCTTAGTGATTTACCCAACTTTATGCTGTGCTTTGTAATTCTGCATCTTGCCATTTTCTCTGTTATGTTCTGTCCGGTCCTTTATTTCCTTTCTTATATCAAGAATATCTCTTTTGGAAGATTCTCATTTTATTGCCTCAAAAGTGACTTTGTCTCAATCGAAGCCTTTTCCTATATACCTTATATCTTTTAAAGCTCTGCATTATAGTTTTTTTTTTTTAAAGTCCAATACAGTGATCTATATTCTAACAGCTTAACAATTTCATAGTAAGATTTTCTATTTTCGGTAATACTTTGTTAACAATATAATCTGTATATTATGAACACTGTCAGGTGTAATTCCTTCCTCAAATTTCACATTATAGCATCAAGCTTATGGAGCATGTAAATATTAAATATTAAAAAAAATAAGGGGTCATGGTGTATATTTCTTTTCTGTGTTTAGAATCTTTAATAGATGTATTTGAAGAGATGATTATATATATATTTTTTTTTAGACTTAAGTTCTTTCTCTCTTCCCCTGTCCTCCCACATATTCAATAAAATTTCCTTTGTTATTATTTTCCCAACTCAAATTTATTCTTGGTGGTCATACTTAGAAGGTTGAGGAAACAAAATGAGTTTTCAAATTATATAACTTTCCGCCTTTGTGTTCCCTCTTTATATTTTGTTTCCATAGAAAATATCAAGTAGACCTAAGTAATCTTTGGTAAGGCAGTCAGAGCTTTTGGGAAAGAAGATTAAGGACCATAGGTTCAGTTTTGGGGAGTGGCGCCCTGCAGCCCCATTGTCATATGAGTGCTGTACAAGCAGTCTATGGAGTGCAGGAGTGTGCTCCTTAAGGATAGAACATTCTAAACACCCTTGACCTACTTCACTTTACTTCAGCCCAAAGATGGAAACACTGTCACATTCCTCTTTGAAGGTCCTCCAGGGCAGGTCCCTGGGACAGTGTAGGGGTAAGTGTTCATGAAATTAGGTTTTTTTTTTGCTCTATTTGGATTTATTTATTGGAGATTGATGAAACAATAGGACATTTTCTGGCTTAGATTTATTGACACACAGGATATTTTCCTTAGAGGGATATGGAGGTAAGGGGAAAAAAATATGAATTGAATTTATTTCGCTCCGCATTTGCCAGTTTATAGCTATTGCTGTAAGAAAAAGCTTTGATAGATAATAGCCAGGGAAAATTCCTGTACCTTCTGGCTTTGCTTCCAGCTGGTCTCTTGGGGAGAGCCATTAATAAATCCTCAGATGGGGGTGGGGAGGAGAGGACACTTCCCTGTCACATAAAATATTATTTTAAAAGTTGATCAAGGCAGTTTAGTAGCAAACCTCCTTCTTGTCTCCTGAAATTTATGCCCTTGCTGCTGATTTTTTTTTTAGTCACAGAGAGCTACAACATACAGACAGAATTCCTTTTTGTTTATACTCAGCAGGGTTTCTGCCTTTTAAAGACTCCAATCCTTCTGTCATCTATACCTTCTCATAACACATCGCTACAAAATTAAATTAAAAAAATCAAAACACTAAAAATAACCTATGACTATGCAGTCTTAAGTGGGGATATGAGGGCTGCCCCAGATTGGGGTTCTGGAGCTTTATTCATTATCAGAACCCTTTCATGAGTTATATGGACTGATTGTGAAATGTCTATTTTCCTATGTCTTGATCCCATGGGACAGATCAGCTCTGAAAGAAAGAAAATGGTTTTTGGCTTACTACCATCCATCTTCTTTTCATTTCCCTCTCATTTCTGTTTCTTTGTTCCCCTAGATGTGTCTCCTAGTATACACCAACACCCACACAGACCCACCCACCCACCACACACACACACACACACACACACACACACACACACACACACACCATACAGACATCACACATACATACAGACACAGACACCATACAAATACATATCATGTACCCATACACACTTTTAGACATCACTTATGCATATACACACAGACACCATGAGCATATATACACACACACCACCCAGACATCACGTACAGACCCACACAGATACACATGAGTAAACCTTAGTTTAGATTTTTGATATATATTGATGGCTTTAACTGATAGTTTGTATGTTGTTGTGGCATTAATTCAGTAATATTATTTGGCAATATTTGATATCATCAGAGAACCCTCACAGATGTAGAATACACTCTATTTTCTCTAGAGTTCCCTGGTTCTATATGACTCACTGCAGATTCCATTCTTTATTAGGCTGTTGTAATTAATCATGAGTCAGGACTAAAAATGAAAAAATGGAAAACTTGAATAAGGAAGCCTAACTATATGGAGACTGTCTATTTTGTTATGGCTAATGTCCAATAATCAGGGTTTTAGTGAATTTTCTAATTCTTTCTGGTTTACTCAGTATAGAAAAAATATATGCTGAGCTTGAATCTACTGCAAAATGTAAGATTTGTGGAATATAAAATAATTTATGACATTCAAACTGAGTGTTAACTGATTATCACAAATAACATTAATAAAGGAGGATCACTTCATTTCAAATGTTATTATTGTTTTTGGTTAAGGAGTGCTAAAAAGAACTTGAAAAATAACTGTGTTGATTGCAGGGTATAATAGGAAGTGGTTTAAAAACCCAACCTCTTCTAATAATGATAATTACAGATTTCTAAACTGTACTATAGGATATAATGTACTGTAAAAATGAGATAAGTGTAAATAGCAATATTGGAGAAGAAAAACAATATATGAAATGAAATACAAACTTTAAAAGAGCAAGAAGTTACTTAGAAGCATTGTTTATTTATATAAACAAAAGCAAATACCATTTTAAGTCATCATTTCTTTTTAAGTGAATGACAGTAGAATGAAGAATAGTTTCCAATTAGAATTAAGGTTTTCCTAGATTTTATGAAAAGACTGAAAGTAATGCTTTAATATAAAATCCTCAAAGAAATGTGGTGAATTCTCTTTAAGAAAGAAATGGATATTTCAAATTCATTGAGTTTTTACAGTTTCTATATGTACATTTTTCTAAACTTAAAAGCATATTACATGATGTTTTAAAAATTATCTTTCTCTCTAAAGTGCTGAAATGTTGGGGATTAATTTTTATTCTCTAATTGTGCAAAGAAGCTGTTGACCTTGGTTGCCAATCCACAGAAATTTACATAATTTGCCAGGTAGAATAATGATTGTCATTCAAATGACAATGTTCAGATTCTTCTACTGATCACAGTATTTTTAGAGTGAAAGAAACATTCAACAATTGCAGGTTCAAAGTTCTAAATGTGACCTTCAATGCAATGGTTTCATTCAGCTTCAGTGCACAAAGTTTTCCATTTGCTGGGTTTAGTAGGTTTGAAAAAAAATTAAATAGAGAATTTTAATTATGAAGTAAATTGAAAACAGGATTTTTTGTATTATTAATCCACAAAGCTCTTAAAATCATGCAATGGCAAAAACCATGAAGAAATACTCTTCCATGTTGAACAGATTTATCTATATGAGCACAAATGAAGACATAATTCTTTGTTGTATTCCTTTATTTTTTTCAGTCTCTGATTCCATGTTTAAGAGTTTGGATTATAATTGACTAATTATATGGATTATAATACTAAATTGGGAAGCGTGTGTAATAATGCTGAACACTTTTTGTTATATGATGTCCAAAGCAGCTCTCACAAAACCCAGAAAATATATTTCTACATTTTTGGGAGTTTTCTTTCAAATAAAATTGAAATAATAAAAGATAAAAACTTTTGCAAGGGCTTTCACTGATTGAAGAGAAGCTTGAGGATGGAGGAGGAGGAGAGTAGAAGAGTGTGGATCATATTTTGAGGCATACAAAACAGCAGGCAGAGGTGTAGTCTACTCTTTGGGAAATTAGGAGAGCTGTATTCAAATCTTAAGTCCTTTGTTGAACTTTTGGGAATATTTAAGAAGTAATCCAAGCCTTCACTGTCTGAGTTGGGGATAATAATGCTAGTGCTGGAATGAGGGTGATTTAACTGTGACATTTACTGCTCCATTGATTGGCAGAGTTTATTTGGAAGACGTGACAGACTTGGCAGCTGTTCACAGTTCACTTGTGTAGGTCCTTCAGAATAGTTTCACATGCAAAAGGAATACATTACATGGTCTTTTCTCTGAGAGAGTGTATCAGTTTGGAATGGCTAGGTTATACTCTGGTAGCAAACAACCTTAGGATCATAACATCCTAAAATGGCTCTAACAGTGCTAGTTGGGTTGAGAAGGATAAAGTTAAGTTCATACAGAAGGGGTAATAGCATAAATTAATGGCAAAAGAATTTAAAGCAGCAAAGTGGTAGTGGGTAGTGAGTGCACTTTTGGTGCCCCTGGGATGACATTTTGCTTCTCTGTGGTACTCACTAGTAGGGTAAAAGAAACAATCCCAAGTTTCATTGTCATTAGTGCAAAGTATTTTTTAAAAATTTTTTAAAATATTTATTCTTAAGAGAGACAGAGCACAAACAGGGCAGGGGAAGAGAGAGAGAGGAAGACGCAGAATCTGAAGCAGGCTCCAGGTTCTGAGCTGTTAGTGTGGAGCCCAACGTGGGGCTGGAACTCATGAACCTTGAGATCATGACCTGAGCCAAAGTCAGACGCTTAACCAACTGAGCCACCCAGGCGCCCCAGGCCAAAGTATTTTAGGAAGACAAGGAAAATGTAATGGTGATGACCAGGGAAACTTGTTTATGACCATCATATAATTTCATTTTTGATCTTTAAATTGAATTCCCAAACAAGATGTATTACATCAGCTATCTTCTAGGAGCTGGGTATTCTCTACCAAGAAGTCAAAGAGCTTTCTCAATCATTTTGAATTTCAAGTCAGTGATAAACGATTTCCTCAAAAGAACCCAGTGGAAGTGAGATTTTAGTCCTACATTCCTTTTCCATTTATATTTCTGTTCTACAAAGTAACTCCCTTTGCGGTAATGTGAACTAAGCACAGACTACAGCTATCTCAGACTTTTGAGGGTGTGAAATGGCAAAAACTAAACTGCACACTGAATAAAACAAAACAGATGAGTTTATTGCAGGGCTTTTGATCTGCAAGCCAAGAAATTCAAGCCTACAGGAGCAATGAGTTTTGAGTTGCTTACAATACTAAGGGATTTTTATGGAGTAAATGCAGAAGTTCTTTGGCTTTTTCAGATAAGCCTAGCCATCTTCTTCTCTATTTGGTTCAGGGTAGCTGGGTCAGAGAAACAGGAAATCTAGAAATTGTGTGAATGGACTTGGTGTTTGGGTATTGGTTAATGCCCTCTGCTGATTTCCAAGAAGAGCTGAAAAATCCTGTAAGTTTGGTTAAGGTTTTGTTTTTTTTTAATGTGCCTGGGTTGACCATGTCCATTTTGTCCCTGACATAAGTGACTTCATTTTGGTTTGGTTCTACAAAAGTAACTAAGATCTTTGCCAGAACATATTATGCGTAGAGCCCCAAATTAGTGTATAACACACATAATAAGAATATATTGACCTATCTCAATTTTCTTGCATTTAAAAACACATTGCTAATGTCCTAGGAAATACCTCTTTCCCTCTGCATTTAAAATGGATGGTATTCACCTAGGGGGTCCTGGATGGCTCAGTCCATTAAGTGTCTGACTCTTGATTTTGGACTCTTTATTTCAATTCAGGTCATTATCTCATGGCTCGTGGGATAGAGCCCCACATTGGGCTCTGCACTTGGCATGGAGTATACTTGGGATTCTCTCTCTTTCTCTCTCTCTCCTTCTCTGTCCCTCCCCCCACTTATGTGCTTGCTCTCTCGCTCTTTAAAAAAAAATGGATGGTATTCACCTGGCTCTAAGTTTTGTGATGGAGAATTTGAACATGTTGCAAAACTGTTTACATCCCATGTTTTCTACTTCAGTGACATCTCTGTGCAGGTGTGTATTGAACTGTAGCAATTTCTCCTTTGCAGTCTAGAAGAGAAATAAATTTGAAGCATAAAAAACGTACCTGGATGTCTAGCACATACGAGGCAATTTAGTTGGAGTCAGGAATGTGCATTCTCTAGTTGCTAGGATATGGCATTTCCTGTACTTTTGCAAGGAGAAAGAGGCACAAAGATATATTTGAGTCAGATTAATTTTAATTCTGACTGCCTTTAATTATTTTTTTATTTTTTTATTAAAAATTTTTTTAAACATTTATTTATTATTAAGAGACAGAGAGACACAGAGCATGAGCAGGGAAGGGGTAGAAAGAGGGGGAGACACAGAATCCGAAGCAGACTCCAGGCTCTGAGCTGTCAGCACAGAGCCTGACGCAGGGCTTGAACTCACAAACTGTGAGATCATGACTTGAGCTGAAGTCGGATGCTTAACTGACTGAGCCACCCAGGCGCCCCTAATTATTATTTTTAGAGAGACAGAAAGTATGCAAGAGGAGGTGGGGGTGAAATATGTGCCATACACAGGCAACTTTACATCGATAATTTTAATAGCTATTCCTCAGTTTTCAGTTGTTTAAAATCATTTATTAAACTCCCCAACTTGTTAGTATTTTACTGCAGTTCATTTAATTGTATAAAAAAATTCAAAAATGAGCAGTCTATTATAGTAAAGAAAATGCATCATTTTAATAATTGAATATACCAATCAATCAACTTAGTTCTTACAAAGGGAAAAAAATGAGTAAAACTATGTATATGTAATAGTCAACATCTTGCCTAGAATAACTACTTAAGTAGGTAGCTGGTTAATGGTATTCAATAAATATTTTTTAAAAATTTATACAGTGTTATTTTAGTTTCAAGTGTACAATATAATGAGTTAACAATTCTATACATTACTCAGTGCTAGTCATAAGTGTACTCTTAATCCGCTTCACCTATTATGTCCCCTCTGGTAAGCATCAATTTGTTTTCTATAGTTAAGAGTCCGTTTTTTGGTTTGCCCCCTTTTTTCTTTGTTTAGTTTCTTAAATTCCAAGTTTGAGTGAAATCATATAGTATTTGTCTTTCTCTGCCTGACTTATTTCACTTAGCATTATACTCTCTAAATGCATCCAGGTTGTTGCAAATGGCAAGATTTCATTCTCTTTTATGGCTGAATAATACTCACTCCATTGTGTGTGTGTACTTCTTTCATCAGTGTTTTGTAGTTTTCAGAGTATGGGAGTCTTTCAACTCCTTAGTTAAGTTTATTCCTCTGTATTTTATTATTTTTGGTACAATGTTAAATAAGATCATTTTCTTAATTTCTCTTCTGCTACTTCATTATTAGTGTATAGAAATTCAATGGATTTCTATATATGCCTTTAATAAATATTGAATGTTATTTTGTGATAATACTAATCAAATTTTTATAGAAGCAGTTTTTCCTTTTTCCACTAATGATAGATTTTTTTTGAGTAGGCAAAGATTTGTTTTATACAGCTATTGAGATACACTTTCTAAATATATAATTCAAATTCAAATCATTTTAGAACAATTGTTATGCCAAAAGTTCCCTTGTGCCCATTTTCAATCAATTTCCAAAGCAGAAAACCACTGCTCCCATTCCCCAACTCAGGAAACAACTGATATGCTTTTGGTCTCTGAGTTTTTTTTATTTGTATGAAATCATTAAATTTATGATATAAGTAGGGGGATGGGCTAAATGAGTGAAGGGTATTAAGGAGGGCACTTGTGATGAGCACGGGGTGTTATATGTAAGTGATGAATCACTAAATTCTACTCCTGAAATCAATATTACACACTGTATGTTAACTAACTTGAGTTTATTTAGTTTAATTAATTTATTTATTTTGAGAGAGAGAGAGAGAGAGAAAGAGAGTGCAAGTGGGGGAGGAACAGAGAGAGAGGGAAAGAGAATCCCAAACAGGCTCTGCGCTGTCAGTGCAGAACTCGATGTGGGGCTCGATCCCACAAACTGAGATCATGACCTGAGCTGAAACCAAGCATCAAACACTCAACCAACTGAGCCATCCAGGAGCCTCTAGAATTTAAATAAAAACTTGAAACCAAAAAAAATTTATGATATAAATGGAATAAAATGACATGTCATCTTTAGGGTCTGGTTTCTTTCACAAAGCATGATTTCAAGGTTCATCTGTATTGCAGCATATATCAGTAGTTTGTTACTTTTTATTGCTGGATACTATTCCATTTTATTTATTTATGCAGTGGTTGACAGACATTTGGTTTGTTTCCAGTTTTTGGCTATTATGAATAATGATGTTATGAATATTAATATAAAAGTCTTTGGACAAATGTTTTTATGTCTCTTGGGTGGATATCTAGGAGTGGAATTTCTGAGTTATTTGGTAAATTTATGCTTAACACATTTTTAAGAAACTGCCAACCTGTTTTGTAAAAGACACCATGCCATTTTGCATTCTTACCAAGAATATATGAGAATTCTAGTTTCTCCACATCATTGCGAACACTTGATGTTGCCAATCTTTCAGCTTTTGTAGTGTGTATGGAGTGGTATTGCTTTGTCATTTTATTTTGCATTTTTCTATGCAATGACCGATGTTGTTGATGGACACGTGGGCTGCTTCCATGTTTTTGTTCTTATATGTAATGCTGCAGTGAACATAAAGGTGCATGTGTCTTTTCAAGTGAGTGTTTTCATTTTCTTCAGATAAATACCCAGAGGTGGAATTGCTGGATCATGTGGCAATTCTATTTTTAATTTTGTGAGGAACCACCATACTCTTTTCCACAGTGGCTGCACCAGTTTACATTCCCAGTAATAGTGCACAAGTGTTCTCTTTTCTTCACATCCTTGCCAACACTTGTTATTTTTTTTCTTTTTTGTTAACAGTCATTCTAGCAGGTGTGAGGTGATATCTCATTGCACTTCTGGTCTGCATTTCTCTGATGATTAGTGAGTAATTAGGGATGTTGAGCATCTTTTTTGTGTACCAGTGGCCATTTGTATGTCCTTTTAGGAAAAATGTGCATTCAGATCCTCTATACATTTTTTTTTTTAATTGGAATTTTTTTCTATTGAGTTGTATGAGGTCTTTATATATTTTGGTTATTAACCCCTGATTAGATATATAATTTGCAAATATCTTTTCCCATTCAGTAAGCTGCCTTTTCATTTTGTTAATGGTTTCATTTGCTATAAAGAAGCTCTTTACTTTGATGTAGTAGTTCTAGTTTTTTATTTTTGCTTTTGTAGCCTTTGCTTTTATTTCAAATACAAAAAAAAAAAAAATCATTGGCAAGATCAGTGTCAAGGAGCTTACTTCCTATGTTTTTTTTTCCCTAGGAGTTTTATGATTTCCAGTCTTATATCAAATCGTTAATCATTTTAAGGTGATTTTTGTGTGTGTGGTATAAGATACTAATTCAGTTTCATTTTCTGTGTGCGGATATCCAGTTTTTCCAACACTATTTTTTTAAAGAGACTGTTTTTTCCACATTTATATTCTTGCCTCCTTTTTTGTAAATTAATTAATAATTAATTAACCCACACATTTATGCGTGGGTTATTCTGGGCTGTCTATACTTTTCCATTGATCTATATGTCTGTTTTTATGCCAGTACTATACTGTTTGATTACTATAGCTTTGTAATATTGTTTTCAATAAGGAAGCATTATGCTTCTAATGTTCTTCTTCTTTCTTAAGATTGCTTTGGCTTTGCAGTGTCTTTTGTGCTTCCATACACATTTAAGATTGTTCTATTTCTGTGAAAATACCGTTGGAATTTTGATAAAGATTGGATTGAATTTCTAGACTGTTTGGATAATATAGGCATTTTATCAATATTAATTCTTCTAATCCATGATCATGGACTGTCATTCCATTTGTTTATTTCATTTTCAATTTTATTCATTAGTGTCTTATAGTTTTCAGTTCAGGTCTTTCACGTTTTTGGTTAAATATATTCCTAAATAGTTTTTTTCTTTTTGATACCATTATAAATGGGACTTCACTCAATTTGTTTATTAGTTCTGACAGTTTTTTTGGTGGAGTCTTTAGGGTTTTCCATATATATAATCATGTCATCTGCAATAGGGGCAGTTTTACTTCATTCTGATTTGGATATCTTATTTCTTTTTCTTAATTGCTCTTGCCTTTATTATGTTGAAGTATGTTCCTATATCTACTTTGTCGAGCGTTTTATCATGTTGAAATTTGTGAAATGTTTTTTCTGCATCTACTGAAATGATCTTATGATTTTTATCTTTCATTTTATATCATATCGATTGGTTTGTGGATATTGAACCATCTTTGCATCCCTGGAATAAATCCCACTTTATCAATGTGTATTTTTAAAAATGTATTACTAATTGTTTTGCTAATATTTTGTTGTAGATTTTTGTATCTATATTCATCAGAAATATTAGCCCATATTTTTCTTTTGTTGTAATGTTTTGTCTAGGTTTGGTAATACTAGGTTTGGCTTCATAAAATGGGTTTGGAAGTGTTCCATCCTCTTCTATTTGTGTTAAACGCTTTCCTTGTGTTAAACAGTTTTTAGGACTTCATCATACTTTATCAGTTGATTTTTAGCTATATATATATTCATAATTTTAAAATATTGGTTCCAGAGTTTGTAATATGCATTTTTATTTATTACAGTTTCCTTTGGTGGCACTGACTTATTTTATTAAAATATTGCATCCAAACATTTCTAACTAATAAAGCTTTCCACTCTGTCACCAGTCTGATTGTGGGTTGGGAGAATATGTCAAGGTTAGCTAAGTTCTCCAGTCTCCTTTGGCTTCTATACCTGGCTCCCCAGGTGCCTTTTTATGGTTTTCTCATTTGAGGTTCCATCAGTTAAATCTCTGATTCACTGCTTGTCCAAACCAGGGCTGCAACTTCAGGCTAGCAAAGTTGCAATTTTCCCTTGTTTGTTTTCCTCCAACTTTGCCATGATAGTTGGTAAAATCACAGATTTTCTTTCTATCTCCCAAGTTGATGCTACATGCCCTCGGGCAGTAAAGCTGCCCTTTTTGAGACCACTCAGTTACTGGTAACTCTATTGCTTTTCTCAAATGACCTGGGTGGGGGCTGAGAGGATGAATGAAAGCAACCCCAGGAAGAAAGACAGTGACTTTGGCTGTTTTTTTTTTTTAAGCTTTATTTATTCTTGAGAGAGACAGAGTGTGAGCAGGGGAGGAGCAGAGAGAGAGGGAGACACAGAATCCAAAGCAGTCTTCAGGCCCCGAGCTGTCAACACAGAGCCTGATGTGGGGCTCGAATCCATGAACCGTGAGATCATGACCTGAACCGAAGTCGGAGGCTCAACCGACTGAGCCACCCAGGTGCCCCTGACTTTAGCTGTTCTTAACTAAAGTTTGAATCATTTTTCTAGACTAAGATCTCAATTTATTGTCTGGTTTTGATTCATTTTCAGAGCCCAGACATAATTGTATTTGTTCAGTTTTATATTGTAATTTTTTGTGTGGAAAGGATTCACTGATGTTTTCACACTACTAAAGCTGTAAGTTCGTTACATATTTTCTTTTTAAAGGATAGTAATATGCTTTAAAAATTAATTTTAGGACCTTAAAAAAGATGTTAATGGTTTTATTTTTCTGCTAGTAACATTGTCTTTGGGGAATAATTCTATAACTGTCACTTGGCTAGAATAAACTTAACATGAAATTTATTTCATGCCAAGGCCATACTGGTTCTCTTAGGTTGAAAATTAAGAATGATAAAATTAATAAGTTCTTAAAATATGTTTGAAGAAACAGACATTAGAACCCTCTAGCATATATGATACAGAGAGAGGTGTCAAATGTTTTCTTTTGATTATTCTCATTCGTCATTCAGGAGAAGTTTATCTAAATCCAGTTTAGACATCATACAGTTGAGTGAACAGATAACATAAAGTAGTGTGAGACACTGCAAAGGAAGATTTGGCAATAATATCCAAGTACCCTAACTAAATAGTAAAATATTAATGATATACACATACATTAAATTTAAGCCTAATTCCTAGTGGGTCAAAATCAAAATTTTCCCAAACTGGGCTATATGATTTATGGGTCAGTGTTAAAAAGGAAAATGGGTGAAGGGGAGAGGGAGATACAAGCCCCCAGTCATGGAGTAGCTAGAATAAAAGGAAGAGTGTAAGGAATACAGTCAGGGATATAATAGGGATGCAATGGGACAGATGGTAGCTACATTTGTGATGAGCATAGCATAATATATAAACTTGTCAAATCACTAAGTTGTACATATGAAACTAATGTAATATTGTGTGTCAACCCTCTCATTTTTTTTAAAAAAGGTAAAACACTTGTGAAAATGAACTACTCAATAAAAAAGATTTATTCATTCATTTAGAAATGGGTAAATAAAATATATATCTCATTTTCTCTGCTATGGAAACACAATATAGTGAATGTAATTTGTAAAAGTACTCACACTGTCCTGAAGTGTTTGTGTGTGTGTGTGTGTGTGTGTGTGTGCGCGCGCTCGCACATGTATGTGTGTTTGTAGGACCAGATAGCACAGAATTGGATAATGAGGCAATCATTCACATTCCTTGTAGAAAAAGAAAGTTTTAAAAATAAAAAGCATAATTTTATTTCTCATCCTCATTAGATTAATAAAAAAGTAGTGTTTTGAGTGACCCCTAGTGAGGTTTGAGAACCTGATGTTATCCAAAGGATAGCCTAAAAATTGCTATTTTTTCAATCTAAACATTACTTACTACCTCATATTATTATATGCTTTATTTTTATGTAAGAATGTATCAACTCTTATAATCGGGGAAGTGATTTTTTTTTAATGTTTATTCTTGAGAGAGAGAGAGAAAGAGTGAGCGAGCATGGGTAGGGGAGGGGCAGAGAGAGAGGGAGACACAGAATCCGAAGCACAGAGCTGTCAGCACAGAGCCTGACATGGGCCTTGGACCCACAAACTGTGAGATCATGACCTGAGCCCAAGTGAAGAGTTGGATGCTCAAGGGACTGAGCAGCCAGGTGCCCCATAATATTAACATTTTAAAAGGAATTTCCTAGTGTTGTTGTAATGCATCTTCTGAATTTCTTTTATCATTTTTTAAAAATCAGTGCTGTCTTAGATTTCTTGAGAGGAATTCCTCTTCATTAATTCATTTGTAAATGTGACTACTGTAATTAGCCAAGATCCTTAAGTGCCTACCGAATATCCAGGAGTCTCTCAGGAGAGTGTGTACAGAGTTGGGTGAGGCAGCTTAGTGGGAATAGAGAAGGGGAGGCCTGGTCCTGTTTCAGTTCTTGGAGTTTAATACTTGTGTGATCTGGTTGAGATAAAAGCATGCAACATGTAATGATATGATAAGACACCCATAACAAGTCTTTTGGGATGAAAAACATTTTCGGAAATTTCTTAAGGGCTGAATGTATTAAGAATATGAGTTTTTAGTGAGGAACAGAAGAGGTAGTGTTTCTTTTATGAAAAACTCAGATTTCACAGAGAAGGAAGCTCCTGTTGTCTGGTAAATTCACTGGCCACCATCTGGCTCTGTTCATTAAAAGAGTAATCCAAGCAGAGGAACCTGCTGCTTGCAGCAAAAGTTGGAGCCTGGTGGGTTTTAGGTGCTTAGCAGGAGGTAAGCAGTCACATAACGTGTTCCCAGACACTCGAGGTCAAAGAGGGACATGTTTTGTCGATATTCTCTGGAAGATGCTCGCAGCCCTAGGGTCAGACTAATGCCCTTAGATGTTTTTGGTTTTCTTATAGAGGATCAAAATTTAAAAGAAGTTTGTGAAAGCACAGCTTTGATTGTAAGAGACAGAAGATCAATATGAAGCTTGATCTGATTTGAGGAATTTACAGTGTTCCCATTATAATTATTTTAAAATTTGTATGAGGGAACTTCATTTGGTTTCTTGGTAGAAGAAATTATATATATCTATATATCTCATATGTATATATAATAGGCTATATATACAAAATATATAATAGTGTATATAGATATATAAATGTATATGTGGTATACTGGCAACATGAAATTTTGAGTTAAATGATAATTCTGGTTTAATTTTTTAGTAACTCTGCACTTTAGATGTCGATAAATATTTCTGAACTTTAGCTTTCTACACCTCTGAAAGGTTTTATTTGATTCATAGAGTTGAGTGAAATCAAATGAGATATTTATGTAAAATATCCTATAAACAATGAAAGATATAAATGTGAGTTATCCCTAATACAACATAGAGAATTTTACTAGAGGCTTATAGAAAGTGGAATAAATGATCTATTACTGTTATTTTGACTCCAATATCACACTGTCTTGATGAGTATAGCTTTATAGTAAGTCTTCAAATGGGGAATTGTAAGTCCTCCAACTTTGTTATTCTTTTTCAAAGCTATTTCACAATTCTGGTTTCTTTGCATTTCTGTATAAACTTTATACCATTTGCCTATTTTAAAAAATGTTTAAATGAAGAAAATTGTTAGGACATAAAATCTAAATAGCAGGAGACAAAACCAAATTTTTAAGGTGATTAATAAAACAATTTCAAAGTAAATACTTGAAAAAATCAAATTTGGTGCTGTCTTTTGTTGGTAAGGGTATTCCATTAACTAAATCAATTTCTTAAACATTTATCATTAAGCAAAACTATTAAAGACCTCTAAAATTTCAACAGTAAAATTCTGATACAGGAATTGCTTTTATTTCTGACTCATTATTATTTTTTTTACCAACTTTGATTTTTTTTTTTTTGAGAGAGAGAGAGACAGACAGAGAGTGAGTGAGCATGTGGGAGGGGCATAGGGAGAGAGAGAGAGAATCCCAAGCAGGCTCCATGCTCAGCCAGGGCCAGAAGCAGGGCTCACTGCAAGCAGGGCTCTCTCTTAGGACCCTAAGATCATGACCTGAGCCAAAATCAAGAATCAAGTGCTTAACTGACTGAGGCACCCAGGCGCCCTTTTACCTACTTTGATTATGTAAAGTGTTTAGATTACAAATTATATTGCCTTGTTAATAGTTTATATACTGTAAAACCTTGGATTGCAAATAACTTGTTTTGCAAGTGTTCCACAAGACCAGCAAACATTTCTAATAAATTTTAACTTGGTAAACAAATGATGTCTTGCAATATGAGTAGTACATGATGCCAAACAACTGAGCCAGTGGTTCTTCTCTCTTTCTTTCGCTGAGGGATTGTGGGTGATTGTCAATGCAGTGTCATTTTTCCACAAAATCCTCAAAAGGAAGCAAAAGCAAGTGTTATTGAATAGTTTCCCTGTTAAAGTTGCATGAAAAGAAAGATTCCATTGAGCCAATAGATAGCAGTGATTCTGTTAGTGATAGTGAAAGTCGTCCAACACAATAACCCTCCTCTCTCTTGTCTCCCTCATACCAGCCACCAAAGTTTTCAAAGGTAAATTCAGGTTGATTTGTTTATTTTTCTTTATATGCTGTATTTTCTTTATTATTTTGTATTATATTACAGTATTGTAATCATTTTTATATGGATATTTTTGGGTTGTAGAATGAATCATCTGAGTTTCCATTAGTTTTTATGGGGAAATTTGCTTTGATATACAAGTGCTTTGAATTACAAGCATGTTTCCGGAACAAATTATGCTCACAAAGCAAGGTTTTACTGTATTTCACAATGAGCATGTTCATTTGATAACCTGATCTATTTAAAAACCCCATAAATTCTTGGTACCAATGATTAGATTTTATATTTTTCATTGTTGTATTTTAATCTATAAATACATTAATTTATATTTCTAAACAAAATTGGTATAGAAACTCTTGTGATAAAAAAGGTAATTAAAAATTGCAAAAGACTGTCCCATAGTCAGGTTTTTCCTGTTAGTAGTGAGTTTGATTCTTTTACATTTTAGTGAAAGCCTCAACAAAAGCAAAAAGCAAAACAAACAAAAGAATATATCTTTTCCTACTTTTGCTTAATAAGTTTCCAATTGTTCATCTTTTAACAAAATTACATTATTTTTTAATTCAGTGTTCTTTTGGAGGTGAGGCTCATATTTATTATAAGTTAAAGAAAATATAATATCAAGTCCATGTATTTCTTGTAAAATTAAAATAATGTGATATCAGGCCCTGCCTTTCTGAGAATAAGTGACTATGATGATGGCCCATGGTCTAAAATTAAAGGTGTCTTTTTGACTATATTTGTAGAATTTCACATTAACTGATATAGCACAAATGAGGCATATGTTAGAAGGCTCTTGGGTTATGTCATGAAACTGAAGGAAGAATTGACTTAGGAAAAGGAGAAATTTGGGAAATTCTAGAGAGTTGGCAACAATAGTTCATGCCTGTTGCAAAGAAAACTTAGCTCCAGTGATTCCCAGGCTGTCCATCTCTGGGTTGCTAACTTTAAATTCTCAGGAATATGAGTGATTCTTGATTGGGTCTCGACTTCTGGAAAAATCAGCTATGGCTTAGGCGATAGAATCACACAGAACAGACATGTGTATTGGTGACCTGCTTCTGTGAATCAGGTTCATTCTCAGAGAAGGGAACTCAATGTATGTTGGGCAGCTGTCCCCAAAGTTGTCTGCTGTTGCTAGAGACTTGAAGAAGGTAAATAACAGACCCAAGGTAATACTGCTCCCTTCTGCCCTGGATACATGAGCATGGCCGTGACACTTAGCCCCCAGGATGATCGCCTCCTGTGATAGGGCCTTAACCCTCAGACTGAATCCTCTGTAATTCTCAGGGTATTTTATTAGAGATACAAAATAGTTAATGTTGTGTAACTTTTAGTTGACAATGTTCTATTTCACTTGCCTTATTAATCAATCTTCATAAAATCGTATGAGGTACATATTTTGCTAATTATTATTGTTTTTCAATTATGAGGAAACTAAGACTTTGGGACATCACTGAGCTAGAGAACAGCAGACTGACATCAAACCATTGCCTAGGATATAGTAGGGCACTTCTTTTTTTGTACATTCTTCCAGAACGTGTGTGTGTGTGGGTGGGTGGGTGTTTCTAAAAAACTACCTAAAAATTGTCTGAAAGAAATTCTTCCACATGAGAAAAGTACTCCTTTGGACCTGGCTGGGTCAGTATCATCATCTCATAATTGTCTAGTAGCTTATTTGTTCCTATATGTGGCTTCTCCTTTCTTTGAAGTCCCAGTTCAGACTCCAATTATGCCATGTCCTCACTTATTATTATAACATGCCTCTGAGGAAGTGTTGGAATAGATTTTATTATGCTCACTCATTTTGTTTACTGATGTACTGATGGTTAAAAGCATAACATTAAGTGATAGTAAACATTTTTTTAAACATTTACTATTTTCCAGGCATATGCAGGAAGAATATCTCACTTAATTCTCATAATAATCACTTGAGGTACATAGTATTATTCTGTTATTACTCTCATCTTATAAATGAAGAAACTAAGGCTTAGAGAGAGTAAGTACTTATAACGAGTACGTGATGAAGCTAGGATTCAAACCTGGGTTTCTATATTAAGCCATTATACTATATTGTTGTTCTTTGTACCAACAATATTTTTTTTTCTTTTAGAGAGAGAGAGAGAGAGAGAGCAAGGGTGAGGGGAAAGGGAGAGAAAGGGAGAGAGGGAGAGAGAGGGAGAGGGAGAGAGAGAGAGAGAGAGAGAGAGAGAGAGAGAGAGAGAGAAAGTCTTAAGCAGACTTCATGCTCAGTGTGGAGCCTGATGTGCGGCTGGATCCCACAACCCTGGGATCATGACCTGAGACAAAACTGGACACAGCCGACTGAGCCACTCAGACACCCGCTATACCAACAGTAATTTTATTGCTTCTCCACCAATAGAATGCAAATTTTAAACATAATTTCTTAGTTGTGTGGAAACTAATAAACATGGTTTCTTAGTTGTGAAAGATTTATATTTTTTATTCATCTTTTTCTTTCCCAGTCTCTTTATGACCAATTAGACACATTTTCTGTGATCATATAATAGAGGGGTGTTAATAAGTATATTAGTTTCCCAGGGCTGCTGTAACTGATTACCATAATCTGTGTGGTTGAAAACAACAAAATGTATTTTCTCACAGTTCAGTAGGCCAAAAGTCCAAAATCAGTTGTTAGCATACTTGGCTCCTTTAGGAAGCTCCGAGGAAGAACCCGTTTGATGCCTTTCTCCCAGCTTTTGGTGATTGCTGGCAATTTTTGGCATTCTTTGGCTTATAGATATGTAATTCCAATATTTGCTTCCATCTTCATACCCCCTTCTTTGTGTTTCTCTGTGTGTCTGTGTCTCAAATCTCCCTCACCTTTCTCTTATAAGGACATCGATCATTAGATTTAGAACCCACCCTAAATTCAGGGTAATCTCATCTTGAGACCCTTAATTTAATTATATGCAGAGACCCTTATTCCACATAAGTTCACATTCTGAGGCTGTGGATTGATCTTGAATTTTGGGGGGGCACTATTCAGTTTGCCACAACAGATTCATATGGGACAGAAAACCTTAAGTCAGTTTTCACTAGTTGTTTTTCTCCCCCATATGTCATCCATTTATTCCCCAAAAGAAAATAAGGCCAATTTGATTGGTTTGAGTTTAGTAGGATTCATCTGGCTATGTTTGTAGGTGGTGGGGTAACTGGATATTAACAAAGCATGTGTCATACATGCTTTTTTTGTGTTTTACTCTAGAAGGCAGAATTGCTGGGCTGAGTCAGGGTCCCACTTGAGGGCTCTTTTGCCTTTTTTCCCTTTCAATTTCCATACATAGCAGAGTTTTGGTCATTGCTTTGATTTCCTGCAGGTTAGAAGGTAAAAGATCCACAAATTCTTTTTTTTTTTTTAAGTTTATTTATCTATTTTGAAAGAGAGAGAGAGAGAGAGCGAGCACACGAGCATCACCAGGGGAGGGGCAGAGAGAGAGGGAGACAGAGAGAATCCCAAACAGGCTCTGCACTGTTAGTGTAGAGCCCCATGAGGGGCTCGAACTCATGAACCTCGAGATCATGACCTGAGCTGAAACCAAGAGTTGGATGCTTAATTGACTGAGCCACCAGGCATCCCTAAGATCCACAAATATTGATTTGAACTGAGGGGAAATAGATGGTCCTACTTAGATAGCAAGATATATACTGAAACCACATTCCAGAGGTTCTTGCCCTGTCTCCATTAATAATCAAGGGATACTTTTTTTTTTTTTTATTAACTGTTGTTCCTCATGTATATCTCTCGGAAAAAATCCACAGACAGGAGTGGTGAATGACAGAACAGGTCTGGGCATTCTTAGCAGGCCCCTAGGCATAGTACCAACAAATAGCCCATCCAATTTCCACCTGTTATACTTCATACCCATTCCCCCTTCAATGGCAACATGGAGTAAATGCTGCCCTTCATGGGATCATTTTTTTTTTTTTTCTGAGGAGGTATAGATAGGATAGGCGTGTGTGGTTACAGAGCAGGTGAAGCTGTGGACACACATCCTAAGGAGTCTATTTTGTTGGCATTATCAGAGAGAGCCAACCTACAAACTTGCCTAAAATATATCATCCAGAATACATTTGGCTTAAAGCAACAAATGGGTGTAGTTAGATATCTGTTGTCAAATCCCAGTTATCCTCTGAGAAATAGTAGCTATGGCCATTAGGAAAGGGATTATGACACTCTTTAGAAAGTAAAAAGAACTAATAAATTTTATGTTACTATTATTATAACAGGATTTAAAAATTAATAGAAGAGGGGCGCCTGGGTGGCGCAGTCGGTTAAGCGTCCGACTTCAGCCAGGTCACGATCTCACGGTCTGTGAGTTCGAGCCCCGCGTCAGGCTCTGGGCTGATGACTCAGAGCCTGGAGCCCGTTTCCGATTCTGTGTCTCCCTCTCTCTCTGCCCCTCCCCCGTTCATGCTCTGTCTCTCTCTGTCCCAAAAATAAATAAACGTTGAAAAAAAATTAAAAAAAAAATTAATAGAAGAGCAAGACCTGAAAATATGATGTTTTGAAGACAAGACATACAAGAAACAAAAGGAATGTAGATTAGGGGGGCAAGAATTAAAGTGTGAGATTGTAAGTGAAAGAGTAGGCCACAGGGGGATATTTTAGAGAATTTCAGTAAATATTTTGTTAGAAAAGTGAAAATGTAATAAGGAGGACTAAACATATGTAAATAAATGTCTCTCCCTGTTAATAATAAAAGCTGTAGTTTCTTAGGGAATCTTGTTTAGAAGTGAATATTGAACCAATGGGTTTTTGATGGAAGATACTAACTTTTCTGAATATATAGATCCACAAAATATATTGAGTTGTTTTCTGGCTCTGATTTCTATGTTTTGAGGGTAGCAAAGAGTATTGAAAATTTGTACAAAAAAAGGGAGGGGGGGGAAGCAGAGGTGGGTGCTTAAGAGCAGGTTGTAGGAAAGAAAAAAAATGGGAAACTCCAGCTTCATACAACTGTCTACATGTTCAAGTTTGTATTTCAGGATTTATTTTGTAATATCACAGAGTTCTCCAGTGGAGCTTGATGTAAATTCAGCCCAAGATGAAAAAAGTATTAATGATGACAATTAACAAGGTCTAAAAAATGAGTCAGTGATATTTAGGAGAGGAATGAATGAAATAAAATAAAAATGAGGGAAAATATTCTCCAAATATGAAGCACCTTATTTTGTTGTATCCAAAACACTCAGTGTTCAAAATAGGAGAGATGATCTGTGAGCCCGAATTATTCTCTGATTTTTATCCTTCATGCAGGTCTGATCTGGGAAGATAATATTAGAGAATACCCTCCAGTGAAACAAATAGCAAATCTTTCTGTTACAATATTTCCCACAAAAGCTATTACTCTCTTTTATTCTGTTGTTCTATGTGTTGTTCTTCCTTTATCATTAGGGTGGAAAACCAGAAGCTCTCTTTGCAATTTACAATAACGATAATAATTTATAATTAATATCAGCTGCATACTAATTGGGATGCAGTGTCAGGGCATGTTTCTGACTCTTGATTGTTTATGAAACAGAGAAAGCACTGATCTCAGCCTAAAATTCAAGTGAATCTCAAGAAATCTGTTTCTATGAAGAGGTAGGTGGAGCGAGTAACAGTACTACCTAGGTACTACCTAGTACTACCTAGTAACCTAGGTACTACCACCCAAGGTTAGCACCTAGAACCTCCAACAGCCTTTTTGGACCTTGAGGGGGGATTTACGAGGCCAATAGCCACCTTACTCCAGCCATCTTCCTTCATCTTTATCATGTCAATGAAAAGGAAGATAATGTTACTTTAGCTATTACTTACTCTTTCATTGATTATTTTAAAATTCTTTTAAAAAATCTACATTATTCTCTTTGTAATGTTTCTTTATAGGAAGCAAATGTTTAGGTCCACATATTTCATAAGTGTCTTTATTATGTTATGTTATTATTATACTAAGTATGTTATTTTGACTTCTGAACTATAAACTGTATGTTTATAATTGCTCACTTTAAGTTTAGGTTGTTCACTTATGTTGTTACCCTTGATGTAAATTGCATCTGTTCTTTAAGAGGCTTCTAGCATGTTGACGTTATATAGTTTCTAACTAAGGTAGAGACTACATCTCTTTTACATGAGATCTGTCTTTCAGTTATAAAGAAGGCTATACCAGAAATGCCCATCTTTGGACCTATGCTATGTATAGAAGGAAGTAGATAGTAACAGTAAGGAAATGAACTGAAAGGCTCAGTGATTGAAGAAGATACATAATTGGTGAGGCTGGGAGGTTCCTTCTGAAGAGAGTCATTCTGTGACGTAGCAGCAACTGTGCTAGCTTTTCCTCTGGTCACAGTTTTGTGTTAAAGTCATGGATCTATACGGAAAATGTAGATCACAGCCACTCAATGTCCATGAACAGTTTGTTACTGGCCTGTGGCAAGATAAATAGAGATATAGAGAATAAATACTTAGAAAATTTTGTAGCAACGTGACCTTGTCATGACATTCAAGGTTGGGATTCAACCTTGGATCAGTGGCTGTGTCTCACTGAATGGGTATAGACCAGTTTGCATGTTAGCAAACTCACATGTGTGAACTGTGTACCAGTCGTGTGTAGTGACAGATTAGAAATAGTAATAAAAAAATATTAGCCCTTCCTCACAAATAGTTGGAAAACACTGGTGTTGATGACACTGTCCCTGCCTTGCATGTCTTCTCTATTTCTATTAACCAAAACCTCACAAACATACCTGAATCCATCCACATGCAATTAAGTGGCTTGAAGAACCTCCCAAGGAACAAAGCCACAAGTTTTGTTGACAAATCAGTATGCAAATAGAGTACTTAAGTGTTCCTTGAATTACCAGAGGAGAAATGAGGACATCTGACTCACTGCTAAAAAAGAGAATGACAGTAATCTGGAAGAGAAGGATGAAGTTTATGCCTAAATATGAAATTTTATAAATGGCATTTAGATAATATTTAATAGCACAAAATACTTTGAAATTAGCACAGAAAGTGCCATACATGATTAATTCCAAAGTCTTGAAGCTAAAAGAGGCTGTGACATAGGATTAACCTGGCTCTGTAGGGCTACTTAGTAAACAGGGCAATGTGGGGCAATTGATGCCAATTCTCAGGGCAGAGGTAATTTTTTTCCTTGTTTTCCAAGCTGCTTGACATTTTCCTTTCTAGCAAAAGGCACACTGTTGGAGGTCCCATGAATTCACTGCAGACATTATTTACAGTAGCCACTTGGTTTGGTGACCTGAAATCAAGAATTTTTCTCTGACAAAAATGACACGAGAGAAACATATCACACTGAAAAATGGTTGAAACAAAGTTTTGATCCTCTTAGTAACTACATTGGAAAAAATTGCTTCTCAAGTAAACCAAGAAAAACTTTGTGCTTCTCCAGGGCCTGCTTCATGGGTAAAGTTTGTGAATTTTACTTCTTGTACTTTATATTCATCTTTAAAAAAAATTATACTGCTAATGATTTATTAGGCATTTAATAAGTGCATCTTGAATAGATGGTGTGATCAATGTGTCATTAATATAGCAGAAAGAGCCCTGGGCCATAGTTTAAGGCCCAGGCTCAACATTGCCAGTTGCTGGTATTGTGACCTCAGGTAGTACTTAATCTCGTCTTCTTTGGTTTTGTCATTTATAAGAAGATGTAACAGTCTTTTTTTTTTTAATGTTTATTTATTTTTGAGAAAAAGAAAGACAGAGTGTGAGTGGGGGAGGGTCAGAGAGAGGGAGACACAGAATCAGAAGCAGGGCTTCTGTCAGCACAGAGCTGGATGCAGGGCTCGAACTCACACACTGGGAGGTTGTGACCTGAGCCAAAGTCAGATTTTCAACCCACTGAGCCACCCAGCACCCCCACACCCCCCTCCCCATATAACGGTCTTTTGCTTAACAGTGGATTGAAGTGTTAAGTTGCTTAATATGGTTTTTAAATTATAAAATATTATAAATATGGTTTTTAAATTATAAAATATTATAAAATATCAAGGAATAAAAACATGGACATATGTTTTCACAATTTCCTAATGCCCCCTGAAACAATTAAGTTAAATATTCCATTCCAAATGAACTAGAACTAAAATTGAATATAACTGATAAAAATAGATACAAACCAAAGTAACAATGAATTTACATAATATTCGCTAAACTTACTTATTTCAGGACTCAATTACTTTAGGAGTTTTTATTTTTATTTTTTGAGATAATTAGAGATCTTATAGCAGGATGCATCATCTTCTGATTTAATGAAGTATGTCACAAAACATTCAGCATGAAAGAAATGAGAAAAACTCATCTTTCATCATAGTAGGATTAAATACAATGGACCCTCTTCAGTAGAGAAGCACCAACAAACAAACAAACAAACAAATAAACAAAGAAATAAATTTCGATAGCCCAGAATAAAATTCTTCTTAGTGTAAATATAGCTTCTACCACAAAAAGGAGTTGGGGATTAAAAGATAAACTTTAATGTTTGGAACTAGTGAGCTTCTCTAGGAAGAGACACTATTTAGCAAGTTTATAATGACAGTGCAAAACTTTTTATAGAGTAATTTTCACTAACAATTTGAACTTTGATATAGCTTACATAAGAAACCAGGAGAACTCGTGAAGTTGACAGTTTTAAAATGGCCATTTCCATTTCTAATCTTGTAGAACTCTAGCACTCCAAGGTAAGGGAGACATTTACATATGCTTAAGGTTAGCATGATGCTATTAGTCAAATTTAAAAGTAGAACTTTACACGTCACTAAGGAAGAACATCCAGAAATGCTATCTTCTAAATGTAATCATATTTTCATGTTCAAAGTCGAGATTTGCCTTCTGTGATTTCTGTGGAAATAAGATGGTTTGGGTAAAAAAAGAAACCCCCTACCTAGAAGTATAAAAGCTGTATGGTAGACAATGAAATGATTATAGGAAGTGGGAATGCTTTTATTTCTCTCACTATCTGTAACACTAAAATGAGCTCATTTTGAGCATATTCTTAAATTAGCATCTGCAATAACAGAAAAGGATAGTCTTTCCTAAAACAAAAGTTCTTGCTATGAAGAAACTTATGTAATAGGACAGCTCCTGCTTTAAGTGTTGAAAACAAGAGCTGTATTATTCCTTGGATTTGGGAATGGGGTATTCTTATTAGGTGAAGTTTTTGGTTAGCTAAATTTGAAACTTTGGGCAAGGAAGATTGCTTGTACATTTTTAATAGAAAGAAAGGAAGAGGGAAGGAAGAGAGAGAGATTGAAAAAGACCCATTTAGTTGAATATGATGAGGTTAAATTTCCAGAGGCTTCTGTTTGATATTTGGTCTTATTCTCCAACAGACCCAGGTTCCTTGTCATATTACAAAGTCGCTGCTTTTTGGTTTGTTCTTATTTTGTTGCTTCAGTAGTTCTCAAATACCTTTATTCTCAGAGTTTCTTAAAAAAAAATATAAGATGGGGGCGCCTGGGTGGCGCAGTCGGTTAAGCGTCCGACTTCAGCCAGGTCACGATCTCGCGGTCCGTGAGTTCGAGCCCCGCGTCGGGCTCTGGGCTGATGGCTCAGAGCCTGGAGCCTGTTTCCGATTCTGTGTCTCCCTCTCTCTCTGCCCCTCCCCCGTTCATGCTCTGTCTCTCTCTGTCCCAAAAATAAATAAACGTTGAAAAAAAAAATTAAAAAAAAAAAATATAAGATGTATGGGAAAAAATGTGGATCAGGTCAGAAATGTGGAATAAGTCTATGAAAGAAATCTTGGTGCCATACAGAACCTAGAGGAATATTTATAAATGAATTTATTTGATTGTGTCATAAAGTTTTAATTTTCAGTTCTATTTTGAAGGATAGCAGGACCCAGCCATTAAACAAAATAGAATCAAAGACATACTAAATTTCTCCTACAAAGATGTAGCAAGTCAATAAAAGTCTGAACTCAAATGAGATTGATCAGCCATTGTTCAGTGAAAAATGAAAACATCTCAAAGATCTAAAATAAATCCTGGAGACAAATGAACAAACAAAAATAAATTAAACTTTTGTTTTATGCCATAGTACAAAGCATTCAGAATCCATAGACAACTAAGATAATTGTTAAGAAAAACTTTGAAGCTTAATGAGGGTGAAAGAACTATGTATGAAGCCGAGATGACACAGTGGGGGGAGGATTAGAGGTATTTTGGAATAATCTCTTGAGGTCTCATTAGTGTTTAAAGAGACTAAAATTCCTTAGTCTCCAAAATCATGTAACAGAGTTCGAAACAGCTTAACTGAATCTAAAATATGTTTTATCAAAGCTCTGAAAGGGTTGTTTTCACTTTTATAGAAATATATTAAAAATGTTATTATGCATATTTACCCAGACCCAAAGGAGCACATGCTATCTAATTGATTTTATCTGCTGAAAGGATGACATAGAGAAAGGACCTTACATTTCATGATTTTCTGACATGTCACAAATATTTTCCATATGGAATATATCATTACTGGTTTGTGCCCAAAGTGATCATCATAGCATATGCAGGTGCTTTAAGAAAGATTGCTAGGAATTCATCTTCAGGATAGGGTGGGGATCACTCAGTGCATGGAGTTAGAAGCCTCAAGTTGCAAGGAAAGGGCACCTTCATCTGGTACCTGTACACAGACAGAAGCCATTCCTGAATTGGGAGAGGTTGATATTTTGAAGTTCCAACAGATACTGTCTGTAAACAGCACATGAGCACACACTTTGTTTTGGCTAATCCTTCCCCAGTATTTCTCCTTCTTTTAAATTGTAGTACTTTCTTTGTTGCTTTCTGAAGGGAGAGAGAATTCTTCTCTCAAATATATTATTTTTGGTGTAAGCCAGGGATATTTTCAGGAGTAGTCAG
The DNA here is from genome assembly GCF_018350155.1 of Leopardus geoffroyi. Taxonomy (NCBI): domain Eukaryota; kingdom Metazoa; phylum Chordata; class Mammalia; order Carnivora; family Felidae; genus Leopardus; species Leopardus geoffroyi. The sequence goes on from NC_059339.1 coordinate 41,452,859, forward strand.
GAGGCAAAGATTAAAACTGGGCTCTCTGACAATTCTGGAATGGCTAGTCAAGCTATTAAATAGCAGCTCTTGGATCTTTGAAAATAATGTCTGTCTAAAGGGTTGTGTAAGAGAAATGCATGTTTTTTTCCCTTCCTCAGTGTTTCATATCATGTAAAGTTGCTATTAGAATCATACAACATTAATTTATGATGCTGTGTTGAAATAGTGTGCTGGTTTTGTAAAAAAAAAAAAAAAAAACCCACAGAGGACTGTTTGATTAACTGTATAAAATGAGAGTCAGAAGGAACAACAGTGAAATTTTATTTTTTGAGCACGTCTATTTTTTATTTTTAGGTTTTGATATATACATCCACTAAAACTTTTTAAGTTTTATTAGTCTCTGCCTCAAGACTTCTGCATCTATTTTATTTTGGCTTAGATCTGTATTTAGAAAACAAGGAAAGTCTATTTCACTTTTTCTTTTTGGAGACAGAAAAATATTCAATATGTAATGTAAATATAATGAAAGATGAAAATCAGTTACTCATTTGTTTAGTATGGTTGTAAACTTGGTATAAAATGTTTGATGATTCAAATATCTTAATACTCTATGTGGTCAAAAAAAGAATTATACAGGAGTTGGGGCACCTGGAGGGCTTAGTCAGTTAAGTGTCTGACTTCAGCTCAGGTCATGATCTTGCAGTTCATGGGTTCCAGCCCTGCATCAGGCTCTGTGCTGACAGCTCAGATCCTGGAGCCTGCTTGGGATCCTGTGTCTCCCTCTCTCTCTGCCCCTCCCATGTTCATGCTCTGTCTCTCTGTCTCTCTCTCTCTCAAAAATAAACATTAAAAAAAAAAAAAAAGAATTGTACAGGAGCAACTCCCCCCGCCCTTTTTCTTTGCTTTTCAATTTTTTAAAATGTTTATTCTTGAGAGAGAGAGAGAGACAGAGACAGAGACAGAGAGAGAGCAGGGGAGGGGCAGAGAGAGACAGAGACATAGAATCAGAAGCAGGCTCCACATTCTGAGCTGTCAGCACAGAGCCTGATTGATGCTGGGAATTGTTTTGACCAATAAAATGCAGCAGAAATGATAATGTGTAACTTTCAGAGCTAGGCTTTAGGAGATCTTAGCTTCCACTTTTGCTGCTTGGAGCATTTCTTCTTGGATTCCAGTGTCCGTTCTCTGAGGAAGTCTAAGAAACCTTATGGAGTGGTTCACATGGAGGAGAATGAAGGGTTTGGGATATGAGGAAAGTCACTTTGGCTTTTCTAGCTGCCCCAGGATGTTAGCCATGTTTAACCTACAGAACTGTGAAAAATATATACTGTTGTTTTAAGGCATTAAATTTTGGGGTGGTTTGTTATGTAGCAACCTGAAACAATTATAAATATTTTTATGTCATTAAAAATTTTGTAAACATAATTGTGATGGCTTCAGAATATTGCATTAATATATACGCCACAGTTTACCATTTCCCTACTGCTAGACATTTAAGGGGTACTCATTCTTCTCTCTTATAGATAAAACTATGAAATAATATTTTTATACATAAATATTGAGATTATTTTCTTGAGTTGGATGGCTGGAAAGCAAATTATTTCTTCAAATAATGTCAACTTGTAAGACCATCATTGAAGATTTCCAAGTTGTTCTCCCATAAACATTGAACACGTTGACATTTCCTTAAACTTAATGTTTAGAGTATCTCTTTCACTGTACCTTATCAATGCTGAAAACAGGCATTTAAGAAACAAAGTCATAAAAAAATAGAAATATTTTGCTAATTTTATAGGCAAAAATGATATTTTGTTTTAAATTGCAGTTGTTTCTTAATGAGGTTAAAACTATTTACATATTTAATAGCTCCTTTCAATTTAATCAGTAAATTAATATCATTTACTATTAAAATTGTAATACTAGTATTTCTCTCACTGATTTGTAAGGCTCTTTGTTTTTAAGGATGTTATTTTTTTTTATGTTTCTGGCAAATATTTTTAAAGAGCTTATTGTTTGCCTTATAATTTTGTTTGTTGTGGTTTTATATTTATATAAGTTTAAAATTTTACCCTTATTTATCCACTTGCTTTTATGTGGATAAATTTTATTTCCCATTGTCTTTATATTTAAATGTTCTTTCTAGCACGGCATTTTAATCATTCAGGAAACTATGATTTATATTCCAAGTGGTTGGATATTTTAAAATTTCTGCTCTTTCTCTTTTCCTTTTATTCCTTTCTTGTTTTTGTATTTCCTTCAGGAACTTGTTCTATATCATTTGTGCTTTGTGGAATAAATTGAAGTTTTCCTTTTGGCCTAGTCATGATTTATTTTTGTAAACATTTGATTTATAGAAACATTTTCTATTTCTGAGGTTACAGAGTTCAGCATACTTAATGTAACCTTGTTATATGGTTCAATTCTTCTATGCCTTTATTTATTTTTTTATTGAATTGATTTGTCATAGATTGATAGTGGCGTGTTAAAATACATCATGATTGCATAACTTTCATTTCTACTTTCATTTATAAGTTTTTACTTTATATACTTTGATGTCATGTTATTGGTTCAAAACATTTGTGACTTTGTATCATTAATTCAACATTTATCAAGAGCCAGATATAAAAAGATAAGATATGGGGCACCTGGGTGGCTCAGTTGGTTAAGCATCGGACTCTGGATTTTGGCTTGGGTCATAATCTCATGGTTCGTGACTTCGAGCCCCACATCAGGCTCTGTGCTGACAGCACGGAGGCTGGTTGGGATTTTCTCTCTCTTTTTCTCTCTCTGCCTTTCCCTGCTCACTCTCTCTTTCAAAATCAATAAATAAAACATAAAAAAATAAAAGATAAGATGTGGTCACACCTTTTGAATAACTCACAAAGTAGTGGGTAAGCACACCAGGAGACATGATGGCACTACAGTTAGGACTGCAAGAGAGGTGAGGGGATGGGAAGAAACCTGTAGGAGGAGGATAGCAGGGTAACATTTAGTCACACAAGGTGACCCTCTGCCTTGTTGAATGATTTCATCTTGAATTCTACTTCATTTCATAACTGTGCCACTCTTTTATTTCCATTCTTTTGTAAGCTGCATGTAACTGAGTTTTCTTTTAAAATTCAATCTGAAAGCCCAACTTTCAGTAAAAGAAATACTGAGTTCATTTAACAAACATGTACTGAGTTCCCACAATGTGCCAAGTACTGGGCTAAACCTGGGGATAAAATGGCAAAGACATCAATGCTCAAGGAGCTTGCACTTCAGTGTAGGAGGGGCATGTAAGTAAATTGGCAAAGCAGTAATGAAACTACACTAGGGGTTCCTACCCTAGATATAATCTTGAGTGCTGAAAGATAAGTAGGAGTTATCTATTAGGAGATGGAGACAGAGCTGGGTGTTTCAGACAGAAAATAACATGTCCAATTGCCAAGAGTTGAGAGAGAGCACGACCCATTCTAGGACATGTAAGTAGTTGAGTATGGGTGAAACACAAAGGCTGATGGGAGCATGGGAATTGAGAGAGAAGGAGCTAGAGACAGAAATGGTCACAACAGTGTGTATCCTATAAGGTGGCTTGCTTTGTTCAGAAGATTCTCAAGAGCCATTTCAAGTTGTTAAGTGGTATGACTGGATCTGCTTTTGAGTGATTCCTTTGGTGAATTTAGAGGTTGGCACATTTCAGTAGGAGAGAATGATGGAGTGACAATCATGATGAACAAATTGGAATGATTCTAAAGATACCAAAAAGTAGAATCCTCAGGACTTAATGACTGATTGGATATGGGAGGTTAGAGAAGACTGTGTCAAGACTAATACCAAACTTTTCACCACCTCTTCTGTCCCCCCAGTTTGAGAAACTGTAAGGGTGGTGGTGCCATTCATTGCCATGAGAAATACTAGAGGAGAAACTTATTTTGGGATTTTTGGGGAGGTTGAGTTTGAGGCACTTGGAGGATATCTAAGTGGAATTGTCAAACAGGAAATTAGCTATAGGATCTGGAATATACGGTAGAGCTCTGGGATGGCACCACTGGGCTGACCAGTCAGCAACACAGAGGGTAGGGCTGAATCCTTGGAGGGGGAGGTAATAACCCAGGTACAGAAAGAAGAAAAAGAGCCAGGAATTCTAACCCACTAGTGATTTTGTCTTCCATCTTCTTACTTTATTTTATATTTCCTTCCTGATTTATTTGTTTTTTCATTTTGTATGTGGATATTTAACTTAATATACTTAGGGTGTATGGAATAGAAAATCATTCAAGTTATCTCAAGTATAAGAAGGGTTTTATTGGAATGGGGAAAAAAAAGGGGGGATTCTTACCATAGAGGCAGTCCTCTGGAAAAGAAGATACCAAGGTACAGCTGGACCAGATAGAGACTGGACCTGGATTCTGGAGGTTTTTATAGACTCAAACAGTAGGAAATCTAGGATGGTCACTTGGATATTGCCATTAATGCACCCAGTTACAATCAAGGTCTCTGCAATTCTTTGGATGTCTTATTGCTTCTCTTCCTTCTGTTAATTGACTTCCTCACTCTATTTTGTATCTTCTCTTCTCCCTAGTGGCTCTGATTACTCCTAGTTTCTGCTACTCTGTGACTCAACTTAGTTTTAATTTGTTTTAGTGCAAAGCCCCTTTCAATGCATCTTCTCTGTTTTACTCACTGCTTCTAAATGCCTGAGTATTTCGGTAATTTCAAATTGCAATTCCAGAATTCAAGAGTCAGATCAATTAAGATTGTCCTCATTAGGGGCACCTGGGTGGCTCAGTCAGTTGGGTGTCCAACTGCGGCTCAGGTCATGATCTTGAAGTCCATGGGTTCGAGCCCCACGTTGGGCTCTGTGTTGACAACTCAGAGCCTGGAGCCTGCTTCAGATTCTGTGTCTCCCTCTCTCTGCCCCTTCCCTGCTTGTGCTCTCTCTCTCTCTCTCTCTCTCAAAATGATAAATAAACATTAAAAAAAAGATAGTCCTCATTAAAACAGAGATTTTGTCACTAGGATATCCACAGGGAACCAGATATTCTCATGCATTCATGGCCTATGCTATACTGGCTCAGTTTCCAATAAGTTTTAAAATCTGTCACCAAATGCTCACTCCTGTGTTCATGACTTACTAGGGGATAGAGGAGAGAGAACATTAGGGCATATGGAGTGTCAGGGCATTTTACTGAAAACTTTTGGAAGGGTAGTGATATTGTGGATATAGGCTATATCCAAATTTGAACCTAAGGAAATTCTCAGAATATTTTATGTTACTATATTTATGGCTGTTCTATCTTATCTCATGTCTTCCCACTTATCCCCTCTGTCATCTCCATAACAACTCATATTCCATAATGAGCAGTTAGAGTCATTTGCCAAAGGGATAGGTTAGGAGGACTTGATGTTTGCTCTTTTAGGGGTCTTAGATTCATTTTTTCTTCCATCTTCACATAAGCATTATTTCACCAATTTAGGCAGTTAAATTCATGATGTCTTCAGCCACTCCAGACTACCTAGGATCTACCATAATATATTACTCTTTACATTATATGCTAAAGACCTCAAATTGCTGAAATTTTATATATCAAACAGTATCAAACTAAGTAATAGTCAAGAGGGCCTGAAAAGAACACCAAGGGAAAATGCAAGATCTAGTAAAGGGCATTATAAGGAAAAATAAAAGGAAGTCTTTAGAGAAATTAAAGAAGCCATAAAAAATGGACATTCTGTGTTCATGGATTGAAAGACTTAATATTTAAGATGTCAATACTACCCACAATGATCTACAGATTCAGTGTAGTCCCTATTAAAATCCTAGCAATGTTTTTTGTAGAAATAGAAAAATCTTATCATAAAGTCCATATGGAATCTCAAGGGACACTGACTAACCAAAACAATTTTGAAAAAGAAAAAAGTTGGAGATCTCACATTTCTAGATTTCAAAACTTACCAATCTACAGTTATCAAAACACTAAGGTCCTAGCATACCGATAGGCATATGGACCAATGAAATAAAATAGCGAGCCCAGAAACAAACCCTTGTATATATGGTCAAATGATTTTTGACAGGGCTGACAAAACTCTTCAATGGGGAAAGGACAGTCTTTTCAACAAATGATGTATGATCTAGAAATTCCACTTATTGGTACACACTCAAAGGAATTAAAAGCAGGGACTCAAACTGATTATTTGTACATCCATGTTCACAGCAGCATTATGTTTAATAAGCAAAATGTGGAAGCAAATTAAGTGCACCTCTTTGGATGAATGAATAACCAAATTGTGATAATACATACAATGGAATAGTATTTACCTTAAAAAGGAAGGAAATTCTGACACATGTTACAACCTGCATAAACCTTGAAGGCCTTATATTAAATGAATCAAGCCAGTCACAAAAGGACACATACAGTAATAATTTCACTTATATGAAGTACTTAGATGTCGTAGACTTTAAGTCTGAAGTTCTCTTTTGGCCAGCAAAAGAGCAGACACAGGATTAAAGCAAGAAAGGCTGTCTGGGAAAAGACAAGAAATCCAGATAAGGGTCCTTGCCCCATATTTATTCAGATCAGAAAGCTTACAAACATGATGGGTGTGCACAAAAAGACATTAATTTGGGACATGATTGTGAACATTAATTTGGGACATGAAGGAAGGGGGGGGGGTTGAAGATATACAGTGTTTGGGGTTTGGGTCAATATAAAACAAAATCCTGGTGCTTGGCAGATAGTTAGACAGTTGTTAACTGCAGACAGGAGGTGCTGTGTCTGTTTATCTTTGCTAACCTAGGAGATGAGACATATAGGGGGAATAACCTTAGGGTTAATAAGTCACCTTTTCTTTTGTTAACCATCTCTGCTCTGGGCTGCTTTGCCTGCAGTGCAGTGGTCCATAGCCCAGTTCACCAATTTACCTAACCTGGCCCTATTCTCCGTGAAAGCAGCTTTTCTGCTATAGTACTAAATTGGGGGTGCTTCCACCCTGAACATCGAATCTTGTTTATCTCATATACCTATGTATTGGGCACCTTTGCACCATTTCTATTTAGGCCTTTGCCTCTTCCTCTTTTCTGTGGGCTCTGCATCCCCTCTCTATTTTGGGATGCGTTTGCACCTTCTTATTCCTGGCACCTTTGTGCCTCCCTATTCTCGGGGTGCCTTTGCACCCCTTATTATTGGGGTGCCAATCTGGTTTACCCAAACACAGGTGTGAGCATTTTACGGCTTTGTATTTCTTTATGTCTTGTTAACCCATTGGTGTAAGCCCCGGGGATTCCTAAGCTTATCCCCCACACTTAGAGTAGTCAAATTCATACAGATAGAAAGTAGAATGGTGATTGCTAGGAGCCAGAAGGAAGAGGGGAATAGGGGTTATTGTTTAAAGTGGATAGAGGAGAGAGGGAAGATGGCGGTGTAGGAGGACGCTGGGCTCACCGCGCGTCCTGCTGATCACTTAGATTCCACCTATACCTGCCTAAATAACCCAGAAAACCACCAGAGGATTAGCAGAACGGAGTCTCCAGAGCCAAGCGCAGACGAGAGGCCCACGGAAGAGGGTAGGAAGGGCGGCAAGGCGGTGCGCGCTCCACTGACTGGCGGGAGGGAGCCGGGGCGGAGGGGCGGCTCGCCGGCCAAGCAGAGCCCCCGAGTCTGGCTGGCAAAAGCGGAGGGGCCTGACGGACTGTGTTCCAACAGCAAGCGCGACTTAGTGTCTGGGAGGTCATAAGTTAACAGCTCTGCTTGGAAAGCAGGAAGGCTGGAGGACAAAGGGAGGGAGAGCTGCTGAGCCCCCGGACGACAGAGCTCAGTTTGGTGGGGAACAAGGCGCTCACCAGCGCCATCTTCCCCGCCCACCCCCCAGCCAAAATCCCAAAGGGAACCAGTTCCTGCCAGGGAACTTGCTTGCTTTGCGCAAACACCCAACTCTGTGCTTCTGCAGAGGAGCCAAACCTCCAGCAGTGGATCTGACTCCCTCCTGCTGCCACAGGGCCCCTCCTGAAGTGGATCACCTAAGGAGAAGGGAGCTAAGCCTGCCCCTCTTGCCCCCGTGCACCTTGCCTACCCACCCCAGCTAATACGCCAGATCCCCAGCATCACAAGTCTGGCAGTGTGCAAGTAGCCCAGACGGGCCACGCCACCCCACAGTGAATCCCGCCCCTAGGAGAGGGGAAGAGAAGGCACACACCAGTCTGACTGTGGCCCCAGCGGTGGGCTGGGGGCAGACATCAGGTCGGACTGCGGCCCCGCCCACCAACTCCAGTTATACACCACAGCACAGGGGAAGTGACCTGCAGGTCCTCACCACTCCAGGGACTATCCAAAATGACCAAGCGGAAGAATTCCCCTCAGAAGAATCTCCAGGAAATAACAACAGCTAATGAACTGATCAAAAAGGATTTAATTAATATAACAGAAAGTGAATTTAGAATAATAGTCATAAAATTAATCGCTGGGCTTGAAAACAGTATAGAGGACAGCAGAGACTCTCTTGCTACAGAGATCAAGGGACTAAGGAACAGTCATGAGGAGCTGAAAAGCGCTTTAAATGAAATGCAAAACAAAATGGAAACGACGACAGCTCAGATTGAAGAGGCGGAGGAGAGAATAGGTGAACTAGAAGATAAAGTTATGGAAAAAGAGGAAGCTGAGAGAAAGAGAGATAAAAAAATCCAGGAGTATGAGGGGAAAATTAGAGAACTAAGTGATACACTGTAAAGAAATAATATACGCATAATTGGTATCCCAGAGGAGGAAGAGAGAGGGAAAGGTGCTGAAGGGGTACTTGAAGAAATTATAGCTGAGAACTTCCCTGAACTGGGGAAGGAAAAAGGCATTGAAATCCAAGAGGCACAGAGAACTCCCTTCAGACGTAACTTGAATCGATCTTCTGCACGACATATCATAGTGAAACTGGCAAAATACAAGGATAAAGAGAAAATTCTGAAAGCAGCAAGGGATAAACGTGCCCTCACATATAAAGGGAGACCTATAAGACTCGTGACTAATCTCTCTTATGAAACTTGGCAGGCCAGAAAGAATTGGCACGATATCTGCAGTGTGCTAAACAGAAAAAATATGCAGCCAAGAATCCTTTATCCAGCAAGTCTGTCATTTAGAATAGAAGGAGAGATAAAGGTCTTCCCAAACAAACAAAAACTGAAGGAATTTGTCACCACTAAACCAGCCCTACAAGAGATCCTAAGGGGGACCCTGTGGGACAAAGTCCCAGAGACATCACTACAAGCATAAAACATACAGACATCACAATGACTCTAAACCCGTATCTTCTATAATAACACTGAATGTAAATGGTCTAATTGCGCCAACCAAAAGACATAGGGTATCAGAATGGATAAAAAAACAAGAGCCATCTATTTGCTGTCTACAAGAGACTCATTTTTGACCTGAGGACACCTTTAGATTGAGAGTGAGGGGACGGAGAACTATTTATCATGCTACTGGAAGCCAAAAGAAAGCTGGAGTAGCCATACTTATATCAGACAAACTAGACTTTAAATTAAAGGCTGTAACAAGAGATGAAGAAGGGCATTATATAATAATTACAGGGTCTATCCATCAGGAAGAGCTAACAATTATAAATGTCTATGTGCCGAATACCGGAGCCCCCAAATATATAAAACAACTACTCATAAACATAAGCAACCTTATTGATAAGAATGTGGTAATTGCAGGGGACTTTAACACCCCACTTATAGAAATGGATAGATCATCTAGACACACGGTCAATAAAGAAACAAGGGCCCTGAATGATACATTGGATCAGATGGACTTGACAGATATATTTAGAACTCTGCATCCCAAAGCAACAGAATATACTTTCTTCTCGAGTGCACATGGAACATTCTCCAAGATAGATCATATACTGGGTCACAAAACAGCCCTTCATAAGTTTACAAGAATTGAAATTATACCATGCATACTATCAGACCACAATGCTATGAAGCTTGAAATCAACCACAGGAAAAAGTCTGGAAAACCTCCAAAAGCATGGAGGTTAAAGAACACCCTACTAACGAATGAGTGGGTCAACCAGGCAATTAGAGAAGAAATTAAAAAATATATGGAAACAAACGAAAATGAAAATACAACAATCCAAACGCTTTGGGACGCAGCGAAGGCAGTCCTGAGAGGAAAATACATTGCAATCCAGGCCTATCTCAAGAAACAAGAAAAATCCCAAATACAAAATCTAACAGCACACCTAAAGGAAATAGAAGCAGAACAGCAAAGACACCCCAAACCCAGCAGAAGAAGAGAAATAATAAAGATCAGAGCAGAAATAAACAATATAGAGTCTAAAAAAACTGTAGAGCAGATCAACGAAACCAAGAGTTGGTTTTTTGAAAAAATAAACAAAATTGACAAACCCCTAGCCAGGCTTCTCAAAAAGAAAAGGGAGATGACCCAAATAGATAAAATCATGAAAGAAAATGGAATGATTACAACCAATCCCTCAGAGATACAAACAATTATCAGGGAATACTATGAAAAATTATATGCCAACAAATTGGACAACCTGGAAGAAATGGACAAATTCCTAAACACCCACACTCTTCCAAAACTCAATCAGGAGGAAATAGAAAGCTTGAACAGACCCATAACCAGCGAAGAAATTGAATCGGCTATCAAAAATCTCCCAACAAATAAGAGTCCAGGACCAGATGGCTTCCCAGGGGAGTTCTACCAGACGTTTAAAGCAGAGATAATACCTATCCTTCTCAAGCTATTCCAAGAAATAGAAAGGGAAGGAAAACTTCTAGACTCATTCTATGAAGCCAGTATTACTTTGATTCCTAAACCAGACAGAGACCCAGTAAAAAAAGAGAACTACAGGCCAATATCCCTGATGAATATGGATGCAAAAATTCTCAATAAGATACTAGCAAATCGAATTCAACAGCATATAAAAAGAATTATTCACCATGATCAAGTGAGATTCATTCCTGTGATGCAGGGCTGGTTCAACTTTCGCAAATCAATCAACGTGATACATCACATTAACGAAAAAAAAGAGAAGAACCATATGATCCTGCCAATCGATGCAGAAAAGGCCTTTGATAAAATCCAGCACCGTTTCTTGATAAAAACCCTTGAGAAAGTCGGGATAGAAGGAACATACTTAAAGATCATAAAAGCCATTTATGAAAAGCCCACAGCTAACATCATCCTCAACGGGGAAAAACTGAGAGCTTTTTCCGTGAGATCAGGAACACGACAGGGAAGCCCACTCTCACTGCTGTTGTTTAACATAGTGTTGGAAGTTCTAGCATCAGCAATCAGACAACAAAAGGAAATCAAAGGCATCCAAATTGGCAAAGATGAAGTCAAGCTTTTGCTTTTTGCAGATGACATGATATTATACATGGAAAATCCGATAGACTCCACCAAAAGTCTGCTAGAACTGATACATGAATTCAGCAAAGTTGCAGGATACAAAATCAATGTACAGAAATCATTGCATTCTTATACACTAACAATGAAGCAACAGAAAGACAAATAAAGAAACTGATCCCATTCACAATTGCACCAAGAAGCATAAAATACCTAGAAATAAATCTAACCAAAGATGTAAAAGATCTGTATGCTGAAAACTATAGAAAGCTTATGAAGGTAATTGAAGAAGATTTAAAGAAATGGAAAGACATTTCCTGCTCATGGATTGGAAGAATAAATATTGTCAAAATGTCAATACTACCCAAAGCTATCTACACATTCAATGCAATCCCAATCAAAATTGCACCAGCATTCTTCTCGAAACTAGAACAAGCAATCCTAAAATTCATATGGAACCACAAAAGGCCCCGAATAGCCAAAGTAATTTTGAAGAAGAAGACCAAAGCAGGAGGCATCACAATCCCAGACTTTAGCCTCTACTACAAAGCTGTCATCATCAAGACAGCATGGTATTGGCACAAAAACAGACACATAGACCAATGGAATAGAATAGAAACCCCAGAACTAGACCCACAAACGTATGGCCAACTCATCTTTGACAAAGCAGGAAAGAACATCCAATGGAAAAAAGACAGTCTCTTTAACAAATGGTGCTGGGAGAACTGGACAGCAACATGCAGAAGGTTGAAAATAGACCACTTTCTCACACCATTCACAAAAATAAACTCAAAATGGATAAAGTACCTGAATGTGAGACAGGAAACCATGAAAACCTTAGAGGAGAAAGCAGGAAAAGACCTCTCTGACCTCAGCCGTAGCAATCTCTTACTCGACGCATCCCCAAAGGCAAGGGAATTAAAAGCAAAAGTGAATTACTGGGACCTTATGAAAATAAAAAGCTTCTGCACAGCAAAGGAAACAACCAACAAAACTAAAAGACAACCAACGGAATGGGAAAAGATATTTGCAAATGACATATCGGACAAAGGGCTAGTATCCAAAATCTATAAAGAGCTCACCAAACTCCACACCTGAAAAACAAATAACCCAGTGAAGAAATGGGCAGAAAACATGAATAGACACTTCTCTAAATAAGACATCCGGATGGCCAACAGGCACATGAAAAGATGTTCAATGTCGCTCCTTATCAGGGAAATACAAATCAAAACCACACTCAGATATCACCTCACGCCAGTCAGAGTGGCCAAAATGAACAAATCAGGAGACTCTAGATGCTGGAGAGGATGTGGAGAAACGGGAACCCTCTTGCACTGTTGGTGGGAATGCAAATTGGTGCAGCCGCTCTGGAAAGCAGTGTGGAGGTTCCTCAGAAAATTAAAAATAGACCTACCCTATGACCCAGCAATAGCACTGCTAGGAATTTATCCAAGGGATACAGGAGTACTGATGCATAGGGGCACTTGTACCCCAATGTTTATAGCCGCACTCTCAACAATAGCCAAATTATGGAAAGAGCCTAAATGTCCATCAACTGATGAATGGATAAAGAAATTGTGGTTTATATACACAATGGAGTACTATGTGGCAATGAGAAAGAATGAAATACGGCCCTTTGTGGCAACGTGGATGGAACTGGAGAGTGTGATGCTAAGTGAAATAAGCCATACAGAGAAAGACAGATACCATATGGTTTCACTCTTATGTGGATCCTGAGAAACTTAACAGAAACCCACGGGGGAGGGGAAGGAAAAAAAAATAAAGAGGTTAGAGTGGGAGAGCGCCAAAGCATAAGAGACTGTTAAAAACTGAGAACAAACTGAGGGTTGATGGGGGGTTGGAGGGAGGGGAGAGTGGGTGATGGGTATTGAGGAGGGCACCTTTTGGGATGAGCACTGGGTGTTGTATGGAAACAATTTGACAATAAATTTCATATATTAAAAAAAATAATAATAAAAATAAAAAAAAATAAAAAAATAAAGTGGATAGAGTTTCAGTTTTCCAAGATGAAAATTGTTCTGGAGATGGATGGTATTGATGGTTGCACAACAGTGTGAAAATACTTAATGCTACTGACTTGTATGGTTAAGAATGGCTAAGATGATAAATTTTATATGTATTTTATCACAATTTTTAAAAAGTTATAAGACAAAGCTCAATGTCTTTTAGGTGTGGAGGAGGAACATTAGACCCATGGTTATGACACAGAGGACGAGGAAGAGCAGGAAATTAATTTTTTTTTGTGGCCATTCTGCATAGTTCACACCAAAAACCCATGGAGTATTAAACTTTTCCATTATTAAAATTAGCCCTTTTCAACAAATAACAGACAGTAACATGATTCGCTAAAAGGCAGGTTATGTCTTCTGCCAAGGGCTGCTCCTCACAGGATTTTTGGCAAGATATGTTACCTTAGGAAGGGAGGATGTGTGTATGTGTGTGTCAGGAACCATGATGGCTGTACTGTGGAGAGCAAGGCTTTTTGGAGGTGGAAGGGGTAGAAGATTAAGACATGTATTTTATTTTATTATTTTTATTTATATTAATTTATTTTTTAAATCTTTGTTTAATTTAAATTAGTTACTTAACATACAGTGCAATATTGGCTTCGGGAATAGAATTCAATGATTCATCACTTAGATACAACACCCAGTGCTCAACACACCAAGTGTCCTCCTTTGTACCAATTACCCATTCTAGCCCATCTGCCACCCACTTCTTCCGTCAACCCATATTTTGTTCTCTATCATTAAGAGTCTCTTGTGATTTGTTTGCCTCTCTTCCCTTCCCTCCACACCTAGAACAAAATGTGTTCAATATGGATACATTAAAAATATACATAGGTGAACATCGTAATAAGGAAAGGTTATTAATACACTCTTCACTGTCCAGAGAGCCTTCATTTTACATCTTTCCCCCCACTGACCTCAAAAGATTTTAGCATAAACTTCTAACTTTAAAAAATGTAATACTATATTTTGACTATCTATATGAGAAAAAAAAATCTGTAACATCAGTGTAATTGGTTTGTAGAATTCTACATGATTACATGATTACATTTTATGTAATAAGTCTCCATCTTTGGACCTCTTACTTACCTAATCATTCACTGGTAGCATGGTCTGCTTTGCATCTTAGAAAGATCATGCCAGTGGCTTTTGGTCAAATTTAACTCTGCCACTTCCTAACTCAGTTACTTTGGGTAAACCACACTTAACTTCACTCAGCCTCATTTTCCTTGTTTAAAATCATCATCATGATCATCATCAAGCTATAATACTTACTAAAAGCTTACACGCTAAAATACAGGGCCAGGCACTTCAAGATGCATTGTGTCATTTGAACTTCAAAGCACATGAAGTAGGTTCTACTATGATTACCATATGTTAGGTGAGGAAGCTGAGCTTACATTCTTACCCAAACTCATATATCTAGTAAGAGGTAGAGTGGGGATAATACCTGCTACAGAGTTTCTGTGTGGACTGAATAGGAGAGTGTATGCAAATGTACTTTCAAAACTGATTCTTTGTGTAAACACTAAAATAACTCCTGGAGTTCTCACTAGGGAAACAAAATAGTGGCCTGAAGGTCTGGAATGTTTGTTTTTGTCTTCAGAATAAAAACTAAATTTCTGAAACACATTTTATCTCACTGCCTAGCTTAGATATAGGCAATAGCTTCCTGTGGTTTATGAGATTAAACATAGACAACTCACTGGGAATTCATAGTTCACCACTAAATAAGTCTGACAATAACCTTTCTAACCCAACTCACCCTTACTTATTCTTTTTTTAAAAAAAAATTTTTTTTTTCAACGTTTATTTATTTTTGGGACAGAGAGAGACAGAGCATGAACAGGGGAGGGGCAGAGAGAGAGGGAGACACAGAATCGGAAACAGGCTCCAGGCTCTGAGCCATCAGCCCAGAGCCTGATGCGGGGCTCGAACTCCCGGACCGCAAGATCGTGACCTGGCTGAAGTCGGACGCTTAACCGACTGCGCCACCCAGGCGCCCCCACCCTTACTTATTCTTTATGCCCCAGCCAAAATGGATTCCCTGTACTTTTCTGAACACACCAATCTTTTCTTCATTGTCTTTATGTGTGCTTTTCTCTGTGTTTGGAATACTCTCTTCCAGTCTCTGTTGATATCATTTAAAATTTTCTCAAGTGCCATAGCTACTATGAAAATATTTCTAATACCTACAAATGAATACAAACTTCCACTTTTGTTATCATAAATTGACATTTACCTCACTGTGCCTTTAATTGGGAATATTTGTGTCTTGATGTATAGGCTTCTAAGGTGTGGTGTCTGTGCGACCCTTTTTTGTACCTCTTTTAGAGCCTGAGATTTAACAATTGGAGGAATGTCACTGTGAAGGTGTGTTTTTTTTTTTTTTTAATTTTTTTTTTCAACGTTTATTTATTTTTGGGACAGAGAGAGACAGAGCATGAACGGGGGAGGGGCAGAGAGAGAGGGAGACACAGAATCGGAAACAGGCTCCAGGCTCTGAGCCATCAGCCCAGAGCCTGATGCGGGGCTCGAACTCACGGACCGTGAGATCGTGACCTGGCTGAAGTCGGACGCTTAACCGACTGCGCCACCCAGGCGCCCCTGTGAAGGTGTGTTTGTATTGTGTGTGAGTTGGGGAGTGCTGGGGAAGTGGATGGTCCATTTAGTTACTTTTTTTCAACCAGTACTTTAATTATTAAATGATCCATCTTATGAATTTTGACTTAAGAATATTATTTCTCTCTCCTAGAAAAATCAAAAGCAGAAAATAATGTCATTTTGATGTTATTAAAATTTAGTCCAGTTCAGCCCATCCAGTCCAACCCAGTCCAGCCAGGCCATCTGATTCGACTTTTCACTAATTATCTTACAATTTGTAACAATAAGGGCTCTGTGAGAGAGAAAACTTTTCAAAGTTTGCCTGTATCCTACAGTAATGAGTGGACAGAGGATGGGGTCATTACATTAGTACCACTTACAGCAGCAAGCCTCCTAATTAGTCACAGAGAATGCATATGTTCCATTCCTCTTTGGCCTATAATTTTGCTCAGGGACACACACACACACACACACACACACACACACACAGACCTTTTTATCTTTTATCTGCATGTCTCAAAAAACCCTTCTTTAGGAGAATATGTTTCTGAATTTAATAATGTGGCATTTTTTTTAAGGCCAGAAGAGATCATTGTAAAACAGTTTTATAGCTCTTAGTGGGAAAAGATAAAGATAAAGGAAGAAAGAAATTTCCCAAAGTGTGCGAAATCAATGTAGGAAATAACATCATTAAGTAAAATTGTTAGTCTTGGCTCTCTTTACACCATGTAGATTTTTAAAAATATATTTGGTATACACATATACTAAAAATTATTTGTTGTTTATCTGAAATTAAAAATTAACTGGAAATTCTGTATTTTGTCTGACTACCCTAAGCCTGAGTGTTCTTGCAACATGGCAGTGTGATCTGAGAGAGGGAGAGAGCACACCCAAGACAGAAGCCACAGTTTTTTTTTATAACCTGAAATGCCATCACTTCTGCTATGTTCTGTTGATTAGAAGTGAGTTAATAAGGGGGCGCCTGGGTGGCTCAGTCAGTTAAGCGTCTGACTTCGGCTCAGGTCATGATCTCATGGTCTGTGGGTTTGAGCCCCACGTCAGGCTCTGTGCTGTCAGTTCAGACCCTGGAGCCTTTTTTGGATTCTGTCTCCCTCTCTCTCTGCTCCTGCCCCACTCACACTCTATCTTTCAAAATATGAATAAACGTTAAAAAAATTTTTAAAAATGAGTTAATAAGTCCAACTCACATACAAGAGGAGGGGAATAAATTCTTTCTCATGAGGGGAAGTATAAGCAAAATGGTGGATGTGCATTTAAGAACACAGCCATGGGAGAGCACACAACGGAATGTAAGCACTGTGCTCTATTGCACTGGACATAGTGACTGGCCCAGTGGTGAGCACATGTCCTAAAATCGGCCACATCAGACTGTTTTCCTGGGACAGACATTGAAAAAGAGAAGTTGTGTCTCCACGGGGTTGGTTAACTTGGATTGTAGAAATCTGAACTGCTGTTGGCCATTTTCTTTTCCAACTGTAAGGAGGAAGCCCATCTATAGTTGAAAACGGACATGGCTAATACACAAAGGCAAACATAGTGTCAAAGTGGAACAAAAAAAGAGCAAGACCTCAGTCAGTATCATTTGATTTCCTGGAGGTAGTTGTCCCTGAGCTTTGGAGTTTTGTATGTTAATACCAAGTCTTTTTTGGCCAAAGTCCATTTGAGTTAGGTTTCCGTCAAGAAGGTTGACTAGTATAGATACGATCTCTGCCAAAGAAGTTTATGGATCCGCTAAGAACAGACATACTATTGTGGTTTGATAGGCTCTCTACAGTAAGTACTATAAGATATATATAAATAAAGTATTACAGCAGTGCAGAAGGTAGACACACCAATATGAACTATAGGAGATAAGGAAGACTTCATAGAGTAGTAGTGTTTGATTTGGCCCTTATAAGATCAGTAGTAGATTTGCAAGAGAAAAACATGACTTAGGGAGCTTCAAGTAGAAGAAATAGAAAACCATGAAGAAGTGAAAATTATTCCTTCATGTTTGAGTAATGCAAATTGTTTCATAGTGACTATAGCATAGGGTGAGTAGAGTCACAAGAGGAAAGAAGTAGCAAGAGCTGAAAAGTATGGGGCAGATTAATACTTCATATGCTAAGCTTTCAGATATTACATCATAAGTGGTGGAGATCTTTCAAAGGTTTTAAGGAGGAGTGTAAAATGATTAGAAATGTATTTGAGAAGGCTAACTCTGGTGGCTATGAGGATGGTTTGAGGGGTAAGGAATGGAATCCGTGCAATCTGACAGGTAGCTGCTGGATTAGTGTGAATAGGGGATGAGCATGTCATAGGCAAATGCAGTAATGGTGGGTATAGAGAAAAGTGGGCAGTGGGAGGTAGGAGAAGCAAGACTTGGTGACTGAGAATATGTGGGCAAGAAGAAGAAGACATATTTTGGGTTGGGCTAATATATTTATTTTGGTTGTGGTGAATTTGAGGTGTGGTGAATATCCTGACACCAAAGAATTATCACGTATGGGGAGAGTCTGTGGAACACATTTGGGGAGTACCTAATGGTAAATGGAGCTACTTCTAGTTCATTGAGTGGTCCATATTTTTGTTTTCTGCTCTCTAGAATTCTATAACCCAAATTAGAATTGGTGTTTCAGGGGCTTTACATTGAAGAACAAATGGTGATATTTGAAATATCTATTTTTAAAAATATTACGTTACCACTTTATACCTTTATAGTATTTTATGGATTTACAGAGTATTTTCACATGTGCTTTTTATTAAGTCATACCACAATCTGGTGAAATTGTTATAATTTTTATTTTTATAACTGAAGAAATTAGGTCTCCACGACTAAAAATACCTTTATTTTTAGTACCTGTGTCTCATTTGGCAAGAGTTTTGACTGAAAACCAAAGTTTTTTAAACTATATATAATAACAACATTCACAAATATGTGAAAGAATCCAATTTTTTATTGAAAATCACTATTTTCTATGCACTATTCTAGGCTCTGGGTTCACAGAGATATATCAAGCAGATTATTCTTCTTTGCTTTCAGACATCTACATATCTGTCTCTAGTTGGGTAGTCTCTTCTGAATCTTATCTTAAACTGCCTACTTAATATCTCACTTTGGATATCTCAAATTCAATGTATAAAAAAATTGAATATCATCTGCTAAACCCGATTTTATTTTCCCCATATATTCCCTACCCTGATAAATGGAACAATTATCATCTACTCAGCCATCAAGTCCAGAAAATGGTAATTACTCTATAGTAATTATGCTTCCTCTCACTTCCCTTCACTTCTTATGGTATTTTAGATTCTGCCTCCTTGATACCTCTTGAATATGACCATATTTGTTCCACTGTCAGTTTAGAACTTATTTAATTCTCATATAGATCATTACAGTAGTTCTCTAATGTCTCTTTTTCTTTTCTCTATGTCTCCCCTTTTCTGTCACTTAAACCAACCTGAACACTGTTAAAATACAAGCTTGAACATGACACTCCCCTTTTGAAATGATCCAAAAACATTGCATAATTTCCTTTTTAAGTTTATTTATTTATTTTGAGAGAGAAAGAGAAAGAGAGAGAGAGAGCAGGGGAGGGGCAGAGAAAGAATCCTAAACAGGGATCCATTTCATAAACTGTGAGATCATGACCTGAGCTGAGATCACAAGTTGGAACCTCAGTCGACTGAGCCACCCAGGTGCCCCTCACTACCTGTTTTTTTTAAATTAGTGTGTACTGTACCATCAAATCCTAGCTCAATATCATTTCCCTTGGAAGGAGTACTGGGGCTTCTAGTCTGATTTATATACCCTTTGCCATCCTAGCAAGGACCAGAATAATTACCTTACCCATTGCCTACCTGAATAGATTGTGAGATTCTTGAAGTCAGGGACTCGATCTTGTTCCAGCTTTGTACTGAATTAATTGTTAAGGTGTAGTCACCAATAGCTTTGTACTTGATACTTATCAACTAAAATATCAAATAGAATTTTAAAATTTCATGGTTCAAAAATAATTTTAATAAATGCATTAATGTATACATGTCTTTTTGTTTTTTAAATGTAGTGCTTTGTCATAAATAATTTACAGTTACTTCTAAAGTGTTAATCTGTGCCTGGTTTTGTGATTCCCTGCTTGCTCAATCCATTTTGTAGACATTTCCCCTTTGTAACTGATGTCTTCTAGCTGTCTGTTGGCACAAATGCTGAATATCATGGCAAAAGAAACCAAGCTATAAAAATACAGGATAAAGGACCACATTAATAAATCACCTTATTTACCTCCTATGCTGTTGCAAAATTAGTACCAACTGGGGAACTAAAGGGTTACAAAATGAATCTTAAGCTCTTTGAGCAAAATATAATATAGTAAAGGACATTTTACTTTATACTTTGACAGCAAAAATTTTTGTTGTCATTGAGGATTATAGTCATAATAAATAGTTTTAATATTCTTTATTATAATTTTTAAATATTTTTTAATCTGTACCAAATTAGAAATAAATCTGCATAGCCTTATTAGATTCTTAGGATTATTAGTAGGGTTGCAAGTTTATTTCTGAGTTATGACTTTTTTTGGTGAGGTGAGCAAAATAAAATCTCTACTCATAGTCATCTTTGCCAGAGTTGCAGTGAATGGCATGTAAATTATATATTTATAAACCACGTGTGGGAGAGCCAAGGAAATGAAAATGGGAGGACAACTGGGGAAATATAAACTAAAAATGGAGAACTTTTGATATGCCAGAATCCAGAATTTTGCCAGATAAATGTACTTACTGAATCTTTATGTAAAATAAACAAGAATAATTTTAAGTGAAAATTTTTTTTGTATATGTCAGTAAATAACTCAGCCATCATTGGAAAAACGCATATAGATATATTTTCCCATTAAAAAATGGAAAACGATGGGCACCTGGGTAGCTCAGTTGGTTGAGCATCCGACTCTTGATTTTGGTCCAGGTCAAGATCCAAGGGTCGTGGGATCGAGCCCTGTGTTGCGCTTTGTGCTGAGCAAGAAGCCTGTTTAAGATTTTTTTTCTCTCCCTCTGCCCCTACCCCTGCTTGTGCACATACGTGCTCTCTCTCTCTCTCTCTCTCTCAAATAAAAAAAAATTAAAAAAAGGAAAATGACAATGACATGAATGGATCAAGAAAGTATAATACTAAGTGAAACAAGACAATCATAGAAAGACAAATACCATGATTTTAGTTATATGTGGAATTTAAGAAACAAAACAGATGAGCAAAGGAAAAGAGAGGGAGAGAGAGACCGAGAGAGAGAGAGAGAGAAAACTAAGAAATGGAATCTTAGCTATAGCAAACAAACTGATGGTTACCAGAGGGGAGGTCGGTGGGAACATGGGTAAAATTGGTGATGGGGATTTAAGGAGTACACTTGTGATGAGCACTGAGTAATGTACAGAATTGTTGAATTACTATATTGTACACCTTAAACTAATCTAACACTGTATGTTAACTACACTGAAATTAAAATATGTAAAAAAAATTTTTTTAAAGGAAAATGTACTGATCCCATTTTTATATTTTATTTTGTTTTGTTTTATTTTATTTTTGAGTTTATTTATTTTTGAGAGAGAGAGAGAGAGAACAAGCAAGGGAGGAGCAGAAAGAGAGAGAGAGGGAGACACAGAATCCAAAGTAAGCTCCAGGCTCTGAGCTGTTAGTGCAGAGCCCAACATGGGGCTCAAACCCACCTGCGAACTGGGAGATCATGACCTGAGCCAAAGTCAGATGCTTAACCAACTGATCCACCCAGGGCCCCTAATGATACCATTTTTAAAAGACCCCCTTGAGAGGAAAAAGAGCAATAATGTAACATTAATAGTGTTTGGATTTCTAGAAAAAAGAAGTGAATACATTAAAAAAATAAATATGATTTTACTTGGGAAAATGAGAAATTATTGATGTCTTTGTCAATAAGTGGAACCCAAACAGTATTGCTATTGCTTCATCTAAGAGAGCAATGTATTAGAAATCAGCTGGCTCACAATTCTAGGTGGATCACATTTGTCAAGCATTGGTATAAAAAAGCTAGGCATAAAATAGTTACTGTTGATATTAATAGCAAATTGTGGTCTATTAAGAGTGAATCACAAATAAAATTTTATCCTAGAAAACTCAGAAGAAATAGGGAAATTTAATGTTTTAAGATAAGACATAAAGTGATAATTTGAATTCAGACAATGAGCGTTCATATTTACTGGGATTGTCATTTGACACTTCTTAACAACCTTTGCCCTAATTTTCTATTTACCTGGGTAATTAAATTCATGTGATACTTTAAATACTGACTGTGTCTTAAAAACAATATGCAGGATGTTATTAGTCATTTATAAGAAGTATTGTATCCTATAAAACAAAAAATTCATGACAAGTTAAATTTAGGAAAGTAAATACTCATTGTTTTATCATTGATAATATAGTCACACATGAGAGTGCAGAAGATGAAAAATCAGATCATGTTTTATTAAAAATTTTGGGGGTCTTTACATTTAAATATTTGGAGATGACAAACTGTTAATATACTCTTCTTAAACTTCTCTCACTTATGACTATGACAGGCGTCATGAGTTGATCATAATGCTCTTTTCACTGGGTCGGTACTGAGTTTCACAATTCCCCCCCAGGATTCAAGGCATCATTGCCAAACAACTGGATTTGGTACTTGAGATGAAGCTTCTTTGCCATCCTGAGATGGGCATCCCTTTTTCGCAAAGGAAATTGAAGATGAGTTGGCCCAAATCATATCACAACTCTGTAACTGCAACCCAGATTAGCTCCCTGTTAGTCTACTGAGTCCATTTTTTTATATTACATTATATATAATATAATAAATATAATATAATATAATATAATATAATATAATATAAAGTAATATAATATATTACTGGTTTATATTATATTATTTTACCGTATTTACTTCTTAAGGGGGTTGGTATAGAATTCTACATATAGCATTCATTCAATAAATATTTTTGAATGACAAGCTCAATTCTAAGCATAAAGTCATTTTTATTAGAGACTAATGAAGCATAATTGTGAATGTGGAAATCATTAAATGTATATACTTCTGGCTGAATGCAAATTCTGAGATGCTACTTTTTACAGAAGAAAGGAATACTTTAGTGATGGAGAGAGTGCTTACCTTTCATTTGTAGAGAAAATGAAGTTGTGCCAATCCAGGAAGATTTTCTGTGAAGGCAAGAATGTACAAAATGGGGGAGCCAAGGTAATAAAACTTTAATTCATTTATTCAACTGTGTGCCTATGAAAAAAGTAGGTAATAGTTTTTGTCAAGTAGAAATGTAACGAATGGAAGAAAACAACTTGAGAAAAAAGCTATTGTTACAATATAGATCAATATTTGTTGAATGGATGAAGTATTGATGACTGGAATGCAAAGTAGGTGAGTGATCATGATGGGATGGGGTTAATTAGGGACATTTATGCTATGAAGTGGAATTTTAGCCCAAAAGTGATTGTTTCCTCAGGGAGCCAGCCACTTATTATGAATGTTCATTGACGCTAACATTGATTCACTCATGTCTTGAGAAGCCAGCCATTCTCTCATTTTGCCTCTCTAATTGTCTTGGCTAGAACTTTTAGTACAATAATGAATTGAAGTGTCCCTGTCTTGTTCCTGGTATTAGGGGGAAAGCATCCAGCCTTTCACAATGTTAACTGTGCATTTTTAATAGATGCCTTTTATCTGGCTGAGGAAGTTATTTCTCTTCTATTCCTTCTTTTTGTTGAATGTTTATATCATGAAAAGGTGTTGAATTTTTTTCAAATGCTTTTACTGTATCTCATTTTTTATTCTACTGATATACATTAGTTTATTTTCAGAGGTTAAACTAGCCTTTTATCCTTGGGATATATCTTTGTAAAGATACAATTCTTTTTATAGGTTGTTGGATTGTACTAGTATTTTGCTAAGATTTTTTGCATCTATATTCATAGTTTTCTTGAGATGCCTTTAGTTTTGATATCAGGGTAATACTGGCCTCATAAAATGAGTTGAGATGTGTTTCCTTCTCTTCTGTTCTTCTGGAATTGTTTGTTAATTCTTCTTTAAATATTTCATAGAATCTACTCCCAGTTGCCTTTTATCACAGTCCCCATTGTTCCCAAGAGCTTCCTAAGGCTTGAACTTCTCCATGTTCTATTGAAAATAAAGTCAGCTCCTATGGGAAAGATTAGAAGACATATGTTTTATAGCTTGTTTCTTCTCCCAGGCAAAATTTCTGAACTAGGCATCTAGAGCTGGCAGTATGGACTATGGCAAGCTTCTCTCTAAGTGATACCCCACTTTGTGAGCTGAATAGTTGGTGGAGGGGTGGGGCAGCAGCCTGAGTTCCTCTGAGTTTGCTCTCCTGGCATGGAACCATTGCCTTCTGAGCCAAGAAACAGTGGTTAGAATTCTGAGAGTGTTGTGGTCAAGATACAGCCTCCATTCCACAAGTTGGGGATGGACAAAATGACCTTTCAGCCACATTTACCTGTGATTTAGTTTCAGCAACAGGTGGCTGGTGGCAGGATGAGATATACTGAATTTCTGTTCTTCCTGGGAGAAAAACACTCTAACATTCCAAACATGCAGAAAAATAGAGGGGGATTTCACATATATTAACATTTTGTCATATTGGCTTCAGAATTATTTTTCATAAAGAAATAAAATGTCACACATAAATTTGAAGTTTTATTTGCATTTATAGTGGGTATATATAAAATATATGTGAAACCAAGAGGGAGAGGAACGTAATATCAAAGTTTTTCTAGCATATGAGCTTTCTTTAGCATCACCATAAATGAGTCCAGTTTTTTAATCTAACAACAACAAACCAATTAGAACCACTCCCAGGTGCTCTAGTTAACATGTTGGGTCTAGGATCTACATTATACTTACCTATATCAATAAGTTCAGCCATATCTAAAATCATGTTTCTCCTCCCTTGGCTCATCCATACCCTAACTCTGTCTGCTGAGAGAGGCAAACAACCACTCACCAAGGCTTTCAGGACTTCCTTGGTGAGAGGTGCTTCTTCGTCTTTGAAAAACACCCAAATGGTGGTTTTCTGTAGGCCAGGTATACTTAGAGGAAATACTGCAGTTGAAATGGCTTCCCCTATTTCAAAGGTATATGAAATCTTATTTTGCAGAGGTCAAGCATGTAATAGAATTTAAATTGCTGGTGTGGTTGTCAAAACAACATCAGAGGGGAGTGGTAGCTGAATTTTCTGAACTACAGCTATCTGTGTGGCTAACAGATCCTAAGGACCAAAGAAGTAGACCCCCTACTTAGTTCTATTAAATCTTTATAATTGGATAATCTCTCAGTCTTACTTAGGAAACAATGATAGAAATTCTTGGCTTCTTAGCCAATTTTCAGAGGTAAGTTAAATCATACACATAGGGCCTCTGAATAAAGTGTTGGTGCTGTACCTTGAAGAAGGATCTTATAGTAATAACAAAAGTTTCTTCCCAGCCTTCCCCAAGGAGATCTATGTCTATTTAGTAGAAAAGGTCTTCTAAGTAGGAAAAACATCTAGACCTTTCAGGGGTTATTATACTGAACAGATCCTCTAGGAAAGCAAAGTTTTATGGATCAGTGGTCAGTCAGAGTGTCTTGTTGATCAGGTATCATGTAGAATCTCCTCAAGATGGGCCTGGATTATTTATAAAATAGCTGGGTATAATTAAGGATATTGTAATCTTAATCAAATGAGCTTCAAATGGCAGTTGCTGTCCTAGTGGTGATCTTTTTTTTCTTTTAAGGAAACCAGCATTTGGTTCTTGACACTTGGTACAAAGTTATTGATCTCCCAAATGGCACCCTACATCCCAAACAGAACACTAAATTGTGTTTGTTTTTGTTTTTCTTTTCTCTCTTGGAAGAAAAGCAGGATACCTCTATTTGCTCGTCTGAGGGATTACATTAATGCTATTGCTCTGTGCCAAAACTTAGTTCTTGGGAATCTTGATGGTCTCACTTTTTTAATAGGGCTTCGCAGAGGCTCACTTCATTTATAACTATTACATTTATAGTATCTTAAGAGCAGGAAGTAGCAAGTCCTCTAATTGTTTTGTTAAGTCATACTCCAGCCAGAGCCAAGACATAATTCCTAATAAACTGGTGGTGCTGCTCATTCAATGAAATGTCTGGAGATTTTTGGTCTGGGCATGTTGCAATTTGCCTTCCAGTGTGAAGTTTTGTACCACACACCCCTGTCACTATATAGTCTGTCACTATGTGTATACTCTGACACAATCACATGATGACCTAAAAAGCTTCCAGCTTTGAATAGGGGCCAGAGCTGGAAGAGGTACTCCACCTTATCCAGGCTGTATTCCACACATCTTTGCTCTTATGAGTTAGAAAATTCAATGGTGCTAAAAACATCCATGGAAGACTAGGATACTGATTATAGTCAGTTGCCATCCCTAATACACAGTATTAGGATACTTTTGGATGCAAAGGTATGTCTTTTTTTCTAAGTAACTATTTTCTATTTGGAAAAGCTGCTCTTGGCTTGCTATTAGCCTATTCAGACAATAAAATCCCAAATTTGAGATATCAACTGATCATATAGCTGATCCAGGTCATTACAGATTAAGTGTTACTCAATCCACAATGCCATAAAAACAAACCTAACTGAACTTAATCGTGAGGTGAATGTATTTACATACAAAACCAGAGTAGAGAAAGTCTAGAATGGATGAATTGCAGGAGCAGATGGCTTAATTTCCAGCACCACTGCACTGCCAGTTCTTCTACAACCCGAAGTATATTCTTGTGGGGAGAGTAATTGAGTGTGGTATAGAAAATGAAGCCTGGTTTGCAGATGGTTCTGTATGATATGCTGGTATTAGCTAGAAGTAAATATCTATGTCTCACCTATGGTTAATTAAAAAAAAATGAAGCATAGAAAGGAAATATCCCCAGCAGGCAAGATTTTGGTTCATTTCACTGTTTAATTGGCTTGGATAGAGAGATGGCCAGAGGTAAGGATCTGTATTGATTTACAGGCAATGATTAATGGTTTGTTAAGATGGTATTAGAAGATGCAATATTGGAGAACTGTTGACGAAGAAGTTTGGAGAAGAGATGCATAGTTGGAATTTATAGAATGGATTCAGAGTGTGAAAATATCTGTGACCCTGTGATTACTCACCATATCACCCACAAAGGGGGATATGGTGAACTGCCCTTTGATTGTGGGTTATCTATTTTCCATTTTAATGCTTGGTTAATATGCTAATGGACAAAGGGCTATGGTGGTGAGGATGGAGATTATACATGAATACAACAATATGGCTATTCCCAACCAAGGCTTATCAGGTTGTTGATTGTCCAAAACATTCAATCCTGAGCTTCCAATGTGCTATTACATGCTAGGATATGTTGAGCATATCCCACATATATATATTCTTTACATAACTGATGAGAAAGTTTGTCCTTGTTGTTATAGACAATATATTTTGAACCTGAATTTATTTCCACTGCCTACTATCTTCTGTTTGCATTAATATGGGTAGACATACTAAATCAGAATATCCCACAAAATACTGTTTTTTAATCAAGGAAATCATTTTGCAATATATAAATAAAGCAACAGACAAATGCTCATGACATTCACTAATTTTACCATATGTTCATTCCATCAGACATTTAGCCAGTTATGGAAACAGTTGAGAAGTTGGGTACTCTGAACTAGCAACCAATATACATGGCTATTTCTTTTATAAATAGAGTATGTGGATTTAGGAATTAAGGGTTAGAAATGGGAGTGATCCATTCCATTGTTATATATAATGATATATTCACGCAGTTTTTAATGTAACATTCCTGAAACTCTGGGCCCTGCAGGTTTAAGGTTTTAGAACCAAGAAAATAATGCTTCCAGTGTCTTGTCAATGATATCATTGAATTACAAGCTGACTGCTCCATGACCATTTTGGGTTTGAATTCCATTGAAGAAATAGGCAAAAGAGAATTTTTTACTGTTGGCTGGGATAACAATTATAGGTATTATGGGGAAATAATTTATGATACACAATGGGGAAAATGATGAGAAATGACCCAGTCCAGGAGATCCCTGGGTGCTTGTTAGTAGTATTATGACCAGTGGTAAACATTGCTATAATCAATGAAGGGCTCAGAAGCCTTCATTATGAAGGTGAGATTCATCGTGTCATATGTAGCCAAGGCGCTACTATGGGCAAAAGAAAAATAGAATAGATGATGAAGGGGATAAGTTATAAATACCAACCACAGCCTCACAACTAATTGTAGAAACAAAAAAAAAAGGACATTATATACTTTTTCTTGAGTGATAACACACATACACACACACACACACATTTAGTTTTTGCTTCCTTTCCCACATCATAACTAGTTATTACTGTTACAACTGAATCATATGTTTAAGAATATAAAAATGCATAATCATAGACCTAGTGGAAGAAAGTATTACCAGAGATACAAGTTCAGTGAGACTCTGTGAAGATGTGATTGGTCTTTTTGTTTGTATGAAGAATTATTTCAGTGTTAGATGAGAATATTGTTATTGTTTGAAGTTCAGTATTAAAGAATTGTATATTCTTGGCATCACAGAAGCATGCAATATAGTGAATATTTGTCATTTTATCTTTTGGCTTCTAGTATTTTTGAACACTATAAAAGTATGTTTTTGTTATGTAACAAATCATGTCAAAACTTAATGGCTTAAAACAAAACTGTTTATTTGCTTACAACTCTGGAGGTGAGATGTCTTAGCTGAGATGTCTCATCTCTGCTCCACACTGTGTCAGTAGGAGTCATTTGTGCATTTGTGGTCGGTTGGATGGTTTTTTCGCTGCCTGGAACTTGGCTGGCTGTCGGCAGCAGCAATGTAACCAACTCACCACTATTTTACTTACTGTCCAGTAGGCTGCCCTGAGGTTATTCCCATGGTGGTTGCTGCTGGGTTTCCAAAAGCAGCAAGAGAGGGCAGCTGTTATACATGAGCACATTTTAAGCCTCTACTTGCATTCTATTTGCTAATATTTCATTGGCAAAAGCAATCATATGGCTAATCCTAGATTTAAGGGACAGAGAAATAGATTCCACTCCTTAATTGTAGGAGATATAAAGTCATGTTACAAAATTTTGGGAAGAAACTGCAGCTATTTTTTGCTGTCTGTCACAAACACCCTTCTATGCCTACTCTCAATCCAGAGGTCAAAGGCTTTCTAGCCTTCCCTGTGTTGTGAGCTAGGCCCTAGGCTCTGCCAATCAGGTGCACCCTGAGCTGCTGACTTCATTAGGCTTTGAAGATAGTGGCTTAAAGAGTCAAGCACCATGTTAAATCCACTTTGAAAGGTGGAAGCATCCTCATCCAGTTTTTAGGGGCAGAAGTTCTGAGGTTCTAGTGGTATCATCCATGGTCCAACTCTCATGGTGATGATGATTTGACGTTTGCTGTCTGCTCAGTGACTGTAGGAATGTTGCCCTCACTGGGGCTTTATTATTATTTTACTTATTTTATTTTATTTATTTTTATTTTTATTTTTATTTTTTATTTTTATTTTTTTGCCTGCAAAATATTCAAACCTGGCTCTAGGGTCCTCCTAGAGATTTTGTAAACTTCCTATTAAACTGTTAATGAATTTCTTTTATAAATATATAAATTTAGATAGAACTGATTTCTACCATTTCCCATTAAAAATCTTAATCCATACCATATCCCTCCACATACCATTTCTTATCTTCCTTCTCAGGGATAATAACTATCTTGAAGGGAGTATGTTTCTATGGTTTTATTTACAAAAATATGCATACATAAAAATATATACAAATACTTTAGTATATTGTAAAACCTTATTAGTAAAATATTGTGTATAACATTCATCAACTTGCTCTCTCATCCAACATCATGATTTAAAGAGTTATTCTTTCTGATACACATGCTGGTTTTGGTATCTCATTAAAGTTTTTATTTGTATTTCTCTGATGAGTAGGGAGGTTGACTACCTTTGCTTATGTTTATCAACCATTTGTTTTTATTTTTGTCAAGTGGATAGGTAAATGTAATTTTTGCAGATTATTTTTATTGACTTGAGTTTGGCCTAACCCATCTAGATTTTTATCAGGTCCCATATTTTGGTCCCATGATTCCTCATTATTTTGCTATTTCTCTTAAGAAGAGCTTTTAGATGATATCTTTTATATTTCAATCAGCTTTTTAGTTTTCCTCAGAGAAGGATTCATTTGGAATGGTGGATTAGTCTGTTTTTATTGGAAGTGAAGTCCTTTTATATATTTATTAAAATTTTAATTTCTCTGATTTTAGAAATGCTAATTTTTATTTATTTATTTATTTATTTATTTATTTATTTATTTATTTATTTATTTTTAGATTCCACATATAAGTGAGGTCATATGGTATCTGTCTTTCTCTGTCTGACTTATTTCACTTAGCATAATGCCTCTAGATCTCTCCATGTTGTTGCAAATGGCAAGATTTCATTTTTTATGGCTGAGTAATATTCCCTTCTACCACACTTTCTTCATCCATTCTTCCACCAATGGACTCCTTGGTCTCCCATGTCTTGGCTCCTGGTTGCAGTGAACATGGGGAAGAATGTATCTTTTCAAGTTAATGTTTTCCTTTTCTTTGGATAAATACCCAGAAGTGGAATTGTTGGGTGATATGGTAGTTTAATTTTTTTTTTTTTTTTAATTTTTTTTTTTCAACGTTTATTTATTTTTGGGACAGAGAGAGACAGAGCATGAACGGGGGAGGGGCAGAGAGAGAGGGAGACACAGAATCTGAAACAGGCTCCAGGCTCTGAGCCATCAGCCCAGAGCCTGATGCCGGGCTCGAACTCACGGACCATGAGATCGTGACCTGGCTGAAGTTGGACGCTTAACCGACTGCGCCACCCAGGCGCCCCGAATTTTTAATTTTAACTTTTTGAGGAGCATCCATAGTGTTTTCACAGTGGCTGCACAAATTTACATTCCCACCAACAGTGTACAAGGGTTCCCTTTTCTCTACATCCTCACCAACACTTGTTATTTCTTGTCTTTTTGATAATAGACATTCTAACAGGTATGAGGTGATTATCATTGTATTTTTGGCTTTCATTACTCTGATAATCTGTAATGTTGAGCATCTTTTCATGTACTATCTATATGTCTTCCTTGAAAAAATGTGTATTCAATGATCCCATGCCCACTTTTAGTTTTATATATGTAAATATATATCCTGTTCTGCCCATTTTAATTATATATTATATATTTAATTTAATTTATTTTAAATAATAATTATTTGATTATTAATTATACAATTAATTAATTACTGAGTAATTATTGAATATTAATAAATATTAAATATTTTATGTAATTATATATTACATATTTTATATATTTTATATATTATATATTATATATTATATATTATATATATAGTATATATATTTGGTATTAGATTGTATGAATTCTTTATATACTTTGGATTATTATCCCCTTATCAGATATATGATCTGCAAATATTTTTTCCCATTCAGTAGGTTGCCTTTTCATTTTGTGGATGGTTTGCTTCACTCTGCAGAAACTGTTTAGTTGTATGCAGTCTCACCTGTTTATTTTTGCTTTTGTTGCTTTGCTTTAAGTGCCAATTAAAAAAAATATCATTGCCAAGACAGATGTCAAAGAGTTCATCTCCGATATTTACTTTTCAGAGTTCCGTGGTTTTAGGTCTTACATTCAAATCTTTAATCCATTTTGAGTTTATTTATGGTGTATGGTGTGAAATATTGATTCAATTTCATTGTTTTGCATGCAAGTGTCCAGTTTTCCTAGCACCATTTATTGAAGAGATTGTCCTTTCCCCATTTTATATTTTTGGTTTATTTGTTGTAAGTTAATTGACCACATATGCATGAGTTTTTTTCTAGAATCTCTATTCTGGTTCATTGATCTAAGTGTCTACTTTATGCCAATGCTATGATGTTTTGCTTACTATAACATTGTAATATAGTTCAAAATCAGGAAGGATGATGCCCCCATCTTTCTTCTTTGTCAAGATTGCTTTGGCTATTTGGAATCTTTTGTGGTTCCATGCAAATTGTAGGGTTGTTTGTTCTATTGCCATTGGAATTTTGAAAAAGATTGCATTGAATCTGTGGATTGCTTTGGGTAGAGTAGACATTTTAACAATGTTAATTCTTCTAATCAATGAGCATGGAATATCTTTTCATTTATTTGTGTCTTCACTTTCTTTTTTTGGTGTCTTACAGTTTTCAGTGTACAGGTGTTTCACCTCCTTGGTTAAAATTATTCCTGAGTATTTTACTCTTTAAAAAAAATTTTTTTTAATGTTTATTTATTTTTGAGACAAAGAGAGACAGAGCATGAGTGGGGGAGGGGCAGAGAGCGAGAGACAGAATCTGAAGCAGGCTCCAGGCTCTGAGCTGTCAGCAAACAGTCTGATGCGAGGCTTGAACTCAGAAACTGTGAGATCATGACCTGAGCCGAAGTCGGTCGCTCAACCGACTGAGCCACCCAGGCACCCCATTTTTGATGCAATTATAGATGGGATTGTTTCCTTAATTTATCTTTCTAATAGTTTTTTATTAGTATATAGAAAAGCAACAGATTTTTGTATCCTACAACTTTTACTGAATTTGTTTATTAGTTCTAACTATTTGTTTTTTAGTGGGAGTCTGTAGGGTTTTTATATATGGTATCCTGTCGTCTGCAGATAGTGACAGTTTTATTTCTTTCTTTCTGATTTGAGTGCCTTTTATTTTATTTTATTTTTTTACCTAATTGCTCTGGCTAGGATGTCCAATACTATGTTGAATAAAAAGGACAAGAGTGGGCATCTTGTTGTTGTTTTTTTAATCTTGGAGGAAAATCTTTTAGCTTTGCACCACTGACTATGTTAGCTGTGGTCTTGTCATATATAGACTTTATTATTTGAGGTACATACACTTAACTTTGTTGAGAGTTTTTACCATGAAAGAGTATTGAATTTTTTCAAATGCTTTTTCTGCATTTGTTTAAGGGATAACATGTCCTTTATTCTGTTAAGTAGTGTATCATATTTATTGATTTGTGGATGTTGAACCATATTTGCCTCCCAGGATATATCCCACTTGATCATGGTATATGATCCTTTTAATATGCTTTTGAATTTGGTTTCTTAGTGTAGTGTTGAGAATTTTCACAACTATGTCCATGAGGGATATTGGTCTTTAATTTTTTTTGTTTTGTGGTGTTCTTATCTGTCTTCAATACCAGGATAATGCTGGCCTTGTAAAATGATTTTGGACATGTTACTTCCTCTTTTAATTTTTGTAAGAGTTTGTAAAGGATTGGTATTAATTCTTCTTTGAATGTTTGATAGATTTACCTGTGAAGCCATCTTGTCTTGGGCTCTTTGTTGGGAGGTTTTTGATTACTGATTCAATTTCTTTGCTTATTACTTGTCTGTTCAGATTTTCTATTCAGTTTTTAGTTATGGTAAGTTATATGTTCTGGGAATTAATACATTTTTTCTAGGTTGTCTAATTTATTGTTGTATAATTGTTCATAGTAGTCTCTTACTATCTTTTCTAAAATTCTTATTTATTTATTTTGAGATAGAAAGAGAGAGGGAGGGAGAGAGAGAGAGGGAGGGAGGGAGTGAGGGAGGGAGAGAGAGAGAGAGAGAGAGATTGAAAGAATAGGGGAGGTGCAGAGAGAAAGAATCTATGCTGACAGCATGGATCCTGATGTGGGGCTCCACGCAAGGCTCAACAAGGGGTTCTATCCCAGGAACTGTGAGATCATGACCTGAGCTGAAATCAAGAGTAGATGCTTAACTGACTGAGCCACCCAGGCACCCCATTCTCTTAGTGTCTTTTGTATTTATATGGTGTTAGTTATAAATTATCTACTTTCATTTCTAAATATGTTTGAATCTTCTTTTATTTTTATTTTTGGTATATCTAATGGTCTGTCAATTTTGTTCATCTTTTCAAAAAAACAATATAGTTTCATTGATAATTTCTATTATCTTTCTAGTCTCCACTTTATTTATTTCTGTCCTAATCTTTATTATTTCCTTCCTTCTACTAACTTTGATCTTTGTTCCTTTTCTAGTTCCTTGAGGTGTAGAGTTGGGTTGTTTATTTGAGGTTTTTCTTTTTTCTTAATGTAGCATTTGTTGCTATAAACTTCTTTCTTAAAACTGCTTTTTCTGGATACCCTTAAAGGATCCCTTCTGCATCACTTTTGATGTACTATGTTTCCATTTCATTTGTCCCAGGATGTTTTTTGGATTTCCCTTTTGATTTCTTCTTTGACTTATTGGATTTTTAGAATGTCATATTTAAATTCCACAAATTGGGGCGCCTGGGTGGCGCAGTCGGTTAAGCGTCCGACTTCAGCCAGGTCACGATCTCGCGGTCTGTGAGTTCGAGCCCCGCATCGGGCTCTGGGCTGATGGCTCGGAGCCTGGAGCCTGTTTCCGATTCTGTGTCTCCCTCTCTCTCTGCACCTCCCCCATTCATGCTCTGTCTCTCTCTGTCCCAAAAATGAATAAACGTTGAAAAAAAAAATTTAAATTCCACAAATTGTGAATTTTTAAGCTTTCCTACTTTTTTGTTTTCTAGTGTGATACCATTGTAATAAAGATAAAGATACTTGATATATTTTCAATTTTCTTAAATTTGTTAAGACTTGTTTTGTTATATATGATATATCCTGCAAAATGTTTCTTGTGCATTTGAGAAGAATGTATATTCTGTTGCTTTTGGATGGAATATTCTATATAAATTTGTTAGGTCCATTTGGTGTAAAGTGTATTTCATGTTCATGTTCATTATTTCCTTATTTATTTTCTTTATGGGTGATCTATCCATTATTGAAAGTAATGTCCCCTACTATTTTTGCATTGATGTCTTTTTCTGATTTCATATCTGTTAGTATTTATTTACTGTAGTTAGATGCTCTGATATTGGTTATGTTTTTATTTACAGTTGATATATCTTCTTGATGAACTGACTCCTTTATCATTATGTAATGACCTTCTTTGCTTCTTGTTATTGGTTTTTATTATACATATTTATGCTCTTTTTTTTTGTGTTCATTTGCAGGGAATGTGGTTTCTGCTAAGAAATCTGATGATAGCTTTATTGGGGTCTACTTGTATATGATGAGTCTTTTTTTTTCTTGCTGTTTTCAAAGGTCTCTTTTTGTCTCTGATTTTTGAAAGTTTGTAATATATCTTAGTGAAGATCACTTTGGATTGAATCTGTTTGGGGTTTTTGAGCCCCATGTACTTGAATGACCGTATCTCTTTAGATCTGGGATATTTTCAGTCATTATTTAACAGTAGAGAACAAACTGAGGGTTGATGGAAGGATGTGGTTGGGGGATGGGCTAGATGGATGATAGGCATTAAGGAGGGTACTTGTTGTGGTGAACACTGGGTGTGGTATGTCAGTGATGAATCACTGAATTCTACTCCTGAAACCAATATTGCACTGTACATTAACTAAAATTTAAATAAATGCATCAAAAATATGTAAAAATTAATAAAAAGTTTTTTGTTACTTTTTTTTTTCCTTCTGGGACAGCCAGAATGTGAAAATTGTTTCACTTGATGGTGTTTCATAGTTCATATAGGCTTTCTTTTTATTATTTCTTGTTTCTCCTCTGACTGGATAATATCAAGGGATGTGTCTGCAAGTCTGCAGTTCTTTCTTCTGCTTGATTCAGCCTCTGTTGAAGCACTCAATTGCATTTTTCATTTCATACATTGTATTCTTCAGCTCCAGAATTTCTGTTTGGTTCTTCTTATGATTTCTATCTCTTTATTGGACTTCTCATTTTGTTCATGCATTGTTTTCCTGAGTTCGTTGTGTGTCTTTGTTCTCTTGATTCTTGCTGAGCTTCTTAAAATAATTATTTTGAATTCTTTTTTCTGGTGACTTGGAGGTCTCCATTTCTTTGGGGTCAGTTACTAGAAAATTATTTTGTTCTTTAGTGGTGTCATGTTTCCTTGCCCTTTTCTGTTTCTAATGGCTTTTATTTATGTCTGTGTATTTAAGAGAACAGTTAATCTCTTTCATCCTTTTTAGACAGGTTATAGTAGGTCAAAACCCCAACTTGGGACACAGAAGTGGCAGCTGGGCATCATTATTGGTGGGTCAAAGCTGACTTGGGACCTAAGAGCAGGGCACAGAGCAGCAGGAGAGTGCTGGCCCTGCACTCTGCCCCGGGTCTTAAGTCAAGGCTTTGAGCAATGGTAGCTCCAATGCCATAGATGGTGAGGTGCTGTGGGATGTTGATCCAATAAAGCCTGCCACAGTAGCAACTTGGGGCCCCTGGAGCAGGTCACTCTCTCACAGCAGTGACAGCTCCAGCTTTGAGAAGGAGATATGGCAGCAGAGACTCTGGCCTGCTCTGTCAGCTGGGATCAGTTTTAATGGAGATTGTAGGGGTCCTCAGTAGTAAAGGTTGAAAACATCCATGACAGTGAAGCTTACTGGGATTCCCCGGCTCTCCTTTTCCCTGTGGGGCAAAATCTCTCAGAGGGAATCCTTCTTGGCACTGAGCTGCTCTGGGCTGGGGTGTGGGGTGATTCAAGTAAAATGCTTCTCATGCTTTTTCTAGATGCCACCCCTGGTTTCTGTTTATTGTTTTTGTTGTTTTTGTGGTGGGTAATGAGTGTTGGGATTTTCTATTCTGCTGTCTTGCTGACATCATCTCCAGCAACCACTTCTCTTTCCTATCTTTATAGTTTTGCCTTTTCAAGAATGTCATATAGTTGGAGTCATATAGTAGATAGCCTTTTCATATTGGCTTCTTTCACCTAATATGCATTTGAGGTTCCTCTGTGTTTTCTCATTTCTTTTTATCGTTTAAAAATATTCTAGTGTCCAGATGTACCACTGTTTATTTATTCATTCACCTACTGAAAGACATCTTGGTTGCTTCCATGTTTTTGCAATTATGAATAAAGCTACTATAAACAACCTATTTTTGTGTGGACTTAAGATTTCAGCTCTTATGGGTAAATACCAAGGAACACAATTGCTGGAACATGTGGTGAGAGTATGTTTAGTTTTGTAAAAAAAAATGCCAAAATGTCTTCTAAAATGGCTGTACCATTTTGCATCCCCACCAGCAACAAATGAGGGCTGGCTATTCTAATAGGTGTGTAGTAGTATCTCTTTGTTATTTTATTTTGAAATTCCTTAATGACACGATAAAGAACATCTTTTAATATGCTTATTTGCCATATGTATTTCTTCTTTGGTGAGGTGTCTTCAGATCGTTTGCTTATTTTAAAATTGAGGGTTTTTTTTTGTTGTTGACTTTAAGAAAATTTCTTTTTTAATGTTTGTTTATTTTTGAGAGAGAAAGAAAGAGACAGAGAGGAAGGGGCAGAGACAGAGGGAGACACAGAATCCTAAGCAGTCTTCAGGCTCTGAGCTGTCAGCACAGAGCCCGACACAGGGCTCGAACTCACAAACCGTGAGCTCATGACCTGAGCCGAAGTCAGACGCTTAACTGACTGAGCCACTGAGATGCCCCTTTATTGTTGACTTTTAAGAGTTGTTTGTATATTTGGTAATGGTCCTTTATCAAATGTATCTTTTGCAAATATTTTCTTCCAGTCTGTGTCTTGTCTTCTCATTCTCTTGATAGTGTCTTTTGCAGAGTATCAACAGGCTATTGATAATTGGAGTTCTACTATAAAGGCAGCCAAAACATAGAATAAGTCTTCTGCACATTTAGCCTCCAAAGATGGGTATAAGTAAAGATTGTTATTTGTGTAAAGGATTAAGAGATCTCTGGCAGGTATCTGAGTAAGACCTAGAGGAAAAGAGAATAAGTGATGTGGACTTTTACCTTTATTTCATATGAGTGACTTATATATCCAGCATATAGCTAACCTTCAAGTATTTAGGGTTGAGAAAGGAGAAGAAAAAGATCAACAGAACAAGGTGCTAGCCACTTGGTGTAGTGGTTCAACCCAGTGTGACCTTATTGTGTGACCTTGTCACAACTTCTTCAACTCTACAATATGTGATATTACCTATTTTTCAGGGTTTCTGTTAGGAATAAATGACATCGCATATGTAATGGCATCTAGTACAGTGCCTAGTGTGTGACATGTGTTCCCCATGTTAGCCACTGCTCACCTTTCCTTCTTCCCTTAACACTCCTCACTGTAGAGAGATTCAAGGCTATAAAATGTATAGCCATTAAAGAAGTTTATGAGTGATCCAATACCAATTGTAAACATATGTAGTGACTCTCAGTGACAATGTATATTATACACTTGTGTGTCTTTATAAAGGAAAAATTCTACCATATGTCACTTCTATTAAATATCATGTAGACCAAAAGGCCCATTTGAAAAGAATCACTGAGGATGCAGAAACTAGTTTTAATAAAACACGATTCTGGATGACTGGAAGGCGAAAACAAAATGAATAGTTCCAAAGGTCATGATGAATGAATTAGGAAAGTAATCAAAATGGCTTAGTAAAGCAATGCTGTCATTCTTCATCTTAATGAATCTCTTAAAGAGTAAATAAAAGGAGAAAGATGAAAGTAATTATTGACTGTGTACTTACTTATTGAAGCTGGTGGTATCTCCAAGGAATACAGTTCACAAAGCTGAGGCTGTAGGTGAATATGCATATATATCACGACGTGCCTCAGCACTGGGAACTGTATATCATGTTTACATACTGAATGTACAGATACTTATTGTAATGAATATGTTATGTAGAAATTTATCCCTTTGTCACACTCTGCTCAGTTTAAATACCCATTGTCTTGGGAGTTAGAAGGGCTAGCAAGAACCTGGCAGTAGGTGTCAGAGGCTTGAGTCAGTTCCCATCTCTACCATTCCCTGCTGAATAAGAAGGCATTGAATGTGCTGGCCTGCCACTGAACAGCAAAAGGCATAGAAGAGAAAAATGAAGGAAAAAGTTTTTAGAAAGAGTTTCAAAAAAGGTGGATGAGTGATCCACAATGTTATTTTTGCTATGAGAAATGTAATAAACACTCTTTCCATGTATATTGTGTTAGAGGATGGCTTACTGGTGCAAATTTTATTTGCATCAATAGGACACTGTTAGAGCTGGGGAGTCCTTGATCATTTTAATGGTTGATAAAAAATACACAGATTAGCCTTGTCATTTTGACTGGCACAGATATCAAATCATATTTTCTAATAAGTTGTAATTCATTATACAATACTCATACTACTTTATATTTTTAAGTTAAAAGCACTTATAAATTCTGTCATGAAAACATTGTGAAGCCGGTATGGAAGTGTTATTACATATTTTATACAAGAAGTGACTGATACAGTAAAACCTTGGTTTGTGAGCATAATTCATTCCAGAAGCATGCTTATAATCCAAAGCACTTGTATATCAAAGCAAATTTACCCATAAAAAATAATGCAACCTCAGATGATACATTTCACAACCCAAAAACATTCATATAAAAATGATTAAAATACTGTAATATAATACAATATAATAAAGAAAATAAAAAATATAAATAAAAATAAACAAATTAACCTGTGCTTACCTTTAAAACCTTCATGGCTGGTGTGAGGGAGACGAGTGAGGAGGGTTATTGTGTAGGATGACTTTCACTATCATTAATGGAATCACTGGTATGTATTGGCTCAATGGAATCTTTTTCTTTTTGTGCAACTTTAACAAGGGACCTATCCAATGAACTTGCTTTTGCCTCCTTTTGAGGATTTCGTGGAAATGGACACTGCATTGTCGTTAAACAGATTCATTGCTCGCACTGCTATAGCTGTATTCGGGAGGTGCTTTCTACAAAATTTTAAACTATTTACCACATTTTACAC
Source organism: Leopardus geoffroyi (assembly GCF_018350155.1). Taxonomy (NCBI): domain Eukaryota; kingdom Metazoa; phylum Chordata; class Mammalia; order Carnivora; family Felidae; genus Leopardus; species Leopardus geoffroyi. Next base: position 41,492,721 of record NC_059339.1, read on the forward strand.
ATCTCCCTAATCTCATTTGAAGTGAGGAATTCCTCTGTCTTTTGGTCCTCCTTCTCTGCAGATGAGATGCAGGCATAGACTTCTTATAAACTCTTGCAATTTTGGCCACTCGCATACCTCATTCATATTTCTCATTGATTTCCTTAAATTCCACTGTAATCATCTCCTTCTTCTTACTGCCTTTCTTTTCAGCCTTTTTCTGCATGAGTACTATTGTATGTGCTCACATGGATGTTGACTACAGTATAGTACTCAAGTCTTGTCATATACAATATTTAATGTAACTGGCAATAAGGCAACAAAGGAAAGGGTCTATATCTGCAGGCAGCCTGACCTAGAATGAAGCAAAGCATTCCTAAAATTACTCTTGTATGGAAAAGCAAAGGCCTGTCCATAGGTGCTTTGAAGTGACGAAAAAATACATTAGTGCCAGTTGTGGGCACCTTCCAATGTTCTGAAAAATCGCTGATTTCTGCCAAACCCTGCAGCCTGAGACCGAACATCTGAGCATGGGAGACAATTAACCACAATCTCACAGGGAGAGAGAGAGACAGAGACAGAGAGAGAAGAAGCATTGACTCAGTTGTGGTCATGTGATGTTCGGCATCATGTACTACTCGTATTGCAAGATATTGTTGATTTATCAAGTTAAAATTTATTATAAATGTTGGCTCATCTTGTGGAACACTTGCAGAACAAGTTGTTTATAATCCAAGGTTTTACTATGTATGTATGTATATATATGTATGTATGTATGTATGTATGTATATCAAATAGGTTGTACAAAAAGTGATTATATATATAAATATATATATATATGATTTTTAAAAACAAAATAAAGATATACATAATGTTTTGTTACTAGATTTATTTTTCTTAGCAGTATACTCTGAATAAGATTCATGTTATTGCATATTCTCCCACATTATTCTTATAGGTTTTATAGATTCTGGAATATGGATATACCATAGTTTATTTAGCCAAACTCTATACCTGGACATGTAGATAATTTTCATTCTTAAAATAAGCCTGTGCCAAATATATTTGTAGCTAAGTTTCTGTGCTTCTCTATGATTGCTTTCTTAGAATTGATTCCTAGTAGTGATATTGATGTGTGGAGTTGGGGCAATTTGAAGGCAGAAAAGTTTTGAATAAACTTGAAACTTTTAAAGAAATGGATTTTAGAAACAATGAAGAATTAACAGGAACAATGGAAACTTTTTTGAAGCAGAGACAATTGTAAAAATCAGAATAGGATATCATGTGCCCAGAGAAGGACATTGTTAATACAGCACATGGGAATTAATCAGGGTTATGGTTGCAAGGGGAGGATTTTAAAATATCTACTTGAAATTAAGGGAGTGGATTTAAGACTAAAGAAAGGATGTGTTTTCCTAGTAATAAAGCAACTACATAGATGTAGCTTTTGTGATGGACTGGAGAGCTAAAAGGGACAGTTTGGTAAGTTTTCCAGAAATTATAGGACAACCTGTTATGGGCTACATGTTACCATAGTATAATGGTTTTGACTCATGTGGAAGAAACAGGAGAGGCATGTTTTCCTAGTGACTGTGACTATAAATTATTTTTTGGAGTAGAGATTTTAAGAAACAAATATTGCAGACTTTGACCACCCAGTGCAATAGAATTGACCTTTTTCAGAATGATTATTTTATTTTATTTTATTTTATTTTGGTAGGGGAGGATCATTTTAGGATTGGTTTAGACGTCGTATATCCGTCTTATTGAAGTTGATTCAATTATATTCTCAAAATGTTGTTTTGGATTGACTGTTCTTCAGGCATATTTTTCTGTCTAGACATAACCTAAATGGCAGACAGCAAGAGGCTCTGTAAATATCAGTTGTATCTGCAAACCCAAAGGCAAGCTGACGCCATATATCTGTCATTTCTGTCACACTTACACAGAGAGTATGTCAATCTCAGCTTCCCTCAGCTCATCACAGCCTCAAGCCCTAAAGAATTTCAGCTGGAAAAAATGACTATATTCAGTCTTTGTCAATACTAACCAAATCTGTAAGGGTGTTTAGCACCTTACCTTCTCTAGCAGGTGAGATGAGTGATTAGTCAAATGTCTGCAGGTTGAACTCCTTGAGAAGATACAGCCTTAGCTCCTCCAATATCCTCAAAACCCCTAAGTTTTATCTATGCTGTATAATTGGAATGGAACTTAAATTCTGTTTGTGGCCCTAGCAACCTCCCCCTGACAGATACTTCTTGGTCCAGAGCTTAGTCATTGGCTGACATCTTGCTTTATTCTGGGAACATTATCTTTTATCCAGAGTTTGCCCTTTATAACCTGCCTGTAGGCATTATATGGTCTCCTGCCACTCCGATCTATGTTCTCCCCATATTAGACCCTTTCAGTATTGATATTCACCTATATTGGGCTCAGGGCACCATGTTGGTTTGTATCTGCTGGGAGGCCATGAAGACTTTTGCTTTATTTCCTCTTAGCCTTAGTCCTACCTATTGTGATATATTCTCATCTCCCCTTTTGTTTGCTTTTAAGATTTCAATACACCTAGTAGCAGAGGGTGAGAAAGTTATACTAATGATGATAAGGGCATACAGTAGGAAAAGCATACTGTATTAGTTGTGTCATCTTTTAAATATGAAAAGAAAAGATTAGTTTATTAATTGCAAATAATGGAATATTCATTTTAAATATCTGATTTTTCTGCATTGTTTTCTATCATCAATTTCCCTTTCTGTTGAGGGTTTTTTTCCCCCCTTCTGTATAATTACCTTTTGGTAGATTATAGTTCCTTACAACAGCAGTCTGGAAATGCTAAAGATATGGCAATGGAAAAGTGTGAACTATGTTTAATTTTTTTTGGTTGATATTTATACTTTTCCCCTAAAATGATAGTCATGAGGATATATTAAAGGGAAGTATGCTATTCACTGGGAGGTACTTGAATCTAGGAAGTACCATTTGGGCTAAGTTGGCTTTGTATTTGTACAGATTTTGGTATTCTATTTTATTTTAGTAGTAAAGTCTTTAAGATGAGGGGCAGAAGAGAGAATATGATTATAGTCTGTATCTTATAAGAATGCATTTATTGTTAAGTAGATTGAATCCAAATACTTAAAATAATTAGAATTGAGTTATGAAAAGCATTCAGATGTAGCACTTTACATTTTTACATCTCAAATTATTACTGTTAAATTTGTTTATACATCTATATTTTGTACTTGAAATTGTTTACATTTAAGAGAAACATAATGAAATTCTGACTACTTTCACTGAACCCTGTACTTAGTCATGTAATCCGATTAGGTAATGAATTCTCTCTCCATGGTAAGATCATAGTTTGGTTTAATGGAAACGGTGCTGATATTAAGGTTGGAATATTTGGGTTTGAATCCAAATGGCTCTATCTACTAACTGTGAGAATTTACCAGGGGTAAGTTATTTAATTTTCTCATATCTCAGTGTCCTATAAAACAAGAACAATAATAGTTACCTTACTAGGTTATTATGGGGGTGGAATTTGAAAGTAATTCATGGTAGGTGCTTTGTGTACATTTCTTCCTTTTTTGTTTCTAGAAAAAATTTTTTTTTGAGAGATACAGAGTGCAAGTGAGTGAAGGGCAGAGAGAGAGGGAGAGAGAGAGAGAGAGAGAATCCCATGAGGGTCAGAGAAAGGGAGAGAGAGAGAAGTGGGGCTTCCCCCAAGCGGGGCTCGAGTTCACCAGAAGTGGGGCTCATGCTCATCAGAGGCAGGGCTCAAACTCAAGGACCATGAGATCATGACCTGAGCCAAAGTCAGAAGCTTAACTGACTGAGCCACCCAAACGCTCTGTTTCTAGAAATGTTTAAGCATAGATAGGACAACACAGAGCAGGGGTGTAGGGGATGACTTTTAAGTGACCTTGAAAGTCAACATCTAACCTTAGAATTTCTGACCAATGGTTTGTAAATGGACCTTTGTTGTGCACTCTTTTTCATTTAACTCAATTTTATTGACATTTACTATGATACTCCACTATGTCCTTGGATGGTATACATAGGGAATGTTAGCATGTGGGGGATGCATTTGCCTCTTTTCTGCCTTGCTTTCTTGCTCCCACTGTGTGCTGTCACTTTCTGACTATCTCATCTGTAGTTTGTCTCATCTCTATGTCCAGTGGTATGTTCTCCAATGTCCTATGCTTTTTTCTTACTAGGGTTCACTCCATGACCTCTGAAGTAATACCTAGCTCAGAGGCTGTTGTGAGGGTAAATGAATACGTTAAAGCTCCTAAAACAGTGGCTTGGGATTAAGTAAGTGCTTAATAGATTTTAGTTATTACTGTTATCTGCCCATTCTCCATGGCTGGGGCTTGTTCTACTGGATTGGCCCCTTCTGGTCAAGTTTTTTTCAGAGTAAGGAGACCCTTTGCCATTTGTGATGCGTACAAGAAAGGTCATAGTAAGGATGAGAGTCTAGATATTTGGGTTAAAAACAACATTGGAAATGACCTTTGTTAGATAAGAAAGTACAAAGTTATCCATTGGACAAGCATATCCTATACATGAAAGTATTGATAAATAAAATATTATTTGTAATTTGTTGTATGTTGTATTTACTTTGTCATACTTTTCATATTTTTAGGCTTTACAATCAATCTGTATATACATATATAAGATATCAAAAACAGAAAAACTCCAGAGAAAAAGCATCCATGCACAATCACATCTTCCTCATTCCCCAAACAATTTAGTTTTTTTCTAACAAGAACATCAGAAAGTTTTTTTTACCACAGAAGAATGACCTTTAAAAAAAAAAAGACCTGACAACCAGATAAACTATGCACCATTTGCAGAGGGATTCAGTGGAATTTACTCCATTTATTTCCCTGGCCTCTAGAGAAAATTATTCATTCTAGAAGGGCACAGCTGATTGAGGAAGGAAGACTCAAATTGAAAAGAGACAATGCTTTGAACTGTGGTTGTGAAAGTGTCTAGACCTCTGGATTTTCACCTATAAAGTGAGGCAGTTGGACTAGATCATTTTATTTATTTATTTATATATTTTTTCAACGTTTATTTATTTTTGGGACAGAGAGAGACAGAGCATGAACGGGGGAGGGGCAGAGAGAGAGGGAGACACAGAATCCAGAGATGGCTGGAGCCATCAGCCCAGAGCCTGACGCGGGGCTCGAACTCACGGACCACGAGATCGTGACCTGGCTGAAGTCGGAGGCTTAACCGACTGCGCCACCCAGGCACCCCTGGACTAGATCATTTTAAAGGAACTTTCCAGATCTAACAGGGTGAGCTCTATAGCGCGATGCTATATCATGTCTGTGCTGTTTAGGTAGAAATCCCAAGCTCACTACCAGACTGCAAGCATCTTGTAGCTGAATCCAGGAAGTTCAATTCACTAGTCCTTGGATCCTCAGTATTAACTCAATGCCTGGCCAGTCTTCTAGGCTCTATCCATTATACCTGCCGAAATATTCTGTAGCAGAGGTGTCTTATCTCCCAGGGTTGTTGTGAGGGGCAAGTAAGGTAATGTATTTTGAAGTGCACAGAGAGCTGCAAAGTTTGTTTTATTTTATTTTTTAAAGTTTATTTACTTTTGAGAGACAGAGAGACAGAGTACGAGTGAGGGAGGGGCAGAAAGAGAGGGAGACACAGTATCTGAAGCAAGCTCCAGACTCTGAGTTGTCAGCACAGAGCCTGATGCAGGGCTCGAACCCACAAATCATGAGATCATGACCCGAGCCGAAGTTGGTGCTTAACTGACTGAGCTACCCAGGTGCCCCTGTTTGTTTTAACATAAGGAGAAGTTGTAAAACGAAGGGACCTAAGGATAAACTGAAGATATTTCTGATTTGGAACTGGAAGAAAATATGATACCTAGAGCAACCTAATTTGTATAAAATGGAGGACACAGGCTGTAGAGGTACCGTGACTACTCCCCAACTTGTGGATGACTGATAAATGACAGAAAACAGAGTCATGATCTGAATTCATGAACCTGAAGTTTTTGATTAGTTAGTATGAAAATTTATAAAAGAGAATAAAACAACATAAAGGAAAAGAGGTTACTACACCAATATAACACCCTATTTATATTTGCCCTTAAAGAGTTCAATTAAATAAATAATAGTCATTTTACATAAGGACACTACTGTAAATCAGGTGTCTCCAAAAAAAAGTCAGAAATATGAGTCTAAATATGGGAATAGTTTTACTCTTATTACTTAGTTGCTGACTTTTGCCTTTTCATGGGAAACTGGCAAACTTGCTTATATTTACCCTTACTTAATTTTCATATATGCAGGAGATCCCTTGGTTTTGTAAGTAATGAACCAGATCCTCAATTTGCCCCGTATATCAGTGTATATTTTTGCCTCAATCACTAAGTTGAAACATATTTACTTGTTATAGGTGCAGCTTTTAAGTTGAAAATGTTTTAGCTTATGGGGCCCAGAAGAGAATCTAATGAGCTCAGGAACATGCCAGAAAAAGTGCTCATGTTGTATATGTGGATATGTCTTTAGGGTGACCTGAAGTTTCAACATTTACCCACAGGTAATTAGTGTTGGTGCAAGGACTGCAGAGTGGATCGTGTGAGTGGGAAAGGTAAAGGGAAAAAGGAAGAATTAAGCACACTCTTCATATATATTTTTTAAAATTCTGGCCTATTCTTATAAGAAAGCATGCTCATTTTAGAATGTTTAGAAGATACCAGTAATCACACAGAAAAAAGGAAAAAAAAATCCTTCAAAACTATTATCCAAAGATAACGACTACTACCACTTTAGCATGTAACCACCTCCTGGTTGTTTTCTATATACTTAAATAATATATATAAACAAACATTAAGCATTCCTGTTTTATAATCAATCTTTTTCACCAACAATACCATGAATCTACTTTCAAGAAATTAAATAACAGTATATTCTTTAAATCACATACTAAACAGAGATGCTTTACGATTATTGAAACCAAATATCACATAAAGACTTGACTTGTAAAATGACTAATTTCTATCAAGGTCCTGCCTTGCACTGTGCACATAATAGACTTGTGTGCTGATTTCATTATAATGTGGTACTATGAGATATATATTTTTCTTTTTCTGTTTTTTTTTTTTTGCAAGGGGGAGAGAGAGAGAGAGAGAGAGAAAGAAAGAAGGCACACACGTGAGCGAGTGGGGGAGGGGCAGAGAGAGAGGGAGAGAGAGAATCCTAAGCAGGCTCTGCACTGTCAGAGCTCACTCATGCTGGGCTTGATCCCACAACGTTGGGATCATGACCTGAGCCGAAACCAAGAGCCAGGCACTTTAACCAACTGACCAACCCAGCCAGGTGCTCCTATGAGATGTTTTTTCAGGATGGTGGTTTGGATTTTTACTTAGGACTAGTGATATTATAATATTATATTATATTATATTATATTATATTATAAATTTCTTATTTTTTAATGTTTACTAATTACAATTTTTTTATTTTTATTTAATTTATTCTTAAAATTTACATCTAAGTTAGTTAGCATATAATGTGACAGTGATTTCAGGAGTAAATTCCTTAATGCCCCTTACCCATTTAGCCCATCCCCCCTCCCACAACCCCTCCAGCAACCCTCTGTTTGTTCTTCATATTTAAGAGTCTTTTGTGTTTTTGTCTCCCTCCCCGTTTTTATATTATATTTGCTTACCTTCCTTTATGTTCATCTGTTTTGTATCTTAAAACCTCATGTGAGTGAAGTCATATGATATTTGTCTTTCTCTAATTTTGCTTAGCATAATACCCTCTAGTTCCATCCACATAGTTACAAATGGCAAGATTTCATTCTTTTGGATTGCCGAGTAATACTACATTGTATATATACACCACATCTTCTTTATCCATTCATCCATTGATGGACATTTGGGCTCTTCCCATACTTTGGATATTGTAGATAGTGCTGCTATAAACATGGGGGTGCATGTGTCCCTTTGAAACAGCATACCTGTATCCCTTGGATAAATGCCTAGTAGTGCAATTGCTGGGTTGTAGGGTAGTTCTATTTTTAATTTTTGAGGAACCCCCATACTGTTTTCCAGAGTGGCTGCAGCAGCTTCCATTCCCACCAGCAATGCAAAAGAGAACCTGTTTCTTGGCCTCCTCTCCATGATCTGTTGTTGCCTGAGGTGTTAATGTTAGTCATTCTGACAGGTGTGAGGTTGAGGTGGCATCTCATTGTGGTTTTGATTTGTATTTCCTTGATGATGAATGATGTTGAGCATTTTTTCATTTGTCGGTTGGCCATCTGGCCATTTGTCGGTTTTTTCTTCTGTAGGCTGGCCGTCTTCTTTGGAGAAGTATCTATTCATGTCTTTTGCCCATTTCTTCACTGGATTATTTGTTTTTTGGATGTTGAGTTTGTTAACTTCTTTATAGATTTTGGAAAATAACCTTTATCTGATATGCTATTTGCAAATATCTTCTCCTATCTGCCTTTCAGTTTGCTGATTGTTTCCTTTGCTGTACAGAAGTTTTTATTTTGATGAGGTCCCAATAGTTCATTTTTGCTTTTGTTTCCCTTGCCTCCAGAGATGTTTTGAGTAAGAAGTTGCTGTGGCCAAGCTCAAAAGGTTTTTGCCTGCTTTCTCCTCTAGGATTTTGATGGCTTCCTGTCTTACATTGAGGTCTTTCATCCATTTTGAGTTTATTTTTGTGTATGGTATAAGAAACTGGTCCAGGTTCATTGTTCTGCATGCCGCTGTCCAATTTTCCCAGCACCACTTGCTGAAGAGACTGTCTTTTTTCAATTGGATATTTTTTCCTGCTTTGTCAAAGATTAGTTGGCCCTACGTTTGTGGGTCCACTTCTGGGTTCTCTGTTCCATTGATCTGAGTGTCTGTTTTTGTGCCAGTACCATACTGTCTTGATGATTACAGTTTATAGTATAGCTTGAAGTCTGGGATTGTGATGCCTCCTGCTTTGGTTTTCTTTTTCAAGATCGCTTTGGCTAGTTGGGGTCTTTTGTGGTTCCATACAAATGTAAGGATTGTTTGTTCTAGCTCTCTGAAGAATGCTGGTGTTATTTTGATAGGGATTGCACTGAATATGTAGATTGCTTTGGGTAGTATTGACATTTTAACAATATTTGTTCTTCCTATCCTGGAGCATGGAATCTTTTGCTTCATTTGCTTAACTTCTTGGTTAGCCCATTCATTCTTTAGTAGGATCTTCTTGAGTCTCCAAGTGTTTGTTATCTTTCCAATTTTTTTCTTGTATTTGATTTCGAGTTTCATAGCATGGTGGTCTGAAAATATGCACGGTATGATCTCGATCTTTTTGTACTTGGTGAGGGCTGATTTGTGTCCCATTATGTGATCTATTCTGGAGAACGTTCCATGTGCACTGGAGAAGAATGTAAATTCTGCTGCTTTAGGGTGCAATGTTCTGAATACATCTGTTAAGTCCATCTGGTCCAGTGTGTCATTCAAAACCATTGTTTTCTTGTTGATTTTCTGTTTAGAATATCTGTCCATTTCTGCAAGTGGGGTGTTGAAGTCCCCTAGTATTATGGCATTATTATCAATGACTTTCTTTATGTTTGTGATTCATTGATTTATATATTTAGGTGCTTTCACAATTGGTGCATAAATGTTTATAATTGTTAGATTGGTGGATAGACCCCTTAATTATGATATAATGCCCTTCTTCATCTCTTGTTACAGTCTTTATTTTAAAGTCTTGTTTGTCTGATATAAATATGGCTCCTCCATCTTTCTTTTGTCAACCATTAGCATGATAGATGGTTCTTCATCCTCTTACTTTCAATCTGAAGGTGTCTTTAGGTCTAAAGTGGGTCTCTTGTAAACAGCATGTAGATGGATCTTTCTTATCCATTCTGTTACCCCCTGTCTTTTGACTGGAGCATTTAGTCGGTTGATGTTTAGAGTGAGTACTGAAAGATATGAATTTATTGCCATTATGTTGCTTGTAGAGTTGGAGTTTCTGGTGGTGTCCTCTGGTCCTTTCTAGTCTTTGTTGCTTTTGGTCTTTTTTTTCCGTCCATCTTTTATCCCTCAGAGAGTCCACCTTAAAATGTCTTGCACAACTGGTTTAGTGGTCACAAACTCCTTTAATTTTTGTTTGTCTGAGAAATTTTTAATCTCCTTCTACTTTGAATGACAGCCCTGATGGATAAAGAATTCTTGGCTGCATATTTTTCCAATTCAGCACATTGAATATATCCTGCAATTCCTTTCTGGCCTGCCAAGTTTCTGTGGATAGGTCTGCTGCAAACCTGATCTGTCTTCCCTTGTAGGTTAAGGATTTTTTTCCCTTGCTGCTTTCATGATTCTTTCCTTGCTTGAGTATTTTGTCAATTTGACTTTGATATGCCTTGTTAATGATAGGTTTTTGTTGAATCTTACAGGTGTTCTCTGTGGTACCTGGATTTTGATGTCTGTGTCTTTCCTCAGGTTAGGAATATTTTCCATTATGATTTGCACACATAACCCTTCTACTCCTTTTTCTCTCTTCATCTTGTGGGACCCCTATGATTCTGATGTTGTTCCTTTTTAATGAGTCACTGATTTCTCTAATTCTTAGATTGTGCTCTTTTGTCTTAGTCTTCTTCTTTTTTTCTGCTTCTTTACTCTCCATAGTTTGTCCTCTATATCACTTCTTTGCTGCTCTACCCAATGCATCGTTGCTGCTATGGCCTCCATTTGAGATTGCAGCTCAGTTATAACATTTTTAATTTCATCCTGACTAGCTTTTACATCTTTTATCCCCACAGAAAGGGATTCTAATCTATTTTTGACACCAAGTGTTATTCTTAGTATTGTGATTCTAAATTCTGGTTCAGACATCTTGCTTGTATATGTATTGATTAAGTCCTTCGCTGTCATTTATTCCTGCTCTTTCTTTTGTGTTGAATTCCTTTATTTCATCATTTTGATGGAAGTAAAGGAATTAATAAGGTAAAAAATTAAATTAAAAAATTAAAAACAACACACACATAGACACACAAATGAAATAAATGATGCTAGATCCTAGGTGTGTTTTGGTCTGGCTATTGAAAGGAACTTGGTAGATTAGACAAAAAAGAAAAAAATTGAAAACTTAGAAAATGTATACAGTGAAATAGAATAAAATGAAATGAATGAAGTAAAATAGAATTTGAAAGATTTACAAAAAAGTAAAAAATATAGTAGAAAAAATAAAGAAAAATATTTTTTTTTCAACGTTTATTTATTTTTGGGACAGAGAGAGACAGAGCATGAACGGGGGAGGGGCAGAGAGAGAGGGAGACACAGAATCGGAAACAGGCTCCAGGCTCTGAGCCATCAGCCCAGAGCCCGACGCGGGGCTCGAACTCACGGACTGCGAGATTGTGACCTGGCTGAAGTCGGACGCTTAACCGACTGCGCCACCCAGGCGCCTCAAAAATATTTTTAATAAAAGTAAATATTTTCCCTTTCTGTATTCAAGAAAAAGGGAAGAAACGAAAAAAGAAAAAAAAGAAAATTATATAAATGGACCAGCAAACAGTCTGAAATATGATTGAAATTACATTGTTTTTCCTTAGAAGTCAAACTATGAAGTACTTTATAGTCTGTAAACTAAGCAAGTGGAGAGATTTACCGTGTTCCTGAAGAGCCAGGTTGGCCTAGTTGGACGGGGCTTATTCTCCCCGCCAGGGGGCTTATAGTCCCCTGGTGTTGACTAGCTTACTGGGGTGGATTGTCGTTGTGATGTAGGTGCGTATGCATGGGAGGGGTGAAACTGGCATCACCCAGCTACCCGGTGTCTAGTATCCGAACTCTGTACTCTCCCTGACTAGCAATTGAGCACCCCTTCTTTGTTTCTGGCTTCTGTCCACTCCCCACCCCCTGCTTTTACACTGTCTGTGACCAAGCTATCTGGTTGCCAGGAGGCACCTCCCTCCTGAGTTTTATCTCAAATGTGTTTGTGTTTCCTGACCCTTCACTTCTGAGGGACTGTAGGTTTGACCCATTCTGACCTTCTGCGTGGGGGTCTCACTGAACAATGGCCAGGTGCTTGCTGCACCCAGGAATGTTTGTGGGACCGTGTTTCTGCAATGCCCAGAGACTGCGGCTGTGTGCCAGCCCGCCCCAGAAAAAGTTCACACGATTGTGTAGCACCAGCATTTTAGGGATTATGGAAAATCACAACATACATCTGGTACCAGACTTCACCCTTAACGACCATGTTCCAGCACCAGCGAATGTGGTTGTTTTCTGGGGTCTGCTGGGACCAGGTGGCTGTACAGCATTTAACAAATGTCCTTCCAGCAGTGGAACTGCTTCTCCCCATATGGCCCGAGGACCTACTGGACCCCACTCTGCTTCTGGGGATTCGCCCTTCCCACCAGAGCACCACCAGGTATTGAGCTGCAGAGTTTCAGACTCTGTGCTTCCCCTGTTTAGAGAGTCTTAATGGAGTTTAAACCCCCTCTTTTCTCTTTTCTCCCTTGTTATTTCAGTCCCTGTAGCTGTTTCCACTTTTCCACTTTCTATCCAGTTGCTTTTGGGGTGGGGTGCTTTTCCCCTACCCTCATCCATCTCTGTCCTCTCTCTGTAAGCAAAAACAGCTCCCTGCCCTCCATTGCTTCTCTCTCCCCCATTTCACCTCTCTGCTCCATGTACCTGGTGAGTTCTCAGGGCTAGTGATTTTAATTTCATAGCACCTGTTCTCAGGCATAGCTACACTCATAACCTAGAAGTAACAAATTCTTTTCCCAGAAGAATTCCCTTTATTGTCTTTTCTTTATAAGATGGGGAGATAGGGGATTTTAGAACTTCTGAACAATGCATTATATAAGGCAGGTTAATAGAGTTCTCTGGATTATGATATAGGGCAATTGATTAGGGGACCTGACTCAGGAACTCCTTTAAAATGTCTTTTTATGGTTTTGTGGAACCATGAATGAGCTGAACCAGCACTACAAACATTAAAACCTTCCTATATTCAGGATACTATGACTGAGATAAAGCATCACATTTTTATTGAAAGAACAAAATATCTGAAAGCTGAAAGGAAGAAAGAAAGAAAAGAAAGAAAGAATATAGTTTTAATTCTAATGCATGACATAGAACTAATAACATTTTCCTCTTAACTGGGAAATTTTTACTGAGATTCCCACTAAAATAGTGATAGGAAATGATAATGTAAGGATTCAAAATAATTTCTGACATAGTTGGCTCATTCATGCATGTATTCAGGCATTTATTTATTCAAATATATTTATCCAATACCTAGTATGTGTCAGGCTTGGCTCAATCTTTGAATGATGCTTTATTGGGAATGCCCCTTCTGATACTGTATGCTTATAACTCTTGTTATAGTATTGTGTGTTGTACTACATTACGGTATTTTGGTGACTGGTACTGTAGAGAGAGCTGTTCTCATCAGAGGTGTGAAATCTTTCATGGTGTCAGCTACCTGAGGAAGAAATGGTTTCACAGTTTGGTTGATCTGATGTGCCCTGAAGAGGAGGTCCTTAATTTTGAAGAAAGTAGATATCTAGGAGGGTCGAGAGCTGGTGAGCTGTACTTTGGGGTGTGGTGCACTCCCTTTGCTGAAAGACAGAATTGTCCATGGTGGAGGAGACACATAAAGAGGCTCCCATTTAGCTTCCTCAGTAACTGTGACTGTCTCTACTCACATCATGAAATGAATCACCACTAATTATTACAAGTGGCCTGCAAGATAAGAGGCATTTTATTTATTTTCACGTAAGGAAACTGGCTTTAAGAGAGAGAGAGAAAAAAACTTATGAAGATTCAGTTGCAGAGTATAGAAATCACTCTAGCTATTTTTTTTAATGTCTATCTATTTATTTTGAGGGACAGAGAAAGTGGGAAGCGGAGGGGAAGAGAGAGAGGAGTGAGAGAATTCCAAGCAGTCTCTGTGCTGGGAGTGCAGAGCCCAACAGTGGGAGCAGTGAGATCATGACCTGAGCCAAAATCAAGAGTGGGACACTTAACTGACTGAGCCACCCAGGCACCATTATTCTAGCTATTTTAAATGAAAAGGGATTTAATTTAAGAAATTTAGGTGTTTACAAAGTTATGGAAAGTGCTGAAGCATCAGTCCTTAACCTGCGTCTCCTGGAACAACTCCCAACCGGGAATCATGAAGTTTCATGCCCATTGCTGCTTCAAGACCACAGTGTCTTAGCTGTGGTCTGGGGTTTAGATACTGACATCAGAACTAGTGGCTCCAGAGCCAATCTGAATTTATAACCTGCTTCCTGTCTTTCAGCATTCATTAAGCTGGCTACTAGACACTCACACCCTTTGCTAATGGAAAATCAAATTCCTATAATCCCTATATATCTGCATGCTAGAAGAAATAGTAGGAGCTATAGAAGTGGCTGTATTGTAAATCTCCCATGAGTGCTTCCTATTGGTGGAACCTAGAGCACGCCTGAATCTTAGTTGCAAGAGCACCTGGGAAAAGTGGTTTTTAGATCAAGAAGTCAAATGGAAAAGAATGTAGAACAAATGTGCATCAAATGACTATACCTATTACAAATGGGGAGCTGTTATTTGGACTCAAACTTGTCCAAGTTTAAAGCCCTGGGTTCTTTCCACTATTCCACAGAAGCCAATTTGGAATCAACATCAAACTCACTTGGGTGACCGTGGGGATTATTTCTCTTAATTTCTTGTTAATAAGGGGGGGAGCCTTTTGATAAGGAAGGGCTTAAATCAGACCTAGAGAAAGTTATACAGCCTGTCTTGGAGTTGGAAGCCTGTGGGGCTTCTGAATTGGAATAGACTGAGAGAAGCTATGATCATGGTCTGGTTGAATTGGAGAAAGCATAACAAGAGAAGCTGGAATGTTCTCTGATTAGTCTCAAGGGAAAACATTTCCTGAACATAGAGAATTTGTTAATATCGAGGGCTGTTGGCAAGCCATTTAATAGCATTCTCTATAGAAAAAGAGAATTCTAGTTATAGAAGAGTCTCAAGAGATAGTGGGCAATTTGGGTTGCTCCATAAAGAACAAGGGAGGGACTGAGATCCTAGAGTATTAGGGTATTTCATTTAGTCTTGAGGTTCACATTTAATATAGTAGCCATTACTAAGAATATCCAAAATAAAAATAATGGATACAGATTTACATGGATGAAGACAGGGGTTCTTCTAATCTTCTAATCCACTGTTTTCAAGAAGGAGAGGTGAATGTAGGGGTAAGTGTTCTCTTGTTTCCCCAGTAAATCTTATAGATGAATTCCCACTTGCATAATGAACTCTGAAATTAAAAGAGATAATGCTTTTGGCTCATATCCTTCTTCTTTATGGAATGCTTATCTCTTTACTACTTCAAATTTCAGACCTTTCAGAATGCAGCTCAGACTCAGGATTATAATTACTTGCAGAAACACGGTGTTGATACACCATAGCACAGTGTTTGGAACATTTATTACACATTTAGTATACTGTTCCCTTCAAGAATTCTGACCTACTTGAGAAATAATTCAAAGAGTAAATAAAATAATAAAACTTTATTACTAAAGTTACTAGTAGTGTCTGCATTTATAGGCCATAGTGTTTTGTGAGAAGCGTATGGTCCTATTAATCTTACTTCCAAAAGAAAAGGGGACAGAACTGAGCCAAGTATGGCCATTTATTCTTCCCAAATTAATTAACCAGGTAAGTCACTCTACTTCCCAGGTATGGATTTTGGAAAATCCAAGAGTAAGAGAGAGAAAGAACATTCTTTTCTATAAGTGGGTGCTGAACAGAAAGTTTTAAAGTGAATGAATTGAATGCATGCATTCCTGAATGAATTATGTATATATGAGCAGCATATTTTTTATCAGCTCAAGTTTGCCTAGGAAATAGTCAGCTAACCAACCTTCAGGTGATTGGTGGTTCCAGGCATCATACTGCAATTGGATGGTAGTCCCAAATGTAACACGCTGTTAGTGGCTGATGTATTCAAGTGACCATTTTTGCCCAAATTGCACTTGTTAATAGCTACCTGAAGCCTAGAACTTGGCCCTGAATCTTGGTCCCTGGACTGGGGAATTTGACTTTTGACCAGATCATGCTGGCCTCTTCTATAGTTTCTAGATTCTATGAACTTTCTTTAAGTTACCAGATTTCAGATCTAATAATCCACCTCATGTTAAGAAACTCAGTCATCCTGAAATATTGGTATTGTTTCCCTATTCATTTTTACCCTGTGAATGTGGACTTCAGTTATTACTATTATTTTTTTGGTACTTGATATTACCCCTCCCCCCCAACAAAGACATACTCTTTGAACTTCAATATTAGACTTGACTCTTTTGCATCCCCCCATTCTAGATGCAGGCTAACAGCCTTCTGTTGCTTTCGTTCAGTTAGTTTGGCTCTCCTGAGTGCACTGCCTACTGCAGACATTTTTGGGTTGAAACAATTATGATAGTTATTTTTAAATTAGGTTTCAAGTTCCTGTGAAAGTAGGGATCATGTTTTATACTTTGTGAACTCAGGCACTTAAGGTTTGCTGTTATATGAAAAAAGTAATTTTGCTATCAGCTGCCCAGTAACAGTAAACCCCTGAAAAGCCTCCAAATAATGTAAAGGCAAAAAGCCTCTAAGCGCAAGACGTGATGAATACAGCTAAGAAAAGCCAAAATGGAGATTACTGAAGTAACTGATCAGTAACTTACAGAAAGATAAGCTTTCATTAATTTGCAAATGTTACGTATGCCTTATCTCCTTGGTGCTGAAGCCAAGGAACAGGTAAGAGGTGAGGGAGGAAGAGAAGTGGTAGTGAATATAGTTGTAATTACAGAGAGCCTTTATTTTGCCATATATTATTTAATTTAATCTTTGCAGTAACTCACTGAAGTAGACACGGTATTTATTTTATTCATTTACTTGTATTCATTTAAAGACAAAGAAATTGAGCATTAGTGAGGTTTGGTAATTTGCCCAAGATTATGTTCACATGGTTGTGGTGGAGTCGAGATTCCAGTTTTTATGTTTGGTTTCTTTGGGGTAGAATTTTCTTTCTCATTGTTAGTTGATTTATATACGTAGCTATCCAGTGGTGTTATGTTTTTGGCCTCTCTACATCCCTCACTTCCTCTAGCAGTAATTGGTTAGCTTAGGAGCAAGATTTCAGCTTCTTCCTTTCTATTTCTTTTGGGAATTAGCTGCTTACAACATGCTGCTCCTCTGTACTATATCTTTTACAGGGCCAGTACCTAGAATACAGCCTGGTATTAGGGGGTAAGTTGGCCATATTATGGGCTTTAGTTTCAAAAGTCCCATGGTTTACAGAACCTGGGTCACATTCATGGATCTCTGTGATATCAACATTAAGACTGGTATTTGCTTATTCATTTATCTATACTTTTCCTGATTAGTTTGATTCAGAAGTAAGCTGAGGGGAAAAAAAAGGCTTATGGTCTTTTCTGTATATAAGGTAAAAAAATACAATTAAACATAAAATGAACAGAAGGGTTAAAAAAGACAGTGAATAGCAGGCATAAAGTTGGAAAAAGAGAAAAAAATGAAACTGCTCCACTCCAGTGAAAAATTCAAAGGAAGAATAATCAGTTCCATATATCATGATCCCTGAGTGCACAGCATAGCACAATAATTAATGTTCATGATGACAACCCTTGATCCATCAAGAAAAATTAAATTATGTTCAGCAGATTTTCTTTTCTTTACCTCAGCTGGGGAAGAATGTGTAATACATTTTAGAAAGATTGATTCTTTTGATAAAGGAAATGCCATTTTACTTATATTTGCTGGGCCATCTAAGGAATACCATTGTGAAAATACTTAAATATAGAAAAGCAAAGGGAATTGTTGAAGATAGCTTCTTTAAGAATACATGTCTTTAAAATTAAAGATTTTACCACAGCATCTGCATTTGCCTACTCCAATTTGCCTAATCAGGGTTAATTTTTAAAGTTTTACATTAATTGGTAAACTATCAACTCTAAGTGCCTTTTTTTAACATGGTGGATCAATTGTATCTTGTTTTTAGCAAAAGATGTAAAGCATCTATTTGATTTAAATTAAGCTGACCCTTAGGGCTCAAGCTCATCAGATTTAAATTATAATTAAATAAACTCATAATAATGGATAAACAATGTTATATTCATTCCAGAACACGGATATTTTAATTGGCATTGTGGGAAGGAAAGGGGTTGTTTAGCAGAACACGGTGTAAAGGGGATGTCTTCAGGAGAAGGTGTGAAAGTGTCAAGGTGTAAAGTTCTAACTAAGAGACCCTGCATGGTGGCATTATGTTGATGAATTTTGTCAGAGTCCTGGAGTAGAGCAGACTGAGAGAGGCTGACCTCTCATGCTAATCATTCCATAAGAGACTAAAATACACAAAGCAGACTGACAATTTGTCAAATCACAATGGAGTAAGGGAATATGAGGAGGAATATTCATAACCTCATCCAGGGCACCCACTTTGTTGTATCAGGATGCCTGGAAGACCAAATTAATAATTTAAAGGTTGTTTGGTAAGCCTGGAATTAAAGTAAAGGGAGATGGGTAATCTTGAAGATGTCAAACAGCCGATGGTAGGGCCTATTGAGTCATCCCTGAGCCACAAAGGAGTTATAACAATATATGGTAATATTTATTAATCATGTTGTCAGGCATAGTAGTATAGATGCTTTGTTTATATTAATTCATAAATCCTCTCAGCAGCTCCAGGAAGTAACCTCCTAGGAAGTGTCCTCCCCACTAAGAAGATGCAAAAAATGGAGGAACCAGAGTTTAAGGAACGAACTCTCCTCAGGTAGGGCAGGCGAGTTTTAGAGGTTGGATTAAAACCCAGGTAATCAGAGTCTAAATCCAACGTTCTTAAGAGTTATGCTATTTTATTTCTCCAGGGGAACTTTGTTTTTCGTGGATTCAGTGTTTCTTCTCTCAGGGTAGTACTGGATAAACACTGCCAAGTTCTCATTTCTTCCAGTTCCCATTTATATGTTCCAAGCTCTCCAGTGTGATTTTGTTCTTAGCGTCTTCCTCTAGATAAATTACAGTCACATGGGTGTTACTGTTTACCAACTTATAATCACGTTCTAGTTTTTTCACTCTGAGATTTTATCCAGTCCATTTGGATTGGGTGTTAGGTGTTTGTATTCATTTACACAATGATTGGATTACTCTCACAGGAGCTGAGAGTCTTGAAATTCATTTCCTTTTGTGTGTATATTTTACTAGCTTTATTGCAACCTAATTTCTGTTACTTTTAAGTTCTTGGGAATCTGGTAGAACACTCTGCTCATTGTTGCCTTCATATACCACTAACAATAAAATAGATAAAATATTGATGGAAGAATCTCCGAATGGATTATAAAACTATTTGACTTTTGACAGGTGGGTACATTATTAAGAATTCCCAAACTCCCAACCTTTTACAATTTTCTTTTTAACTTCATTGAATTTTAAGAACTGGAACTGACAAAAAAAAATCTTTCTCGTCACAATTTAGTTTTTTATTTGTGCTTAGAAACTGTCTAAGAATAGCATGGAAGAGAGGATTTTACATTTGTGGTTTTTGGTATGATCAATTCCCCATCATTAAGCCTATGATTCATGGCTGTAAAATGAACCTAAAATTTCCCCCAATGTATTTTATGTTCTCCTGTAAGTGAAGAGGTAACTTTTGACTTGAATGCTAATGTTAGGATATATTTCAGATCCTCTGAGCAGCTCCTTGAGATCCTTGGACGTAAGCTGCTTTATATAGCCTCCTACTAAGTATTTGAGACAGCCACTTATGAATTACTATGCCCTGACGACTTTATCTGACTGTACCAAAAGTTGTGGGGTGGATTATGAATCAGTTTGTGGAGACACAACTCAATTTTCTGGACTGTCAATTAAGACAGGTGAGGTCATATAACAAATAACCTTCCTTCTCCAGAATCCCATGTGGATGCTCAGACGTTCTGAAACCTTTACTAGATTTTCCTGCCTTCACAGTAAACTGTCAAATGTTCAGCAAAGTCAGTGTGTCTTGGCAGAGTGGCAGGGCTGGCTGCCATATGCACCAACAGGAGGAACAGGAGGGGATGGGACTTTCTAACCCACTGTACAGATGTGAAGCCTGGATTATGCCCTGGGTCCATTTCAATCTTTGGAGATGTTGCAATTCATAAATGATAAATGTTGTATATTGCTA
This sequence comes from Leopardus geoffroyi, assembly GCF_018350155.1. Taxonomy (NCBI): domain Eukaryota; kingdom Metazoa; phylum Chordata; class Mammalia; order Carnivora; family Felidae; genus Leopardus; species Leopardus geoffroyi. The sequence continues at coordinate 41,512,871 of NC_059339.1, forward strand.
CACAGGTCATGACAGAATAGCAGATGATAATTCTTAGGCCATTATTAGAAGAAAGCAATCCTTTGGGAAAATGGGGAGGTAGGATGAGCCACAAAGAGAGGGGATTAGAAATGCATGTAGTCCAGAGAGGCTGAAGTAATGCTGATGACAGAGTTTGGAAACGTCAGCAGCAGATGGGGTCTGCCAATTGCAGGCTGTTTCAGTCCCTGTAACAAATGCATGGTTCCCTTGGAGCAAAGGGTGATTTCACAAAACAATAGCAGAAATGGCTAAGGAGTTTGAAACTGCAGAATAGCTATTTAGTGATAAACATACCCTATTGGGAGACATGTTGTACGAGAGAATAAGATACAAATAAGGAGGCTACATAGGGGAGCTAAGGAGAGTTTAAGAATTATATGAGTCTTGTTTAAAACTTCATTTAGTCACAATCATAAAATATTACCTTTTAATACTTCCTTGGGCTGCCTATATTTGAATGGAAATAATCTGCCTTGGTGATTGGAAAATCTGTCTTAAAGTAATAGCCCATAAATTGATCTCAAAATCAAAAGTCAAAAAAGTAAAATCACAGTAAGAAATGATGTTTTTCCACAGTGAAAGTATGTATTTTTCACATCTCATGATGTACTACCTTTCTTCAGGTGAATGCTGTATAATGCAAATACAACCGTTACCTGCTTAAGGCTTAACTAACTGCTTAAGGCAAAAAAAACTGTAGAAGGGCAATAGAGAGAAGGCCATCACCTTAATGTAAAAAACATTGTGAGGGTATTGTATCTTCTGTCTTTCAGCAAATTTCAATAAAAAATATGGTGGTAAATAGAAACCACTGCTCTATTTCATGTTTTGTTTCTCACTCTCCTTTTCCCTTCCCACACCAGGCCCCCAGCAGAAGGCAACATCGAGAGGTGTATACATTTCACGTTGAGCTTGGTTTCTTTTTCATTATTGATACAAGTATTTGTTAATTATGAAATGGGTAGCAATTACTAATTCACTATCAATATATTCTGACAATAAGACTGATAACTTAGGCCATATTAAGTCATGCAATTACATTTTGTAGTTTGATTAGTTTCTGAAGGTGTAAATTTTTCTCTTGGACCTAAATTCACTTGTAGAACTTGGATTATCACTGAAACAATAAAATCAGGTGTTTTTACACACATGAGGAAATGGCTTCAAAGCCTAAAATATATCTGCATTTTTGGTCAAGATTCAGCGTTTCTTTTATTAAAATTTTTTTATGTTTTATTCATTTTTGAGAGAAAGAGAGAGAGAGAGCATGAGCAGGGAGGGGCAGAGAGAGAAGGAGACACAGAATCCAAAGCAGGTTCCAGGCTCTGAGCTGTTAGCCCAGAGCCTGACGCAGGGCTTGAACTCGCAAACCTTGAACTCAAGGACCATGAGATCATGACCTGAGGCAAAGTCGGACACTTACCTGACTGAGCCACCTAGGCACCCCTAGATTCAACTTTTCTTTTAAAACGTAGAAGCCCTAAAGCTCAATTCAAACTAGTTGAAATTAATAAGTTTATATATTTTAATTGATTGCTTTTACTATCAGGGACGTATACTGGATAAATATATTGATAAATAATGCAACTTATTCCCACATTACTGAGAGCAACAGGGGAGAGGTTTTGGAGACAGGACTGTTGCAACTTTGCTACTACTTACATTCATCAAAACTGAGGTAAAAAAAAAAACAAAACACCGAGGTAGACACTAGTAGAGACTCAATGCAGTTGTGTGAAGAACACAGTGATTTTCTGCCTCAGAGCAGACCTGATAGAAGCACAAAATTTATGCTGATTTGTTCCTAAAAGAATTCGAAGGGGTCAAGACAAATGGTTGGCCACAGGAGGTTGATTGTGACATAGAAGAAAAGTTTCTCAGACATGTGGCAAAACTCCTTGCAGAGGAATGTGGAATGGGTTCCTGAGGCAGGTAGGCAGTTGGCAAAAGAGATCTTTCCTTGTGGAAGCAAAGTTCTTAGTCTTGTGTATGAGGCTCTAGAGGCAGAATTGCACAGTCTGGGGGAAATGTTAATGTTAATGGTTGTCAGTGTCCCACGTCACACAGATTGCAAGAACAGCAAGTTTGAATAACACTGATTTTTGTTTGGAGAAGTCTTGTTCTAGCCCATGTGATTTGGGTAGGACTGATCCCACGATTAGTTCCCAGGATGGGCCCTTACTGGCATAATGCCACCCCACCCCCCGTCATGGTTTAGGGATGAAAATGGATCCAAACAATGAGGCTTTTTATGAGGTTCCAGGAAGAGGTGTTCTTTTCTGCTAGACTCAAAGAAGAGAATAAGTAAAGAAAAGCTGCAGTCATCTTGTTCCCACATAGATTCTGTGCAAGACATCAATACTTTGGAGGACTTTGGAGCCACGAGATGGAAAGAGAGGAATCAGAACCTGGTCATATTGTTGGAGCTCCAGCATCAAGCTTTGCTGAGACAGTTAGGAGTAAAAAGAGTTTGTTGAAGGGTGTCACTAGTGAAAGGAAAAGGGAAGAAGCAAGATTGGTCCAGGAGAGCTATTGGACCACAATGCAGACCTCAGCAAGCCCCTGCCAGCCCATGGGAAGCTCTAGAGAAAAAAACTGTTCACTAGAGGAGTGTCCCATTGCACAGAAATGCCTAAATCCTTGTACCAACATTTTGCTCAGTCACAGACTGTGGGCAGACCTGTGAAGAGTAGGACTGCTCCTTCACTAAGTCATTGGTTGGGGGTTGCCAGGAGAAGAACATGGTCATGGCTTGGAAGCTGAGGTAACCCATGCAGGACTGGACAGCTGAAGGTTAACTAGAGATACTACTCACAGCTGGGCACCCAGTTCTTTCTCCAAGGGTGATCTGAGAGGGGCTTCACTGTGTCTGCCAAGTGAGCTATTGAAAAAGCAAGCCATATCATTTATCTGGTCCAGTATACCTTCTATAGGCTTGAGATACTGAAATGCAACTGAAAAAGTTCTGATGGAGGGAGAGAAGATGGGGTTTCTGTTCTAGGGCAGCAGATGAGAGCATGCCTATGAGTCTGAGATTCAAGAACACACAGAGTCCATTGATGAGCACTGGGCAGTGAAGCCATATGTAAAATAGGAAGGGGTTTAATGGTCAGCACTTCCTGGATGTGGAGCTGGAGAAGAATCTCTTGTATTTCCTATCTCAATCAGATTGGCTTTGTCACCTGTTCCTTTCTTTTTTTTTTTTTTTTTAATTTTTTTTTCAACATTTATATTTATTTTTGGGACAGAGAGAGACAGAGCATGAACGGGGGAGGGGCAGAGAGAGAGGGAGACACAGAATCAGAAACAGGCTCCAGGCTCTGAGCCATCAGCCCAGAGCCCGACGCGGGGCTCGAACTCCCGGACCGCGAGATCGTGACCTGGCTGAAGTCGGCGCTTAACAGACTGCGCCACCCAGGCGCCCCTCACCTGTTCCTTTCTATGCCTATGTCTGCCTGGGTGATTTCAACATTCATGTTGGGTGAAGCTTCCACACCTAACCTCGCAGCTTTGACCTCAGCTATTTTAATGGTTTTCACCTCAAATCAATTTCAGCAATTTACTCCTTAGCCCATGCTCTGGATTTTATCATCAACATATCACTGCTTTACCTGACAAATCTGACTCCAAGAACTCATTTTACAATCATACCTTCTAATTCTCCCATCTTTCCCACCTTCTTTTTATAATTGGTGAAATATATGGACATTTCTAGATTTCTGAATTAGTCTCACTTTTTTACCTTCTTGTTCTAATTTTTAGACTATTTTTGGCTTCACTTCATTTATGGCTCAGCATGGAGCCGTGTCAATTATTTATCTCTGCTCTCCTTCCTTTCTCCAGCTTTAAATGTGGTGCCATCAAGAATTCCACTTTCACTCTCTTTGCTCTTCTAGGATGACATCATGTTCCTGTGGTTTCCACTCCATTTGTTCACAAATGAGTTAGTTGCACAAATTATGATATATAATGGAATACCACGAAGCTATAAAGGAGAGTAGCTTAATTTATTTCTCAGTTTCTTTGAAATATTCTAGAATGAGTAGGTACAGACTATAGATAAATATACAAATAGTCATGTTTCTATTTCATATCTCCCCAATGAGACAAATTCTTTGACAGAAGTATTGAATTATGTATCAACTAAAGGAAGCAGAACTGAGACAAAGTAAGGTATGACTTGGGGCTCTCAGATTCTAATATTTTTGTGGAAACAATTTCAACCGAGTGATTTTGATTTCAAGGCCACTTTGGAGGGATACATTATGGGTTAGTAAGATGAAAGAGTTTAACTAGTATGGAATTAAAACCAGAATCAATTGAAAGTAGATTCCAGGGCCCAAGAATATTATGGAATACACTTGAAAGAGGAAGCCAAATTTAGAGACGTTGTGGGAAAAATGAAGAATGAAGTGATAATTTATTTGGAGAGAATCTGGTATTGCTGTAGAAAAATAGAGGAGGTGAGAATAATTAATTCATTTATTCCATCAGATTTGTGTTGGGAATCCTTTATATACCAGACCAGTAGGCCTTAGGGATACGAATATATACGTGACTTTATTATCCCTTTCTTGGAGGAGCCAATAATCTGATTATGGAAACACATTAACAAATAATTACCATAGTCTAATAAATGCTTCACTGGAATAGAGGATCATAAATGTTGTATATTTACAAAGTCAAAATGATCTTTTAAAGGGGCAGATTTGTGAAGGCATGTATATCAAAGATGACACTCTATTCTAACTCTATAACTAGATTTATTCCTTAATGTCTGTGACAAGTTATTCACACCCCAAATTTATGAAAGATGCTAAAATAGAATTTCTATGATTAGTTTTATTTACTAATTTAACATGTAATACCAAATTTCCAATTTAGGACCAAATCTTATTTTATTTTTCTGAGAAAGATGGGAAGAGAGAAAATAAAGCCTTTAAAAATTAAATCTAGTGATTGCTGGAACAACCTTCACCAAGCCCAGCCAATAGCTTGTTATATTCTAAATATAACTTGTCATCTTGTGACAAAATTCAATTTTGAGAATAAGTGAAAATCCAATTCAATTTTCAATTGTTTTGTATACTTGAAAACCAAAAATTTATGGAAGGCTTTTTAAATATTTATTTTGTGTCGGGTGATAGGGAATTATATCCTTTGTGTCCCTAAGAAGACAGTAAGATTGATGAGTTGTTTATGCAAGCAATCAGAATCCAGTTCAGACACCATTAAATAATGCATTGTCTCTACTTACTTTAGCTTAACATGGTTTCACCCCAAAGTCATTTCTGAATGATACCCACAAAGAAATTTAATTCATTGATCTTATGCCTCAAAGAGCAATTCTATATGGTAGTTGTGTGATATTGTTACCACTTGCAGAAATTCTCAAAATAGTTTGTATTCTGGAGTTTAAATTGCAACATTTATTTTTCAATATAAAGGATGAACAATGTTTAAAGTCTGAGGTAGAGGACAAAAGCATAATGAAGAGAAAAATTAAAGAACACAAAGATGACGTAACAATGTTCTGTTTCAAAAACATTCTCTTACTACCCAGTGCTTAGCTACAGACAGCGAAGTAAAAAATGAAATGCTTTAATATAGCCATTTTAATGTAATCAAAGTTTCCATTACAAAAAATGTAGGTGAATTTAATTTGTGCTTGCCAGTTTGCCAACTCTTACTTGGCATGCTTCCAGTTTTTTAGGTAACAGAAGAAAATATTTTGAAAACTTTGTGTTTCTGTGACTCTAAGTAAATACTCTGTTATTTACTAAATAAAATTAGTAGGATTTGATGGCTGGAGGTGGGAATATCTGCTTTTATAGAAGAAAAAACCATTTCAGTACATTCATCTCTCTTGAGGGGTTAAGGATAAACATATTTGAAAAGTACGGACAGATGAGAGGAATCATTCCTCAAACTTTGCTGTCTTCTTATTTTTGCATTTTCAATTAAGGTATAGCTTACATGTAGCAAAATGGTAGCATTTTAAGTATAACCACCACCAAGATCACGATGAGATAAAAAATATTTTAATTACCCCAAAGCTCCTTCTTGCCTGTTTATAATTAATAAGACTTTCTCCCAAGAGATAACTGTTTTTCTGACTTCTGTCATAATCAGTTAGTGTTATTTGTTCTTGAACTTCATATAAATGGATTGTTTGGTTCTTTGATTATTACATTAAAAAATCATGTTTGTGTCATCACTACTAATTATTTAGGTGTCACTGTATACCAGACATAATGCTTCAAACTCATCATATTCTCTTTCCAACATTGTATTTCCTATCTATATCATAATTAAAAGTGGATTGCTTTTGCTAAAGTTAAATGATTCTGAATTCAGATGAGATGGGTTTGAAAGAGTTCATTTTGATGAACTAGAGCACCCTGGCAGATCTGGGGTGTGAACTAGGCTGGCACATGGGCAGAGTGGCTCCCTGTGCTGGGATTGCGGGGCATAGAGTCATGGAGTCATGGATATTTTTCTGAGTCCAGGTCAGTGGAACGTTAGGATTTTTTTCCAGAAATTGGGTCACATGGTGAGGTCTAAATTGTGGGAATAGGATAAGAGCCCATATTAGGGTCAGGGATGAGCAGGGAGAATGTGATGTGCCTCAGAACTGGGGCCTCTGGATCTGCCTGTGCCCGTTCCTTCTAGCAAACGTCGAGATTAGTCCTTCTGCCTGTAACGGATGGTACCAGACTGCAGAGAGGAGTCATTGGCTCCATCCTGTAGTTCTGGGAGGCGACACATAGAAATTAGGAAAATGCAGGTCCAGCCTTCCTGTAGAATCTGCAGTATCTCAAGGCCTGGCATATATGCCCCTCATCATCAGGCCTTGTTTTGGCTGGCTTCAAAGCCAGCCCTCTGCTAGATGCAGCCAAAGTTTCAGACAACCAGAGCTCTGACTAGCCAGTACATCTGCCTGTCTTGCCCTTCCCTGCTTGCCAAGCAGATAGTGAGAAAGGAAGCTCAGATGATTAGCCTGTTGACTTCCATCTGAGGTCTATCCCTTATTAACTCTGTGGCTTTGGGCAAGTTACGTTACTCCTGTGAGTCTCAGTGTCTCCATTTGTCAAAGAGGAACAGAATAGTACTTACTTCGTGGGGTTAAATGAGATAATCTTTGTAACTGGGCTGGTAGTGCAGTTGATCAACATTTCCACTGGATAGAAAAGAAAAAGAGAACCTATTGAAACTATGGGCCCCCAAAATTCAGCTTAAAATATTCTCTGTTTGGAAGCCTTTCCAAATCCCACCAGAAACAGAAAAGTTTTCTTCACATGGCACTCTGATGTTCCCCACCTTTTTTTTTTTTTTTTTTTTAATAACAGACAATTTCTTTTCTAACACCTCTGGGCACTATACTGCCTGAGGATAAGAATTGTGTCTTTCACGTTTATGGTTCTAGTATCATCATGGTGTCAGACACGTAAGTGGACACTCAGGAAATATGTGTCCCATTCATGAATAAAGTCTGTTATTTGGCAATTATATTAAAAATGTTTTAAAATGTTTTATTTAATTTTTTAACATTTATTCATTTTTTGAGACACAGAGAGAGAAAGAGCAAGAGTCGGGGAGGGGCAGAGAAAGAGGGAGACGCAGAATCCAAAGCAAGTTGCAGGCTCTGAACTGACAGCACAGAGCCTGATGTGGGGCTCAAATTCACAAACCGTGAGATCATGACCTGAACCGAAGTCGGATGCTTAACCGACTGACCCACCCAGGCGCCCCTTAAAATTTTTTTTTTAATGTTTATTTATTTTTGAAAGACAAAGTGTGAGTGGGGAGGGGCAGAGAGAGATGGAGACACAGAATCTGAAACAGGCTCCAGGCTCTGAGCTGTTAGCACAGAGCCTGATGCACAGTCCAAACGCATGAACTGAGAGATCATGACCTGAGCCAAAGTTGGACTTAACCGACTGAGCCACCCAGGTGCCCCTGGCAATTATATATTGCACACTGTTTGTTTCTAGTAGTTTTGCTTTAGTGTAGGATTCATGTTCAAGATTATTTCGGAGGGAAGGAATGAGTTTCACTGAATCCTTCAATTTACCTGTCAAACTACTCTACCTGCTTTAAATTGGCTTGGCAATCAACATCGGCACAAAATTACTATTTATGACATGATTCTCTGTTGGAGGGCTCTCAGCAGTGACGCTGTGAAAATAACTGTAACTTAGAAATTCAGTAGCATTTGCCTCAGTGAAGGAGTTAGTAGAAATAATAACCTTTAGCTCCAGCTGACACCCCAGAACCTGTGTCAGACTCTGGGATGAACATTTACATAGTGGCCTGACTATTAATTTCACATTACGCTTGGACTTTTTTCGTAATATATAAAAGTTTAGGTTCTGACTATAAGCCACACATTTGAGAAATGAGGCTAGCAAAATAGGAAACACTCCCACCTACCAGAACTGTGACTACAAGGTTCTTTGGACATTAGATTATTAATTTGTGACCAAAACAAACAAATAAACAAACAGACCCTCCTTACACTCCCACCAACAAGGGAAACAAGATGAATGCCACAGGCAATTCCTGTAATGTTGTTACCAGTCTCCACTCTTCTCCCTGGCTTTTCCTGATGTTCTTCCTAATTAAGAAGCACCTAGGGGCGCCTGGATGGCTCAGTCGGTTGAGCATCAGACTTTGGCTCAGGTCATGATCTCGCAGTCTGTGAGTTTGAGCCCCGCATGGGGCCCTGGGCTGACAGCTCAGAGCCTGGATCCTGCTTCGGATTCTGTGTCTCCCTCTCTCTCTGCCCCTCCCCTGCTCATGCTCTGTCTCTCTCTCTCTCTGTCAAAAATAAATAAAAACATTAAAAAAAAAGAAGCACCTAAATGTCCCCTATACACACCAACATGCTAAATACTAAAGAAAAAAAAAAAAGATAAAGCTGTAGACAAGTGTTAATGCAACAATTTAGTTAATGCAACAATCCCCACGATGACCAGGACATTGTAGAGTTGATATCCTAACCATCTTTATCACAACGTTGTGTTTTATATTCTGTTTTACTCAGGATACAAACACACTTCAGAACATGTATAATCATCCGTGCTTCAGGGGAAATTTGAGCAATCACCATTTAAACAACTATTTAATACATTTTTGATGTAACAGTCATCTTAGTTCACTCTGATTATCCTGGGGACACAAGACTGGATGGAAATGAAAAAAGGAATCAATTTAAATTATCTTTAGTTCTTAAAGAAGATACCGGGAGCTTAAAAGAGATTTGAAAAACTTTATCTTGGTACCATGATTGTAGCTTTTCTAGAAAAACATGTAGGAAGTGAGAAGAATTTGTGAAATAAAGCAGGAAGTCCCTTCTCTGCTTTGCTGTGATAAACTGTTAAGACTTGTCCATTTTAACTATAGTTAATGAGAGTTCCTCATTATAACCAGTCTCTATTTAAGGATTTCTTAACCTGTTGTTAATTATCTTTGTTTTTGAGATAAACAAAGACATGGTTTATTAAAATTTGCTGTAGATAACTCCTTTTTATTGTGGTAAAACCCTCATAACATAAAATTTACCATCTTAACCATTTTTACGTGTACAGTTCAGTGGTAACTATATGCACATTATTGTGCGACAGATTTCTAGAACTTTTTCATCTTGCTAAACTGAAACTCTACCTGTTGAATAACAGCTCTTCCTTGTCCCATATCCCCAGTACCTGGCTACCACCTTTCTACTTTCTGTTTCTAGGAGTTTGACTACTTTAGATTCCTCATAAAAATGGAATCATGCAGTATTTGTCTTTTTGTGAATGGCTTGTTTCACTTAGCATGATGTATTCAAGGTTCATCCATGTTGAAGCATATGACAAAAGTTCTTTTTAACACTGAGTAATATTACATTATATGAATATACTACCTTTTCTTTATCCATTCATCTATTGATGGACATTTAAGTTACTTCATATCTCGGCTATTGTGAATAATGCTGAAATGAACATGGATGTGCAAATATCCCGTTGAGTTCCTGCTTTCAAATATTTTGGGTGTATATTTGGAAGTGGGATTGCTGATCATGTGATATTTTTATTTTTATTTTTTTGAGGAACCTCCATACTATTACCATTGTGGCTGAATTATTTTATATTCCTGTCAACAGTGCATAAGGGATTTAATTTCTCCTTTTATTTTGGCCAATGTTTGTTATTTTCTTTTCCTTTTCTCTTTGATAGTGGTTATCCTAATGGATGTGAGGTGATATCTCATTATGTCTTTGATTTACATTTCCCTGGTGATTAGCGATGTTAAGCCTCTTTCAATATGCTTGTTGGCCATTTGTATATCATCTTTGGAGAAATTTCTATTCAAGTTCTCTGCCCATTTTTTAATCAGGTTATTTGGGGGATTTTTTGGTTGTTGATTTGTAGGTGTTCTTTATGTATTTTGGATGTTAACCTTTTATAAGATATGTAGTTTGCAATATTTTCTCCCATCGTGTAGGTTTCCTTTTCACATTATTGATTGTATTGTTTTCCATGCAGAAGTTTTAATGTTTTGATATAGGGCTATTTGTCTATTTCTGCTTTTTCGCCTGTACTTTAGGTGTCATATTTTGGAAATCATTGCCAAACCCAATGTCATGAAGAATGCCAGTATGTTTTATCCTAGGACTTTTATAGTTTCAGGTATTACATTTAGGTCCTTAACCCATTTTGAGTTAATTTTTGTATATGGTATAGACTAAGGGTCCAACTTCATACTTTTGCATGTGGCTATCCAGTTTTCCGACTACCAGACCATCCTTTTCTCATTGTGTAGGCCTTGGCACCCTTAGTGAAGATCATCTGACCATATACAAAAGGGTTTATTTTGGGGCTCCATATTCTTTTCCACAAATCTATATATCTTTTTACACCAGAACCATATATAGACTTTTTTATGTTTATTTATTTTTGAGGGGAGAGGTGGGAGGGGTAGAGAGAGAGGGAGACAAAGAATATGAGGCTCCAGGCTCTGAGCTGTCAGCACAAAGCCTGACATGGGGCCTGAACCTGTGAACTGTGAGATCATGACCTGAGCCAAAGTCGGATGCGTAACTGACTGAGGCACCCAGGTGCTCCATTATAGATTTGTAATATATTTTTCAACCAGGAATTAGGAGTTTCCCAACTTTTTCTTTTTAAAGATTGTTTTGGTTACTTGAGGCTTTAAGATAGATTTTTTTTTTATTTCTGCAAAAACATTGGGATTTTGATAGGAATTGAACTGACTGTAGATTGGGCAGTATAGATATCTTAACAATATTAAATCTTCTGATCCATGAACACAAGATGTCTTTCCATTTATTTGTGTCTTCTTTAATTTCTTTCACAGTTTTTGTGGTTTTCAATGTACAAGTTTTTACCTCCTTGGTTAAGTTAATCCTGAGTATTCTATCCTTTTTGATGCTGTAAATGGGATTATTTTCTTAATTTCCTTTTTGGATTGCTTATTAGTGTATAGAATTACAACATTTTCCTGTGTTGATTTTGTATTCTGCAAATTTGCTGAATTTGCTTATTAGTTATAGTGTGTGTGTGTGTGTGTGTGTGTGTGTGTGTGTGTGTAATCTTTAGGGTTTTCTACACTTAATATCATGTCATCTACCAACAGTGGTAATTTTACTTCTTCTTTTTCAAATTGGATGCATTTTATTTATTTTTCTTGCCTAACTGTTCTAGCTGGGGCTTCCAGTACTACATTGAATAGAAATAGTGAGAGTGGGCATGCTAGCCTTGTTCTTGGTCTTAGAGGAAGAGCTTTCCGTTTTCCATTATTGACTATGATGTCAGCTATGGGTTTTTCATATATAGTCTTTATTATGTTGAGTTAGTTTCCTTCTGTTTCTAGAATGTTACATTAAAAAAATTTTTTTAATGTTTATTTTTTGAGAGAGAGACAGACAGAGCATGAGCGGGGGAGGGGCAGAGAGAGACACACACACAGAATTCAAAGCAGGCTCCGAGTTCTGAGCTGTCATCACAGAGCTTGTCGTGGGGCTCAAACTCACAAACCATGAGGTCATGACCTGAGCCAAAGTTGGACGCTTAACTGACTGAGCCACTCAGGTGCCCCAGCATTTTTTTTTTTTATCATGAAAGTGAGTTGAATTTTGTTAAGTGATTTTTCTGTGTCATTTGGGATGATCATGTCATTTTTGTCCTTCATTTGTTAATATAGTATATCAGATTGAGTGATATTCGTATGTTGAACCAGACTTGCATTAGGAGAATAAATTCCCACTTGATCATGGTGCATAATCCTTTGATTGTGCTGTTGAATTCAATTTGCTACAATTTTGTTGAGGATTTTTTGCATTAACATTCATCAGGAATATCGTTGTGTAGTTTTCTTTTCTTGTAGTATTTTTGTATTGGGGGTAATGCTGACCTCATAAAATGAGTTTAAAAGTATTCCATCCTAATAAGATTTGAGAGAGTTTAATGAAGATTGGTGTTAATTGTTCTTTAAATATTTGATAGAATTCTCCAGTTAAGCTTTTCTTTGAGGGGAGATTTTAGATTGCTGATTCAATCACTTTACAAATTATAGATTTGCTCAGGTTATCTATTTCTTTAAAAAAATTTAACCTTTTTTATTCAATGCACAATTAAAATTTTTACTTGTATTTTTGTCTCTTTAATGTATGTTGTAAAGCTTTAATGTGTAACATAACTTGTTATATCATTATCCAAGAACAAATGATAAATAAAAACAGTATATAAGCCAAGAAAATTGTGCCATGTAGCATCACTTACAATTAGGGGTTGGCAAACTTTTTCTGGACAAGAAAGAAAATAAATATTTTAGGCTCTGTGGATCTTATAGTCTCTTACAATTCTGTTGTAGTACAAAAGCCACCATCAACAGTAAATGGGAGTGGCTATATTCTAATAAAATTTGTTGACAAAATCAGGTTGACAGGCTAAATTTGGTGGTGCCAGTAGTAGTTTCCCAGTTCCAAACATAGATATTTAAAATAAGCTTGTAGAAATGAAGATTCCTTAGAGCTTTGATCATGCTATAAACAGTAGGAATTAAGTTCAGGTTTAAAGGTTATCATTAATAACAAGCTGACTAGTCAGCTCATTTTCTCACAATACTTTTTATATGCTTTTATACTGGCTCATTTTCTCACAATGCTTTAAAAAAATTTTTTTTAACTATTTTTACTTTTTGTTTTTTAAAATTTACATCCAAATTAGTTAGCACATAGTGCAACAATGATTTCAGGAGTAGATTCCTTAGTGCCCCTTACCCATTTAGCCCATCCCCTCTCCCACAACCCCTCCCGTAACCCTCAGTTTGTTCTCCATATTTATGAGTCTCTTCTGTTTTGTCCCCCTCCCTGTTTTTATATTATTTTTGCTTCCTTTCCCTTATGTTCATCTGTTTTGTCTCTTACAGTCCTCATATGAGTGAAGTCATAATGATTTTTGTCTTTCTCTGACTAATTTCAGTTAGCATAATACCCTCTAGTTCCATCCATATAGTTGCAAATGGCAAGATTTCATTCTTTTTGATTGCCGAGTAATACTCCATTGTATATATATACCACATCTTCTTTATACACTCATCCATCGATGGACATTTGGGCTGTTTCCATACTTTGGCTATTATTGATAGTGCTGCTATAAACATGGGGGTGCATGTGTCCCTTTGAAACAGCACACCTGTATCCCGTGGATAAATGCCTAGTAGTGCAATTGCTGAGTCATAGGCTAGTTCTATTTTTAGTTTTTTGAGGAACCTTTTACTGTTTTCCAGAGTGGCTGCACCAGCTTGCATTGCCACCAACAATGTAAAAGAGATCCTCTTTCTCCACATCCTCGCCAACATCTGTTGTTGCCTGAGTTGTTAATGTTATCCATTCTGACAGGTGTGAGGTGGTATCTCATTATGGTTTGATTTGTATTTCCCTGATGATGGGTGATGTTGAGCATTTTTTTCATGTGTCGGTTGGCCATCTGGATGTCTTCTTTGGAGAAGTGTCTATTCATGTCTTTCGCCCATTTCTTCATTAGATTATTTGTTTTTTGGGTGTTGAGTTTGATAAATTCTTTATAGATTTTGGAAAATAACCTTTATCTGATACGTCATTTGCAAATATCTTCTCCCATTCCGTCAGTTGTCTTTTAGTTTTGCTGATTGTTTCCTTTGCTGTGCAGAAGTTTTTATCTTGATGAGGTCCCAATAGTTCATTTTTGCTTTTGTTTCCCTTGCCTCCAGAGATGTTTTGAGTAAGAAGTTGCTGTGGCCAAGGTCAAAAAGGTTTTTGCCTACTTTCTCCTCGAGAATTTTGATGGCTTCCTGTCTTACATTGAGGTCTTTCATCCATTTTGAGTTTATTTTTGTGTATGGTGTGAGAAAGTGGTCCAGGTTCACTTTTCTGCATGTCGCTGTCCAGTTTTCCCAGCACCACTTGCTGAAGAGACTGTCTTTTTTCCGTTGGATATTCTTTCCTGCTTTGTCAAAGATAAGTTGGCCATACGTTTGTGGGTCCATTTCTGGGCTCTCTATTCTGTTCCATTGATCTGAGTGTCTGTTCTTGTGCCAGTACCATACTGTCTTGATGATTACAGCTTTGTAGTATAGCTTGAAGTCTGGGATTGTGATGCCTCCTGCTTTGGTTTTCTTTTTCAAGATTGCTTTGGCTATTCGGGGTCTTTTCTGGTTCCATACAAATTTTAGGATTATTTGTTCTGGCTCTGAGAAGAAGGCTGGTGTTACTTTGATAGGGATTGCTTTGAATATGTACATTGCTTTGGGTAGTATCAACATTTTAACAATATTTATTCTTCCTATCCAGGAACATGGAATCTTTTTCCATTTTTTTTGTGTCTTCTTCAATTTCTTCCATAAGCTTTCTATAGTTTTCAGTGTATAGATTTTTCACCTCTTTGGTTGGATTTATTCCTAGGTATTTTATGGGTTTTGGTGCAATTGTAAATGGTATCGATTCCTTGATTTCTCTTTCTGTTGCTTCATTTTTGTTGTATAGGAATGCAACCGATTTCTGTGCATTGATTTTATATCCTGCCACTTTGCTGAATTCATGGATCAGTTCTAGCAGTCTTTTTGTGGAATCTTTTGGGTTTTCCATATAGAGTATCATGTCATCTGCAAAAAGTGAACATTTGACCTCCTCCTGGCTGATTTGGATGCCTTTTATTTCTTTGTGTTGTCTGCTGAGGCTAAGACTTCCAATACTATGTTGGATAACCATGGTGAAAGTGGACATCCCTGTCTTGTTCCTGGGCTTAGTGAGAAAGTTCTCAGTTTTTCTGCATTAAGGATGATATTAGTGTTGGGTATTCATGATCTCGAGGTATGCTCCTTCTATCCCTACTTACTTGAGGGTTTTTATCAAGAAAGGATGCTGTATTTTGTCAAATGCTTTCTCTGCATCTATTGAGAGGACCATATATTTCTTGTCCTTTCTTTTATTGATGTGATGAATCACATTAATTGTTTTGCAGATATTGAACCAGCCCTGCATCCCAGGTATAAATCCCACTTGGTCATGGTGAATAATTTTTTTTTAATGTATTGTTGGATCCAGTTGGCTAATATCTTGTTGAGGATTTTTGCATCCATGTTCATGAGGGAAATTGGTCTATAGTTCTTCTTTTTAGTGGGATCCTTTCTGGTTTTAGAATCAAGGTAATTCTGGCTTCATTGAAAGAGTTTGGAAGTTTTCCTTCCATTTCTATTTTTTGGAACAGCTTCAAGAGAATAGGTGTTAACTCTGTTTTAAATGTTTGGTAGACTTCCCCTGTAAAGCCATCTGGTCCTGGGCTTTTGTTTTGGGGAAATTTTTTATTACTAATTCGATTTCCTCACTGGATATAGGTCTGTTCAAATTTTCTATTTCTTCCTGTTTCAGTTTTGGTAGTGTATATGTTTCTAGGAATTTGTCCATTTCTTCCAGATTGCCCATTTTATTGGCATATAATTGCTCATAATATTCTCTTACTATTGTTTTTATTTCTGCTGTGTTGGTTGTAATCTCTCCTCTTTCATTCTTGATTTTATTTATTTGGGTCCTTTCCTTCTTCCTTTTGATCAAACTGGTAGGGGTTTATCTATTTTGTTAATTCTTTCAAGGAACCAGCTTCTAGTTTCATTGATCTGTTCTACTGTTTTTTTTTTTCTTTTTTCTTTTTGGTTTCAATAGCATTAATTTCTGCTCTAAGCTTTATTATTTCCTGTCTTCTGCTGGGTTAGGGTTTTATTTGCTGTTCTTTTTCCAGCTCCTTAAGGAGTAAGGTTAGGTTGTGTATCTGAGATCTTTCTTCCTTCTTTCGGAAGGCCTGGATTGCTATATACTTTCCTCTTATGACCGCCATTGCTGCGTCCCAGAGGTTTTGGGTTGTGGTGTTATTTTCATTGACTTCCATATACTTTTTAATTTCCTCTTTAACTTCTTGGTTAAAGAAGTTCTTTAGTAGGATGTTCTTCAGTCTCCAAGTATTTGTTACCTTTACAATTTTTTTCTTGTGGTTGATTTTGAGTTTCATAGCATTGTGGTCTGAAAACATGCCCGGTATGATCTTGATCTTTTTGTACTTACTTAGGGCTGATTTGAGTCCCAGTATATGGTCTATTCTGGAGAATGTTCCATGTGCACTGGAGAAGAATGTATATTCTGCTGCTTTAGGATGAAATGTTCTGAATATATCTTTTAAGTCCATCTGGTCCAGTGTGTCATTCAAAGCCATTGTTTCCTTGTTGATTTTTTGATTAGATGATTTGTCCATTGCTGTGAGTGGGTTGTTGAAGTCTCCTACTGTTATGGTAACACTATTAATGAGTTTCTTTATGTTTGTGATTCATTGATTTATATATTTGGGTGCTTTCACATTTGGCACATAAATGTTTACAATTGTTAGGTCTTCTTGGTGGATAGATCCCTTGATTATGATATAATGCCCTTCTGCATCTCTTGATACAGTCTTTATTTTAAAGTCTAGACTGTCTGATGTAAGTATGGCTACTCTGGCTTTCTTTTGTTGATCATTAGCATGACTGATGGTTTTCCATCCCCCTACTTTCAATCTGAAGGTGTCTTTAGGTCTAAAGTGGGTCTCTTGTAAACAGTATGTAGATGGATCTTGTTTTCTTATCCATTCTGTTATCCTCTGTCTTTTGATTAGAGCATTTAGTCCGTTGATATTTAGAGTGAGTACTGAAAGATATGAATTCATTGCCATTGTGTTTGTTGTCGAGTTGGAGTTTCTGGTGGTGTTCTCTGGTCCTTTATAGTCTTTGTTGCTTTTGTTATATATATATATATATATATATATATATATATATATATATATATATATATAATTTATTTATTTATTTATTTTCCATCTTCCCCTCAGAGAGTCTGCCTTAAAATATTTCACAACTGGTTTAGTGGTCATGAACTCCTTTAATTTTTGTTTGTCTGAGAAACTTTTAACTATCCTTCTACTTTGAATGACAGCCGTGATGGATAAAGAATTCTTGGCTGCATATTTTTCCAATTCAGCACATTCAACATATCCTGCCATTCCTTTCTGGCCTGCCAAGTTTCTGTGGATAGGTCTGCTGCAAACCTAATCTGTCTTCCCTTGTAGGTTAAGGATTTTTTTCCCTTGCTGTTTTCATGATTCTTTTCTTGCCTGAGTATTTTGTGACTTTGACTATGATATGCCTTGTTGATGATCGGTTTTTGTTGAATCTTATAGGTGTTCTCTGTGCTACCTGGATTTTGATGTCTGTGTCTTTCCTCAGGTTAGGAATATTTTCCACTATGATTTGCTCATATAACCTTTCTACCCCTATTTCTCTCTCTTCATCTTGTGGGACCCCTATGATTCTGATGTTGTTCCTTTTTAATGAGTCACTGATTTCTCTAATTCTTAAATCGTGCTCTCTTGCTTTCATCTCCCTCTTTTTTCCTGCTTCATTTTTCTCCATAAGTTTGTCCTCTATATTGCTGATTCTCTGTTCTGCCTCATCCATCCTTGCTGCCACTGCATCCATCCATGATTGCAGCTCAGTTACAGCATTTTTAATTTCATTCTGGGTGTTTTTTTACTTCTTTTATCTCTGCAGAAAGGGATTCTAATCTATTTTCGACTCCAGCTAGTGTTCTTATCGTAATTCTAAATTCTGGTTCAGACATCTTGCTTGTATCTGTGTTGGTTAAATCCCTGGCTGTCGTTTCTTCGTGCTCTTTATTTTGGGGTGAATTCCTTCATTTTGTCATTTTAAAGGGAGAAAAGGAATTAATGAGGTAGAAATATTAAAATTGAAAACAATTAAAATTAAAAAAATATTAAAATTTAAAAATTAAACACACACACACACAAATCGAATAAATGATGCTAGGTCCTAGGTGTGTTTTGGTCTGGGTGTTGAAAGTGGTTTGGTAGATTAGAGGAAAAAAAAAGGGGGGGGGGTGAAGGAAATCGTTTGAGAATTTGAAAAAATGAATACACTGAAGTAGACTAAAGTGAGATGATGTGATTAAAATAGAATTTGAAAAAATTTTCACAAAATATAAAGAATATAGTAGGAAAAAATTTAAAGAAAATATTTTTAATAAAAACTAAAAATAAAAACCAATCTTGTTCTCTTTCTGAATTCAAGAAATGGAAAAGAAACAAAAAGGAGAAAAAAGATAAAAAAAATCATTTGAAAATTTGAAAAAGTGAATACACTGTAGTAGACTAAAATAAAATGATTGAAGTAAAATAGAATTTGAAAAAATCTACATAAAAGCGAAAAATACAGAAAAAATATTAAAGAAAAATATTTTAAATAGAAATTGAAAGTAAAAATGAATTTTTTCACTTTCTGCATTCAAGAAAAAGAAATGAAAAAGAGAAAAAAAAAGAAACAAGGAAATTGTTTGAAAGTTTGAAAAGGTGAATACACTGAAGTAGACTAAAATAGAATGACGGAAATAAGAATTTGAAAAAATTTACACAGAAATAAAAAATATAGTAAAAAAAATAAATAAAAATATTTTTAATAAAAATTGAAAATAAAAATGAATTGTTTTTTTCTGTATTCAAGAAAAAGAATAGTGTAAGAGAAAAATTAAAAAAAAGAAAAAAAGAAAGAAAATTGAATAGATGGACCTGCTAACGGATTGAAATAGGACTGAAATTACTTCCTTTTCCCCTAGAAGTCAGACTATGTAGTGCTTTATAGTCCATGAACTAAGCCGTGGTGAGACTTGTGTTCTTGAAGAGCGAGGTTGGCCCAGTTGGGTGGGGCTCAGTGTGACAGCTCCGTTTTCCACTAGATGGCGCTGCTAGGCTACTGGGGTGGATTGTTGCAGCGCTCCTAGGTTCGTATGCGCATGCACGGAATCGGTCAAAACAGCATCACCCAGCTATCCAGTCTCTACTATGGGAACTGCTTTCTCTGATCAGCAATCGGTCACCTGTCCTGTCTTCAGCTTTCATCCGCTCCCCCGCTTCTTCACTGTTCGTGACCAAGCCCGAGGCAGCACCTCCCTCCTGAGTTCTGTCTCAGATGTGGCTGTTTTTCCCCGACCCCTTACTTCTGAAGGACTGCAGCTTTGACCCGTTCCGCCCCTCTGTGGGAGGGTCTCACCGAGCAATGGCCGAATGCTGGCTGCACCCAGGAACGCCTGCTGGATCCCGCAGCTGCCGGTACCCTGAGACTGCGGCCAGGTGCCAGCCCGCCCCAGAAAAGTTTCATGAGATAGTGTAGCAGCAGCTTTTCAGGGATTATGGAAAATCGCAACACATGTCTGGCACCAGGCTTCACCCTTAATGACCTTGTTCCAGCACCAGCGATGTGGCTGTTTTCTGGGGTCTGCTGGGACCAGGTGGCTTCAACAGTCTCCACCAAATGTCCTTCCAGCAGTGGAACCGCTTTTCCCCGTGTGGCCCGAGAACCTCCCGGACCTCACTCTGTTCCTGGGGATTCGGCCTTCCCACCAGAGCACCGCCAGGTATCGAGCTGCAGGGTTGCAGCCTTTGCGTTCCCCTTGTTAACAGTCTTAATGGAATTTAAACCCTCTCCTTTCTCCTTTCTCCCTTTTTAGTTTAGTCCCTACGGCTGTTTCCAATTTTCCACGTTTTCTCCAGCTGCTTTTGGGGAGGGGTGCTTTTCCCGTATTCTACCCCGCCCCAGTCTTTGTCCTCTCTCCACCTGCAAAGGTGGCTCCCTGCCTGCTGCCGGCTTCTCTCTCCCCAAGTTCACCTCTCTGCGCTGCGTACCTGCTTAATTCTGTGTGCAGAATTGTTGTGTTAATCCTCCAGTTTTCTAGGTGAGTAGGATGGTTTAGTGTTGGTCTGGCTCTGTTTCATGGATATGAGACACACAAAAACTTCCATGCTGTTCCACCATCTTCTCTCACAATGCTTTTTATTTGCTTTTTCCTGTGAATAGAAAAACCTGACCAAGCTTTAAATGCTTCTTCAACATTTTTAAATGTAGTCTTACCAAATGTCAGGTTAAGTGTCAGGAACTAGATGAGGCTGATTGATACCACACCAACTTTCTGTTTGGTGGATAAAAAGGTTGCAGTGTCCTTAATTCAACATCACTTTCCCAAATCCCAATATCATTGGTGAATGGAGGTCTTCACAAACGCTGGTTAACAAGTAAAGTAACACTAAAAAGAAAGCAAGTCTATTTCAGGGTTCTGGAAGTGAAAGTAAACACCACCAAGCTTTGCTTCAACTTGTTGCATATTTTGTTCACAAATTCACCCACTGCTGTACTCCAAGGAACAAATTGGACAGGGTTGGCATCCTCTGAAAGAGGCAATGATAGATGAAATCAAACATTTTAAATCTGTATTTTTATGGTTGGAAGCATATTGGAAGAAATGGATATTTTTTCTCTGTTCCCCATCTTGAACATTAAAAGACTCAAAACCTTGCTGGATATATCTGTTACTTTCCTTTCCTTGGGTGTTTAATATGTGTTCCTTCTGGCTTCCTGGATAAAGTTGGTTTAGGTATGCTGCTTCCCAGGGCACTTACCTGGGATACTGTGACTTTTTTTTTTTTTTTTTTTTTTGAGAGACAGAGAATTTGAGTGGGGGCAGGACAGATTGAGAGAGAGAGAGAGAGAGAGACAGAGAGAGAGAGAGAGAGAGAGAGAGAGAGAATTTGAAGCAGGGTCCAGGCTCTGAGCTGTCAGCACAGAGCCCATCGCAGGGCTCAAATTCACGAACTGTGAGATCATAACCTAAGCCAAAGTCGGATGCTTAACCGACTGAGCCACTCAGGCACCAGGTGATACTGTGACTTCTTAATTAATTTCTGAAGTTCTCTTAAATGTTGTTCAGATCGTATATTCATGTTAAGTTGGTGTCACTGTGGAGGAATGAAGTTTGTGACTTTCCATTTTGCCATCATGCTATCTGAAGGTAATAAACTTATAAATAAACTTATTCAAATTAAAGCAAATTCTAGAAGGATGTAAATTAATGATTACCATTTAACTCTCCTAACTTTACATTAAAAGCAACTGGAGATGCTTTTATAGATTCACATGTATGCATAAATAGTAATGGAGAATTACCTAACAGTGCAAAAGTAGAGTCTTTTCCATACCTATTTAATTTCTCTCTCAAGGAATCAAATGTCATACAGGCATCTAATAATTAATATTCACATCTCTTGGCTTTTCCCTGTAATTCTGATTAACTAGAATCAACAGTGCATGGTAGTTATATAGGCAAATGAAGTAGGCTGTATACCAATGGTTAAGAATCATTATGAGTTCCTAGCCTGGCTTCACCACTTACCACTGTGTAACTTTGAACAAGTTCATAACTTTTCTGTGCGTCATTTTTCTCCATCTGCAGAATGGGTTTGGAAAATAATAGAACACATTTCGTTTCTGAGTTTCTTTCTTTCTTTTTTTTTTTTTCATTTCTGAGTTTCAAAGTTTAATGTGTTAAGGTGAAAGAGTTTGTAACATAGAGATAAATCAATGAATCTTAACTATTATATTTTAGGAAAATTTGGTACAAGTAGAAATATTTCAAATTTACTTAGGAATACAAATATATATTTGAATTCTTCTGGAGCACAGAATAAAAAGTCAGTGGGATATGGCATAATATAAAATAAAATATTTCTAAAATGTGAAAACACTTAATTATTTTCAGCCTAGAAAGTATTGAACCAATATATTTGATCTGTAAATATTTATCGTCTATCTAAATGTGTGGGGAAAGCAAATCAAGCCTCTGCTCAGATAATTACAATCTAGTTGGAAATGGCCAAGATGTTCTGAGAAAAGGTAAGTAGAATATTAAGTGCCAAAATGAGTGGAAACTTGCAATAGGCATTCTGTGAGACAGAGAGTAGGGTGAGCTGGAGTAATATGGGATAGCCTCATGGGGAAAGACAGTTATGACTTGGGCAGTTTGACTAGAGAAGAAAAGATTCTGTATATGAGGGGGCATGGTGGTGCAAATAAGCAAAAAGAGATTTACAAACATCTGTGAACATATGAATCACATGGTAGACTTGTTAAAATGTAGTCTGATGCCACAGTTCGGGAAAGACCCTCAAATTTTGCATTCTCAACCAGATTTCATGTGATGTTGAGCAGCATCAGGGAAATAACACATTTGAAGTAGAGTGAGAAGGGATTACAGTGGTGAGAATAATGAAGAGGCTATTTCAACAGTCTAATCACAAAATGATAAGGGACTAAATTGAGATGGAGGCAATGGTAATAAGAAGAAAGAGACTGTCATAAAAGATCATACAAAAGAAAAATGGAAAATAAGTAATTGGCTAAACAAATAGGGGAAAGGGAGAGGTTTTAATGACATACTCTGGGAGCTGAATTGACACAAACAGTGAAGCTAAGAAGAGAACTGGCTTGAGGGAGGAAGTGATTAACATGGTTTTGAGATGTTGAATTTTGAGTAATAGTGTGGCATTTACAAGGAGAATAGGAAGGGCTGCAATTCATCTGTGCAGAGGTGATAGCTGGTGTTTTAAAGAGAGAATTTTAGTGAATAATGATATGGGAAGAAGAATTAAAGACTGCTTTTTTGGAGATGTCCCCATTTAGTGAAAGGAAGAGGGAGAGATGAACAAAGAAGAGTAGGAATGGACTTGGGATTTCAGAGTATCTGAAGATAGGAAAAGTGCTCTCAAGATTCCCATCACCTTCTGCTCAGATCATGATCTCAGGGTTTGCGAGGTGGAGCCCTGTATTGGGCTCTGTGCTGCCGGCATGGAGCTGGCTTGGGATTCTCTCTCTCTCCTTCTCAAAATAAATAAATAAACTTAAAAAAAAAAAAAAAGATTCCCATCACCATATGTTGTGTCCAAAGATAGGAAACTAAGAGAAAGAAATTGGAAGACAGATTTTTATTGTATTAAATCAATAATATTCTTTTTGAATTTTTTAAAGTAAAAAAGTATTTTATATTCATAGGAGAAAAATTTGAAAATATAGAAAAACAAACACCACAAAAGGCAGAAAAAGTGTGGAAGACATAGGAATAAAGAGTAAGGACAACAAATAGAAAAATAGTAACAAATATGGTAGATATTAATCCAAAAACATCAATTATTACTTTAAATGTTAATGGTTTAAACTCCAATTAAAGGATGGAGGTTGTCAGAGTGGATCAAAAAACAAGACACAACTGTATATTATCTACAAGAAACCCTTTAAATATATTTAAATATAAAGACACACATAAATTAAAAGTAAAAGAATAAACAAAGATATACCTTGCTAACAATAATCAAAAGAAAGCAGGAGTAGCTATATTAATTTTAGACATAACAGACATAGAGCAAAAAATGTTATCAGGGATAAAGAGAGGCATTATGTTTTAAGACATAACAATCCTTAGTGTGTATGCTCCTAACAACAGAGTATAAAATATGTGAAACAGAAACTCATAGAATTGTAAGAAAAAAAAATCAACTATTATAGTTGATTATAAAGTTGGAGACTTTAGTACCATCTTCTATCATAAATGGACAGGTCCAACAGTCAGCAAATCAGTAAGAAAATGGTTGAACTAAACAGCACCATCAATCAGCTGAATACAGTACACATCTCTGGCTACTTCATCCAACAACATCAGATTACACATTCTTCTTAAGCTCACTTAGAACATTAAGATAGATCGTATTCTGGACCATAAGACATGCCTTAACAAATTTAAAAGAAGAGAAACCATACAATGTCTGCCCCTGGACCACAATGGGATTAAACTAGAATTCAATAATATAAAGATAACAGGAGAATTCTTTTCTTTTTTTAATGTTTATTTTTGTTTTTGAGAGAGAGAGTGAGTGAGCAAGCGAGGGAGGGGCAGAGAGAGGGAGACACAGAATCTGAAGCAGTCTCCAGGTTCTGAGCTGTCAGCACAGAGACTGACATGGGGCTCGAACCCATGAACCACGAGGCCATGACCTGAATGAAAGTCGGACATTTAACCGAATGAGCCACCCAAACACCTCAGAAAAATTCTATACATGAATATTAAACAGCACAATTCTAAATAACATATGAGTCAAAGAAGAGATTTCAAATGAAAAAATATTTTGAAAAATTTTTTGAAAAAATATTTTGAAAAAATTGAAAATGAGCATACAACTTACTAAAATTTGTGTGATATACCCAAAGCAGTGCTTATAAGGAGATGAATAGCATTAAATGCATATAATAGAAAAGAGGAAAAATCTAAAATTAATAATTTAGTTTCCACCTTAGGACTAGGAAGAGCAAGTTAAGTCCAAATGGAAGGAAATAAATAATAACAATTGGAGCAGAAATCCATAAAGTTGAAAATAGGAAATCAGTAAAGAAAATCAACAAAACCAAAAGGTAATTATTTGAAAAGATTAATAAATCAATAATACTCTAGTCAGGCTAAGAAAATAGAAGACACAGTTTACTAATATGGAAAATGAAATAAGGGCCACCACTACAGATCTCATGGCCATTAAAAGATAATAAAAAAATACTATGGAGAACTGTATACCTACAACTTTGATAATCTGGATGAAATGGGCCAATTCCTAGAAAGACACAATCTGCCAAAACTCAGAAATATGCAATCTAAATAGGCCTATATCTGTTAAAGAAATTGAATGAATATTTAATAACCCAAAATAGAAAACACAAGGCCTAGGTGGGTACACTGGTGAATTCTACCAAACACTTAAGGAAGAAATTATACCAATCCTGTACAATCTGTTTCATAGGATAGGAGCGAAGGGAAACTTCCTAAGTAATTCTGTGAGTTCAGCATTACCCTAATACCAAAACAACAAAAATATCACAGGAAAAGAAAATTACCAATAATATTTCATGAACATAGACACAAATATCTTAAACACAGTATTAACAGATTGAATCCGACAACATATAAAAGAATTATATATCACAAATAATTATATATCACCACTAATTATCCCAGGTATACAAGATTTATTAAACATTCCAAAATCAATTAATGTATTCTACCACATTAACAGACTAACAAAAATTGCAGGTTCATATCAATAGATTCAGTAAAAACATTGAACATCAAATACCCATGCATGATTAAAAACTCTAAGTAAACTAGGAATAGAGAAGAACTTCCTCAACTTGATAAAGAATATCTATGAAAAACCTACAGCTAATATCACACTTAATAGTGGCACATGTGAAGCTTTCCACTTAACAGGTACAAGACAAGGATGTCTCTTCTCACCACTCCTTTCAACAACATACTGGAAGTTCTAGCTAATTCAGTAAGACTAGCAAAGGAAATAAAAGGTATACAGATTCAGAAGGAAAAATAAAACGGTCATATTCACAGGGGGCACGATTATCTATATAGAAAGAACAAGTCCTCTTGGAACTAATAAGTGATTATGGAAAGGTGGCAGGATACGAGTTTAATATACAAAAACCAATCTCTTTGCTATATAGCAGCAATGAACCAGCAGAGCTTAAAATTAAAATTTTAAATTAAAAAGTATAGTGTATACTATTCTTTTTACATTAGCACCCCCAAATGAGATACTTAGGTATAAATAAAACAAAATACATAAGGTCTATAGGAAGAGGACTATAAAATTCTGATAAACTAAAGCAAAGAATGACTAAGTGGGAGAAATGTCCCATGTTCATGGATAGGAATACTTAATATTGTCAAGATGTCAGTTCTTCCCAACTTGATCTGTAGATTCAAAAAAATTCCACTTTAAATCCCATAAAGTTATTTTGTAGATATAAAAAACAGATTCTAGTTTATATGAAGAGGCAGACCCAGAATAGCCAATTCAGTGTTAAAGAACAAAGTTGGAGGACTGACACTATTCAATTTCAAGACTTACTATAAAGCTACAGTAATCAAGGCAGTGAGGTATTGGCATTGAAATAGACAAAGAGATCAATGGAACAGAATAGACATCCCATAAATAGGCCCACATAAATAGAATCAACTAAGCATTGACAAAGGAGCGGTACAATGGAGGGGGAAAAAAGGAAGGAAGGAATCTAGATATAAATCCTACACCCTTCACAAAAATTAACTCAAAATAGATCATAGACTTAAATGTAAAACTGAGGTTTCTGGAAGATAACATAGGAAACAACCTAGATGACCCTGGGCAGGATGATGACATTTTAGATGCAATAACAAAGGCATGATCTATGAAAGAAATAAGAGATGAGTTGGACTATATTAAAATTCAAAACTAATGCTCTGAGAAAGACAATGTGAAGAGAATGAGAAGACAAGTCACAGGCTGGGAGACAATATTTACAAAAGACATATTGATAAAGACTGTTATCCAAAAATATACACAGACCTTTTAAAACTCAACATTAAGAAACAAACAACTTCATTGCAAAATGGGCTGAAGATCTGAACACACCTCTCACCAAAGAAGACATGCAGATGGCAAGTAATAATTTGAAAAGAAGCTCTTTGTCACATGTCATCAGGGAAATAAAAATTAAAACAACAATGAAATACTACTACATGTCTATTAAAATGCTCAAAATCTACAACACTGACAACACCAAATGCTGGTGAGATATGAAGCAACAGAAACTGATTTGTTGTTGGTGGGAATGCAATACAGTCACTTTGAAAAGCAATTTGACCACTCTCACTGGTGTGAGGTGGTATCTCAATTTGGTTTTGATTTGTGTTTCCCTGATGAGGAGTGACCTTGATCATCTTTTCATGTGCCTGTTGGCCATCTGGATGTCTTCTTTAGAGAAGTGTCTATTCATGTTTTCTGCCCATTTCTTCACTGGATTATTTGTTTTTTGGTTGTGGAGTTTGGTGAGTTCTTTATAGATTTTGGATACTAGCCCTTTGTCTGATATGTCACTTGCAGATATCTTTTCCATTACCGTTGGTTGCCTTTTAGTTTTGTTGATTGTTTCCATTGCAGGGCAGAAGCTTTTTATCTTCATGAGGTCCCAATAGTTCATTTTTGCTTTTAATTCCCTTGCCTTTGGAGATGTGTCAAGTAAGAAATTGCTGCAGCTGAGGTCAGAGAGGTTTTTTCCTGCTTTCTCCTCTAGAGTTTTGATGGTTTCCTGTCTCACATTCAGGTCCTTTATAGATGCTGGAGAGGATGTGGAGAAACGGGAACCCTCTTGTACTATTGGTGAGAATGCAAACTGGTGCAGCTACTCTGGAAAACAGTGTGGAGGTTCCTCAAAAAATTAAAAATAGATCTACCTTATGACCCAGCAATAGCACTACTAGGAATTTACCCAAGGGATACAGGAGTGCTGATGCAGAGGGGCACTTGTACCCCAATGTTTATAGCAGCACTTTCAACAATAACCAAATTATGGAAAGAGCTTAAATGTCCATCAACTGATGAATGGATAAAGAAATTGTGGTTTATATACACAATGGAATACTATGTGGCAATGAGAAAGAATCAAATCTGGCCGTTTGTAGCAACGTGGATGGAACTGGAGAGTGTTATGCTAAGTGAAATAAGTCATACAGAGAAAGACAGATACCATATGTTTTCACTCTTATGCGGACCCGAGAAACTTAACAGAAGACCATGGGGGAGGGGAAGGAAAAAAAAAGTTAGAGAGGGAGGGAGCCAAACCATAAGAGACTCT
Source organism: Leopardus geoffroyi (assembly GCF_018350155.1). Taxonomy (NCBI): domain Eukaryota; kingdom Metazoa; phylum Chordata; class Mammalia; order Carnivora; family Felidae; genus Leopardus; species Leopardus geoffroyi. The sequence goes on from NC_059339.1 coordinate 41,541,023, forward strand.
TAAAAACTGAGAAAAAACTGAGAATAAACTGGTTGATGGGGAGTGGGAGGGAGGGAGGGGGGGTGGGTTATGGGCATTGAGGAGGGCACCTGTTGGGAGGAACACTGGGTGTTGTATGGAAACCAATTTGACAATAAATTTCATATTAAAAAAAAAAGAAAAGCAATTTGGCAGTTTCTTATGAAACTAAACATACTCTTAACAAAAAATTCAACAATTACACTCCTTTTTATTGACCCATGGGAGTCAAAATCTTATGATCACATAAAAATCTGCACAGTATTGTTATTCATAATTGCCAAAAACTTGGAAGCAGCCAAGATGTCTTTCAGTGGGTACATGGTTAGGTAAACTGTGGTACATTTAGACAATGGAACATTATTCAGTGCTAAAAAGAAAATGATATATCAAAACATGGAATGACACAGAAGAACATTAAGTACATATTTAAGTGAAACAAGCCAATCTGAAAAGGCTGCATAGTGTATGATTCTATGTATATGACATTCTGGAAAAGGCAAAACTCTGGAGAAAGTGAAAAGATCAGTGTTTCCAAGAGTTTAGAAGCTAAGGGTGATAAATAGGCAGAACACAGGATTTTAGGGTAGAGTGAATAGACTGTACATGATATTGAATTATGGTATATGTCAGTGTACATTTGTCCAAACCTATAGAATGTACAACACCAAGAGTGAACCATAATATATACTGGAAGCTTTGAGTGGTAATGATGTGTCAGTGTATGTTCACTGATTGTAACAAATATACCACTCAGGTGTGGGATCTTGAATATAGGGGAGGCTGTATGGGAGGGAAAAAAGAGGTTTGTGGGAATTCCCTGTACTTTGTGTTCAATTTTGCTGTCAACGTAAAACAGCTCAAAAATAAGTTTACTTAGTTAAAATTTTTTTAAAATTTGAAAATGTAGAAAAGCATGAAGAAGAAAATAAGAATTATAATTTTATTAACCAGGGAAGTCTGTTTCTCTGTGTCTGTCTCCATCTCTCTCTCTGTGTGTACAGTCTTCTATACTTTCCCATGCAGATGTACATATTTTTTCACCAAGTTGGAATCATGCTGTCTAGATGTTTTGTGTTTACTCTTAAAATATGTTTTGAACATTTCTTCAATGACATTAAATATTCTATTATAATATACTTTTTTCCCCTGTTATAAAATGCTTTTTCACAGATTTCCTGAAAAATATAGGAAAAGAACCTAAAAAGGCATTAGGGTCAAATAAAGATTTTGTTCAATTTAGGAGTAACTGGGTCATGTTTATGGGCAGAGGAGAAAGAGCACATAGGGTGATTAAGAAAAACATCTATTGAATGAATGAATAGAAAAGGTAGAGATGGGAAGAGAAGACAGAAAGGGCTAGGTTATATGATAGTGGGATTTAACTTTGGAAGGCAGCAGGCATAGTTTCATATGGAAACAGATATACTTTCGGTTGCATAGCTGGAGAGATGCTCAAGAGATTTCTGGCTGCAATATACTGAGGGTGAAGTCATCTTTTAACAGAAGGAAAAAGTGAAGTTAATTTCAAATGATAATTGAAAGTTGGCATTGTTCCCATTGGTAGATGACTAAAGAATTAAAAAGGAGATGAAGTCATCATAATATTGTATTATTTCACATGAACTTAGAGCACTTGAAAATAAAAATGTTTCCATAGATGTTGCCGAGTATTAGTGGCCACACAGATTTTATTTAAATGCATTATTTGAAATGGCTTGGTCCTTCTTTTCTCACACTGCAGATTCCTAAAATACTCTAAAAATTTACCTAAAGAAGAAATTCTTTATTGACTGGCATGGTTGTGAGGAAAGAGAGGTAAATGTATTTTATTCTTGTGTAATTTTAAATTCTTATTTTCTCTATAGATGTGTGATATTCTGCCCTCTTATCTCTAGGTAGAGTCATAAGGCTCAGACTTTTCAAAGAAATTATGTCATTTTATTCAAAAAAGTTTTAATTTCTTACTCAGAGCTACATAGCAACCAATTTAAATACCAGCTGTTTAATCTTTTTATTTTTTTCAGTTTGGCTGGTGGATAGGAGTTAATAATGAAACATTTCTGCATTTATGTAATAAAAAATGGTCTGATAAGAAATGAGTATTTTCCACTCTTGTTTCTCTGTGATTTAAAAATTTGTGTTTGTTTTTGTTTTATAGTCACACTGATTCTATAACCATGGCAGCAGAATGTTTCCAGTACAATTTATTCTTTAAATGTCAGCCAAAACCATCAGCTATGGCCCGTTGACCACTTATATTGGAAATAGGAGACCCTTGTTATGTTCTCAATTCTGCCACCAAATAGCCATGTGGTTTTGAGAAAGTTATTTATGTTCACTTGCTGCTTTGCTAAGTGAAATTATTTAACTTGATTGTTTTTATAGCCTCATTCAAGGTCCTGAATTTCATATGTACATTCTGTATTTAAATTTGCCTAGTAGTACATCAGAATAATTAGTAATTGTGGTATTTGACTACCATGATACTGCTGTGTAGATTAAGTCAGTGGGTTGTAATGGAAAATGATCACTGAAGTGAACCCTGAGGTGACCTCAAGAATACGTTGCTATGGGGAATATTGGTATCTTATAAAGGCAACCAGTGGTTTTAGAGGTCAGCTATGGAAAGTTACTTATATTATGAATATGCTTCTTTCCCTATCGGATAATCTTTATATGATGTTACTGAATGTAACTGAAAAAGATCACACAATACTCAGTTATCCTAGGATATGGTCATACTGTACTAAAGGAAATTGAGGCAACAAGAGCAATTATTGGAGTCACAGCAGTGAAGTGAAGGAAGAGGTTGAAGTGACATTTCCAATTTAGAAATTCTATTTATAGTCACTGGAACTTTCCAAGACTGTTCAGTTTTGGACCTACATGTTTTGGACATATTCTCAACTTCAAAGTGAATTTTTTTGAAAAACATTATGTAATTCTATTTATTCATTTGGGCTTATTCAGTATTCAGGGAAAACAAGCTGATATTTTAGGGGAAAATCCCCAAAATATCTTCCCCACATATTGAGAAATAGCTGGATATTTTCCTTACATATAGTGACTTACTGATCACATGACTGATTTCAAACAAGGAGCTCAATGAGACAATTCCAATTAAGTAATTCTAGAATACAATCTATATTTGAATATATTTCTGTCCATAATATCTCTGGAACAAATGCTATTTCTGCTATTATAAAAACAGATGCCCCTTTTATTCCAGAAAGATAGGTTTACAGAGAAAAGGCATCAGATGATGAAAGACTTGTTTTCTAATATACTACTATAATAAGGAGATTCATGTAATCAATCAGTGAAATATACAGGGAACTCTTACATTTATTAAGGAACAGGAGACCAGCTGCATATTCTCCCAGATTACTTCATAAATACTTAATAACACGTTTATCATCTGGCTATTTTCCTTACAACTAGTTGGTCTGGGTCTGATTTGTGATTGTGCCACAATGTTAAAATCACATATGTCAGAACAAAGTGCCTTTGTCTTATAAAAAATAAAAGGAAACAAGGAGTCCACTAGAAATGGATGTCTTACTATTTTATAATTTTAGGAGGTAGAATAACAGGAAAAGCTCCTCTGTGGAATTTCTTTTGAAGAAGTTGAAATAAGATGTAGAAAATAACTTACTTATCAAATTATTGTACATGCTTTTAGGGGACTCCTATGGTTAAAATGAATAAATGAATGAAAGCAACTTTTTTTTTTTCATTTTGTCAGTATAGCTGTTCTAGTGGGATTGCCCTCCAACCAGTCAGCTTGTCAGGAAAAAGAAAGGATACAGATAGGAAGACTTATAGACTTTCCATTTCTACATCAGGGAAGTGTGAGCTTTCTTGTTATTATTAATATTTGATCACTGCAAACTGTGGAAATGCCTGGTCTCTTAATACCTTGCTGAATCCTCAGGAAAACTCACAAAGTCAGTACCATTTGTCTCACAAAACTCTGATTTGATTTTTTGGGTTAAAAAGCCCAGTGGAAGCAAAAGTTTCAGAGCCTTCTACACTTCCTGGAATTTAAATCATTTAACAATCTACAAATTAAATTATTGAACAGTAATAAAGACAGGGTGCCTAGAGAAAATGATGTATCTTTGCCACTCATTTAGTTTATTCCATCCAGTTCAATCTAACCAATCAGAAAACCCAGACTAAAACAGTAGTTTGCAAATTACTGCAAACCAGCCAGCTGGACTCTGGAGAGGAGCATCATAAAAACTTGTCTCATATATTTTTCTGTCAGTCTAATATGTTTTCCTAACTGCTTGGTAAGCCCTGGGACAGGTTCTCTGGAATCTAATTGTCTCTTCATGTTCCTTTTAAAGTTGACTGGGGATCTGTTTGCTCAAGTACCCAGAGGGACATTTTGCCAGGGGCAGAAAAGTTCTGCTGCTCATGGGCCATGCTTGAGGAACAGTTAGGCAGTGGGCTGCCAAATGGAATGAAGATGTACATATTTTTATGAAATAAACGGTCACAGGCTGGAGGGTAAAGCATATAAAGGCATTTGATACATACCTAGGTTGGAAACTCAGTGAAAACGAAGTGTTCTATCTAGAGTTAAGTGCTATGAAAAGATTTTCACTTTGTGTAGGTTTCCCCCCCCTTTTTCTCCCTAATGGCTCCAGTTAGAAATTAAATCCATTTCTAAAACATGCACTTAGTACCTACTGTGCAAAGTGCCTCATGATGGATACAAAGTAGGAGGCTGCTCTCTGATTTTAAGTAGCATGCTATCAAATAGAGGAGCAATTGTTTATTTAAGTGAACAGAAAGGACAGTGTCTAATCATTAACTTGTAGGATATAGTTAAATATCCTTGAAGTATTCTCCCATTATGTCTCAACTTTTCCTTTCACAGTACTTGACACACTCAGCCCTCTCCATACCACTTGTCACTCACACACACAATTTAGTTACACACTCAAAACTTACTGTCTTCTCTTGGGAAGAGACTAAGCCTTCTTGTTCTCCATTTTACCTACATTACTTAGCATAGACTGACATACTAGGCACTCAATAAATATTTTGTTATTAAATTAAGTCCTTTATAAGCCATGCATACTTGATATTTTAGTGATAACTGTAGCTTTATTTGTTCCTAATGAGAAAAATCATTAGATGAGTTAGGAGAAACTTTGGTTGTCTCTGTGTTGGCTACTCTGGTGTGCTTTAGAGAAGATGGAATTCTCTCCCCCTGTAAAAAGTCTGTTGTTTTTGCTTCTATAGTATCCATTCCCTTTTCTAGTAACAAACTCTGATTTTGCTTTACTTTGAGGAATCACTTATTTATTGTAAATACTCTTGGTGGCTAAAAAATGTTCATGTGACTCAAGCTAGGTCAATGAGTTGCTCTCCGTGGAATTTAGATTTTGTCCTGATTAACTCAAAAGATTTGACTGAAGATGATTCATCTTGACTGTATTATTTTCTATTGCAACTACAACAAGTTACCCAAACTTAGTGGATTAAAACAACACAAATAAATTATCTTCGAAGTTCTGGAGGTCAGAAGTTTGACAAAGGTTTCACTGAACTAAAATTAAGATATTGGTAGTGCTGTGCTTCTTTCTGGTGACTCTAAGGGAGAACCTACTTCTTTGATTTTTCCATCTTTTAGAAGCTGCCTGCATTCCTTGGCTCATGACCTTCTTCCTCCATCTTGAAAGTGAAGGGCAGGACAAGTCCTTCTCATATTGCATCTCTCTGTCTCTGCTTCCATCACATCTCTTTCTCTGACTGTGCTCTTCTGCCTCTCTTCCACTTTTCAGGACTCTTGTGATTACCTTAAACTCACCTGGATAATCTAGTATCATCACTCAAGTTAAGCTGATTAACAATCATCATTCCATTTGCAGCCTTAATTCTTCTCTGCTATTAAAAGTGACATGTTCAGAGGTTCAAAGGCGTAGAACATGGGCATCTTTCACAGGAGCATTGTTCCTGCCTACGACACCACCCTGTTGCCCTGGAGATTCTGTTACTAGCTCCTTCTTCCCAGATCTGCTGCCCTGGTTCTTGTCCTTTCTGAGGACTGGTTTTTGCAACCTATTTATTTTTCTGATTCTGTAAACTATTCCTTGTCTTTCCAATGAAAATGTTCTTTTCGCTTATTTTAGCTACAATTGACTACTTTTGCTTTTGAATAAACAACACATATTGATGCACATACTTATTTCACTCTCTAGCTGATAAATAAAGCAGTTAACTGATGAACTGATTTCAGTCTTGTTTTCCTTCTGTTCTTCCTTTCCAGTGCTCTATTTTTAGTAGGGAATGTCAGTATGACAAGGTGGTGGAGGCTTGTTGCTGTGGATCTTGTACTCCCTCAGAAAATGAATCCAAGGTGAAGATTTAGAGTTGTAATTTTCCACATTAAGGTGATGAAGAAGGCTTCAGCTTACCATTTCTACTACATCTCTCTTATTAGTAGCAATGAACAGGGCTTGATAATATTTGTTTATGCAGAAGAGATGGGCTGAATTAGGAAATATTCAGAACCAAGAATAGAAAATAGTCTTATTAAATTCAAGCTTAAAACATGTACTGAGTATCTAGAGTATTGAGGATTGTAGAAATTTCTGATTGTATATCTGTTGTATTAAAGGAGATAGGAAGGGGTGGCACCTGGGTGGCTCATTTGGCTAAGCATCTGACACCTAATCTAGGCTCAGGTCATGATCTTGCAGTTTCTGAGATCTAGCCCTGCCTCAGGCTCTGTGTGGAGCCTGCTTGGGATTCTCCCTCTCCCTCTCTCTCTGCCCCTCCCCTGCTCTCTCTCAGTCTCTTTCAAAATGAATTAAATAAACTTTAAAAAAAGAGATATGAACCATCAAAATTAATTTATGCAACCTCGTATCATCTTGTATTTTATCTGTTCTTACCTTTTCATTGAAATGCTTACCTATGCTACTCATATGGCCATTTAGCTTTATTGTCATTAAAGTTAGCATAATATATCATTTTCCAGTTTTTAATTGTATCCTATTTATGTTCATTTCTTTTTTTTTTATCTTTTTTTGTTTTTAATTTTTTTAATGTTTATTTTTGAGAGACAGAAAGAGAGTAGGGGATGGGAAGAGATAGAGGGAGACACAGAATCTGAAGCTGGCTCCAGGCTCTGAGCTGTCAGCACAGAGCCCAATGTGGGGCTTGAACCCACGAACCACGAGATCGTGAACTGAACCGAAATTGGCTGCTTAACTGACTGACCCACCCAGGCACCCCTCCAATTTATGTTTATTTAAAAGTGATCCTAGGACACCTGGATGGCTCAGTTGGTTGAGTATCTGACTCTTGATTTTGGCTCAGTTCGTGATCTCATGGTTGTGGGATTAAGCTCCAAGTCAGACTTCATGCTGAATGCAGAGCCTGCTTGGGATTCTCTCTCTCCCTCTTCCCCTCCCTGCTGGTGTGCTAGCTATACATACATACATACATACATACATACATACATACATACATACATACAATTCTTATTAGCAGAAAGTAGTTGGGTCTTGCTTTTTTATCTAATCTAACCAATTCTGCCTTTTAATTGGGGTTGTGATACCATGTATATGTGATGGATTTATTTATATTTTTAGGTTTAAGACTTTGTATTTCTTTCTATTTGTCCTGGCTGTTATTTTTGTTCTCCTTTTCATCTTTTTCTGCCTTCTTTTGGGTTAGTTGGTTTCTTTCTATAATTCATTTTTTTCCCTTTACTGACTTATTAGCTATAACTCTCCCTTTACTGACTTATTAGCTGTAACTCACCCTTTACTGACTTATTAGCTATGTTTCATTATATCAGTAGTTTCTTTAGAATTTTTACTAAACATGTTTAATTTGTAATGGTCTATCTTCAAGTGATGTTGTGCCTCTTCACATATAATATATGAACAATACAATACTATATTCCCATTTCCGCTCTCCTAGCCTTTATGATATTGTTGTCATACGTTTTACTTTTACATATACTGTAAACCAAATACTACACTGCTATTTGTTTGTTAAAGAGATTTAAACTGTAAGGAAAAACATATTAACCCAAAGAGTAAAGATTTTCAGTATCTTCATTCCATTGTGTACATCCATATTTGCATCTGGTGTTATTTTTCTTCTATTGAAGAATTTTCATCACCATTTTTTTTTGTAGTGAGTCTACTAGTTATGAATGATTTCAGTTATTTGCCTTTGTTTTTAAGAGGTACATTCATTGGATATAGATTTCTAGAGTGACAGGTTTTCTTTTCAGTATTTTAAAGATGTTATTTCACTGTCTTTTTGCTTGTGTGTTTTTTTAAATTTGTACTTATTTTTGAGAGAGAGAGAGAGAGAGGGAGTGAGTGGGGGAGGGGCAGAGAGAGAGGGAGATACAGAATCCGAAGCAGGCTGCAGGTTTTGAGCTAGAGCTTACACAGAGCCTGACGCAGGGGTCAAACTCACAAACCGCAAGATTATTACCTCTGTTGAAGTCAGATACTTAACTGACTGAGCCACCCCGGTGCCCTACTTGTGTTACTTCTGATGAAAAATCTGCTGTCTTCTTCTTTTTTAATTCCAGTTTTTGTTTAAATTCCAGTTTGTTAACATACAGTACAATATTAGTTTCAGGTATAGAATTTAGTGATTCATCACTTACATACAATGCCCAGTGCTCATCACAAGTGTCTTCCTTAATAACCATCATCACATTTAAGCCATCCCCCTGCTCACCTCCCATTTACAAACCCTCAGCTTGTTCTCTATAGTTAATAGTCTCTTATGGTTTGTCTCCCTCTCTGTTTTTATCTCATTTTATTTTTCCTTCCCTTACCCTATGTTTTCTGTTTTGTTTCTCAAATTCTGCATATGAGTGAAATCATTTTATTTGTCTTTCTCTGACAGACTTACTTTGCTTAGCACAATACTCTATACTCTATCCAAATATTGCAAATGGCAAGATTTCATTCTTTTGTGTGGCTAATATTCAATTTGAGATGTATATATATTATATGACATATTATATATATATATATATATATATATATATATATATCCCATCTTCTTTATCAATTTGTCAGTCAATGGATGTCCAAACATACTTCCATAATTTGGCTGTTGTTAATAATGCTGCTGTAAACATTAGGGTACATGTATCCCATTGAATCAGTAGTTTTGTCTCCTTTGGGTAAATGCGTAGTAGTATAATTGCTGGGTCATAGGGTAATTCTATTTTTAACTTTTTGAGTAATGTCCATACTGTTTTCCAGAGTGGCTGCACCAGTTTGCATTTCCATTGATAGTGTAAGAGGGTTCTCCCTTCTCTGCATTCTCACCAACATCTATTGTTTCCTGTGTTATTAGCTATTCTGACAGGTGTGAGGTAGTATCTCATTATAGTTTTGCTTTGTGTTACTCTGATGATGAGTGATGTTGACCATCTTTTCATGTATCTGTTAACCATCTGGATGTCTTCTCTCAAAAAATAGCCATTCATGTTTTCTGCCCATTTGTTTGTTGGATTATTTGTTTTTGTTTTTGTTTTTGGGGTGTTGCGTTTGATAGTCTTTTATAGATTTTGGAGACTAATCATTTATCAGATCTGTCATTTACAAATATCTTCTCCCATTCTGAAGGTCACCTTTTAGTTTTGTTGATTGTCTCCTTCACTGTGTAGACGACTTTTATTTTGCTGAAGTCCCAATAGTTTATTTTTGCTTTTGTTTCCCTTACCTCAGGAGATGTATGTATCCAGTAAGAAGTTGCTCCAGCTGATGTTAAAGAGGTTGCTGCCTGTATTCTGATGGTTTCCTATATCATAGTTAGGTCTTTCATTAATTTTGCATTTACTTTTATTTATGGTGTAAGTTTCATTCTTTTGCATGTTGCTGTCCAGTTTTCTAAAAACCAATAGTTGAAGACTATTTTTTTTTCCATTGGATTTTCTTTCCTGCTTTTTTGAAGATTAGTTGACCATATAGTTGTGGGTCCATTTCTGGGTTTTCTATTCTGTTCCATTGATCTATATGTCTGGGTTTTTTTTGCAAGTACCACACTGTCTTGATGACTACAGCTTTGTACTATCACTTGAAGTCTGGAATTGTGATGCCTCCAGCTTTGTTTTTCTTTTTCAAGATTGCTTTGGCTATTTGGGGTCTTTCGTGGTTCCATAAAATTTTAGATTGTTTTCTCTAACTCTGTGAAAAATGCTGGTGGTATTTTGATAGGGATTGCATTAAATGTGTAGATTGCTTTGGGTAGTATAGATACTTTAACAGTTGTTCTTCCAATCCAGAAGCATGGAATGTTTTTCCATTTCTTTCTGTCATCTTCAGTTTCTTTCATAAGTGTTTTATAGTTTTCAGAGTACAGGTCTTTTACCTCTTTGGTTAGGTTTATTCCTAGGTATCTTATGGTTTTTGATTTAATTGTAAATGGAATGGATTCCTTGATTTCTTTTTCTGCTGCTTCATCATTAGTGTATAGAAATGCAGCAGATTTCTGTACATTGATTTGCAGCCTGTGAATTTACCGAATTTGTGTATCAGTTCTAGCAGTTTTTGGGTGGAGTCTTTTGGGTTTCCTACATAAATATCATGTCATCTGCAAATAGTGAAAGTTTGACTTCTTTATTGCTGACTTGGATGCCTTATATTTCTTTTGGTTGTCTGCTGAGGCTGGGACATCCAGTACTATGTTAAATAACAGTGATGAGGGTGGACATCCCTGTCTTGTTCCTGACCATAGAGGAAAAGCTCTCAGTTTTTCCCCATTGAGGATGAATTACCTGTGGATCTTTCATATATGGCTTTCATGATGTTGAGGTATGGTCTCTCTATCCCTACTTTGTTGAGGATTTTTATCAAGAATGGATGCTGTACTTTGTCAAATGATTTTTCTGTATCAATAGAATAATATGGTTCTTCTCCTTTCTTTTATTAATGTAATTATCACATTAATTGATTTGTGAACATTGAACCACCCTTGAAACCCAGGAATAAATCTCACTTGATCATGGTGAATAATTCTTTTAATGTGCTGTTGGATTTGATTTACTATTATTTTGTTGAGAATTTTTGCTTTCATGTTCATTAGGGAAATTGGCTTATGGTTCTCTTTTTAGTGTAGTCTTGGTCCGGTTTTGGAATTAGGGTAACATGACCTTATAGCATGAGTTGGAAGTTTTCCTTCCATTTCTATATTTTGGAACAGTTTGAGAAGAATAGCTATGAATTCTTCTTTAAATAGTTGGTAGAATTCCCCTAGGAAGAAGACATCCATCCCTGGACCTTGGTTTGTAGAGGATTTTTGATTACTGATTATTTAATAATTTATTTGCTGGTTATTGATCTGTTCATGTTTTCTATTTCTTTTTGTTTCAGTTTTGCTTGTTTCTATGTTTCTAGGAATTTATCCATTGCTTCCAGATTGCCCACTTGTTGGCATATATTTTTTTCAAAATATTCTCTCATAATTGCTTGTATTTCTGTGGTGTTAGTTGTGCTTTCTCCTCTCTCATACATGATTTTCTCAATTTGAGTCTTTTCTCTTTTCTTTTTAAGTCTGCCTAGGGGTTTATCAATTTTATTAATTATTTCAAAGAACCAGCTCCTGGTTTTACTGATCTGTTCTACTGTGTTTTTGTTGTTGTTGTTGTTGTTGTTGTTGTTTCTGTATCATTTATTTCTACTCTAGTCTATATTATTTCCCTTTTCCTGCTGGCTTTAGGCTTCATTTGTTGTTCGTTTTCTAGCTCCTTTAAGTGTAAGGTTAGGTTGCATATTTGAGATTTTTCTTGCTTCTTGAGATAGGCCTATATTGTTCTATACTTCCCTGTTATGACCACTCTTGCTGTAAACCAAAGGCTTTGGACCATCATATTTTCATTTTCAGTTTTTTCCATGTAGTTTTTAATTTTTCTTTAATTTTTTGTCTAATCCATTCATTCTTCAGTAGGATGTTCTTTAGCCACCCCCCCCACTGCCCTGCCCCCTTGTATTTATGGTCTTTCCAAATTTTTTTCTTAAGGTTGACTTCAAGTTTCTCAGTGTTGTGTTTGGAAAATATGCATGGTATGATCTCAGTCTTTTTGTACTTGTTGAGGACTGATTTGTGACCTAGTATGTGATTTATTCTGCAGAGTGTCCCATGTGCACTTGAAAAGAACGTTTATTTGCTCCTTAGGATGAAATGTTCTGAATATATCTGTTAAGTCCGTCTGGTCCAGTGTGTCATTCAAAGCCATTGTTTCCTTGTTGACTTTCTGCTTAGATGATCTATCCATTGATGTAGGTGGGGTGTTAAAATTCCCTACTATTATTGTATCATTATCAATGTAGCCCTTTATATTTGTTATTAATTGTTTTATATTTTTGGGTGTTTTCACCCAATATTTCACCCAATATTTAGGGCATAAATATTTATAATTGTTAGATCTTCTTGTTAGAAAGACCCCTTTATTTATGATGTAGTGCCCTTCTTCTCTTGTTAATCTTTGGTTTATAATCTAGTTTGTCTGATGTAAGTCTTGCCACTCTGGCTTTCTTTTGGCATCTGTTTGCATGATAAATATTTCTCCATCGCCTCACTTTCAATCTTTAGGTGTCTTTATATCTAAAATGAGTCTCTTATAGGCAGCATATAGATGGATCTTGTTGTTTTAATACATTCTGACACCCTATGTCTTTTGATTGGAGCATTTAGTCCATTTACATTTAGAGTACTTATCGATAGATATGAATTTAGTGCCATTCTTTGTTTTGTCATTATTTATGGAGATTTTCTCTGTTCCTCTCTAGTCTTTGTCACTTTTGGTTTTCTTTGCCACTCAAAGACTATCCTTAATATTTCTTGCAGGGCTGGCTTAGTGGTCACAAACTTCTTTAGTGTTTGCCTGGGAAACTCTTTACTCTCCTATTATGAATGATAGCCTTGCTCAATAGGGCATTCTTGACTGCAGACTTTTTTCTTTCAGCACCATTGAAAATATCATGCCACTCCCTTCTGGCTTACCAAGTTTCTTTGTAGAGATCTGCTGCTAACCTTATTTGTCTTCTCTTGTAAGTTAGGGATTTCTTTTGTCTTGCTGCTTTTAGGATTTTTTTTTTATCTCTAAATTTTGCAGATTTAACTCCAATATGTCTTGGTGTTGACTTGCTTTTGTTGATTTTGATGGGAGTTCTCTGTGCCTCCTTGATTTAGATGTCTGATTCCTTCCCCAAATTAGAGAAGTTTTCATCTATAATTGCCTCAAATAAACTTTTGGACCCCTTTTCCCTCTCTTCTTCTGGGACTCCTATGATAAGTATGTCATTATGCTTTATGGAGTCACTGAATTCCCTAAGTATACTTTCATGATCCAAGATTTACTTTCTCTCTTTTGTTCAGTTTCATTGTTGTCCATAATTTTATCTTCTGTATCACTTATTTCTTTCTCTGCTTCTTCCATTCTGTGTTCATTACATCCAGTCAGTTTTGATATTGGTTACTGCATCTTTCATTTTGGCCCTGTTTAGTTTTTAGCTCTTTTGTCTCTGCATTAAGGGACTCCTTGGTGTCCTCTGTGCTTTTCTCAAGCCCAGATAGTATCTTTATGGTTATTAATTTTCATTCTGGATCAGGCATATTCCTTATATCTGTTTTGATTAGATCCCTAGCTGTGACCGTTTCTTGTTCTTTCTTTGAGTTGAATTCCTCCATCTTGGCATTCTGTCTAGGTCTCTCTCTTTGTGTGTTAGGAAAGTCTGTTAAGTTTCCTGTTCCTGAGAGGAATGGCTTTGTGAAGAAGTCCTATACTGTCCTGGGCCTGGTGCTTCAGGAAGTGTCTCTGGTTTATGCTGTGTGTATTCTGCTGCTGTGTTATGGCTGTTCTATCTGTCAGGTTAGTCCTCTGCACAGTTTCTTCTTGCCTGCAGAGGGGAATGTTTGGACATTGGCCAGAGTCTGGTGAGTTTTACCTAGGTGTGCTCTGGTGGGCTTGTTAAGAGACCTTATGCTGTTTCCACTGAGCTGAAGCTTTGCAGAACTCTTTGGTCATTAGAGGATTGACCTCTGCATGCAGAGGATTGTTCTGGTCTTTGAGGTGAGGGGCCTGATGCTCTGCCTTTCATGCACACTTATCTGAGAAATGCAATACCAGCATAGCAAAACAGTGTGGGCTTGATGTACATGGTTTATGTAGCCAGCAGGTTGGTGCTGTGCTGTTTACTGAAGTTAGTTTATGCTGTAGGATGGGGGAAGGAAATGGTGCTAGCCAGCTCCTTTGAGGAAAGTTTGTACTTGCTGCCATCAGGCAAACGCTCCTAGAAGAGTGAATAATTCACCCTCCAGCTTCCTAGGTGTTTTTCACATTTTTGTTTTCACACTGTGTCCGGTTGCTGTCTAGGCAGGCTTTAGGGACCTCCAAACTTTAGAGTTTGAACTCTAAACTTTTAGAGACCAAACTTTAGGGACCTGGTGTGGGGGGGACCTGTGCTGACCTTCTGGTGGAGGGTGTCACAGTGCTGGAATCAATGCAGGTTTGACCCAGAAGAGCAGTCGCACCAGAGCGCAGGAGCATGGGATTTGGAAGAAAGCACACTAAAGAGCCAGTGTTCACGTTAGCTGGCCTCTGCTGGTGTCTCTGCACCTAATCTGAGTGGCTGGGGAAGGAAATGGCACCCACTGGCTCTTTTGTCCCCAGAGTGTCAATGCCACCTCTCTCAGATGCACTCCAAGAAGAGGAAACCATCTCTCCCAGTGCGTCTTAGATGATCCTCATGTCGTGCCATTTATCTCCAAGTTACCTGCCTGTCTTCTCTGTAGGAACACTGCAGTGCCCTCAAGGCTCTATACCAGCCATGCCTAGACCTTTAAAACTCTAGTCTGTGAGTCCCACTGTTTGCAAAAACTTACAAAAACCAGTCCCTTTTGTTTTCCCAGTCAATGGCTTTGGGGAAGTATTTTCCTTGTTCTATCTCCTGTGTACTCCTCTCTCTTTCTTGCCTCTCTCCACCACTAGGGCTCCCCTCAGTCCACAGCACCTGCGATCTCTTTCTTCCCCAAACCATGTCTCTGCACCTCCTATCTTCCACAGTGTGGCCTCTTCAGTCTCTCTAGTTGTGCAGTTTTTTCTGTCAGTCCTCAGGTAGATTTCTTGGGTACTTACAATGATTTGATATTTATCTAACTGTGTTTGAGGGAAGAGGCAAGCCTAGGGTCCTCTTATTACTTTTAGCTCCGCTCCCCTCAACCTGCTGTCTTCTTTATCTTTGTTCCTTTATCTGTGTGTCCCTTTTCTCTGGATGCTTTGAAGATTTTCCTTTTTAAAAAAATTTTTTTAATCTTTATTTATTTTTGAGAGAGAGAGAGAGAGAGAGAGAGAGAGAGAGAGAAAGCAGGGGAGAAACAGAGAGAAAGGGAGACACAGAATCCAAAGCAGGCTCCAGGCTCTGAGCTGTCAGCACAGAGCCCAACGTGGGGCTTGAACTCATGAACTGCGAGATCTGAGCAGACTTGAACTCATGAACTGAGCTGCAGTTGGACGCTTAACGACTGAGCCACCCAGGTGCCCCTAAGATTTTCTTTTTATCATTGGTTTTGACTGATTTGATTCTCTTTTAAATGGTTTTGACTAGATGTTGTTTTCTTCATGTTTGTGTGTGTGTGTGTGCGTGTGCGCGTGCTGGGGATTTGTTGAGCTTCTTGGATCTTTGGTTTATAGTTTTCATCAAATAGGGAAAATTTATAAACATTGAAACAATTCAGATGTTATTTTTCAGAGTAGTTTTAGGTTCATAGTAAAATTGAGGGTACCTATTTCCAATATATTCCTTGTTCCTCCTGCCCCCCTGAGAGTCTCCTCCTTAATCAATATCATTATCAACATCCCCCACATAGTGGTACATTTGTTATAATTGATTAATCTACATTGACACATCATAATCAGCCAAAGTGCACAGTTTGTGGTTTATTCTTGGTATTGTACATTCTATGGGCTTGGGCAATGTATAATGACATATATCCATCATGATATTATACAGAGTATTTTATTTTTATTTAGTTTTTCATAATTTTTTAAAAAGTTTAGTTTTGAGAGAGTGAGAGTTTGCATGTGCACATGAGCAGGGGAGGGGCAGAGAGAGAGAGAGAGGGAGACCAAAAATCCCTCTACTAGCTAGTAGTACAGAACCTGTTGCAGGGCTCAAACTCACAAACCATGAGATCATGACCTGACCTGAAATCAAGTCAGACACCGAACTGACTGAGCCATTCAGAGTATTATAATGCCCTAAAAATCTTTGTGCTCTGGCTCTTCATTCCTGCCCCCCGACTCAAACCCTGGCAAACACTGATCTTTTCACCATCTCCATAGTTTTGCCTTTTCTAGATCATATAGTTGAAATTGTATAGTATGTAGCATTTTCAGATAGGCATGTAAGATTCACCAAGCTTTTGATAATGTGAAGCTCTTTTTTTTTTGTTTTTGTTTTTTAACACTGAATTCCATTGTTTGGATATACCACAGCTAATATATCCATTCACCTACTGAAGGACATCTTGGTTGTTCCCAAGTTTTGGCAATTACGAATAAAGCTGCTATAAACATCCATGGGCAAATTTGTGTGGATGTAAGTTTTCGACTCCTGTGGGTTAATATCAATGAGTATGATTGCTGGATTGCATGGTAAGAATATAGTTGTTTTGTAAGGGACCATCAAACTGTTTTTCAAACTGGCTGTACCATTTTAGATTCCCAATAGCAGTGGATGGAAGTTTCTGGTGCTACACATCCTCATCAGCATTTGTACTGCTAGTTAGTTTGCAATTCTAACATATACTGGTATCTCACTGTTGTTTTAATTTGCTTTTCCCTGATGACATGACAAAGAGCTTCTTTTCATGTGCTTATTTTCCTTCTGAATCTCTTCTTTGATGAGGGGTTTACTCAAGTATTTGGTCGGTTTTTCAGTGGGGTGTTTGTTTTCTTATTGTGCAGTTTTAAGAATTCTGAATGTTTTGAATAACAGTTTTATCAGATGTGTTTTTTGCAAATATTTTCTCCTAGTTTGTGACTTGTTTCTCATTCTCTTAATATCATCTTTCACAGGCAAAATTTTTTAATAAATTAGTCTAGCCTATCCATAATTTATTTAATGGATTGTGCCTTTGGTGTTATATCTAAAATGTCATTGTGAAACCCAAGGTCATGTAGGTTTTTCCCTATGTTATCTAACAAACATTTTATAGTTTTGCATTTTACATTTAAGTGTATAATCCATTTTGAGTTAATTTTTGGGAAAGGTGTGAGATCTGTGCTTGGATTCTTTTTTCTTTTTCTTTTCCTTTTTTTTTTTTTTAATTGCCTATGAATGTCCAGCTGTTCTAGCCCATTTGTTGAAAAGAATCTTTTTGCTCCATTGCGTTGCCCTTGTCCTTTGCCAAAGATTAGTTGACTATATTTATGTGATTCTTTATCTAATCTGTCTATTCTGTTCATTGATATATTTGTCTATTCTTTCACGAATACAATGCTTTTTTGGTTACTTAAGCTTTATACTAAGTCTTCAAGTAGGGTAATGTTGATTATTTGACTTTGTTCTTCTCCTTCAATATTGAATGCATATTCTGGGTCTTTTTTCCTCTCCATATAAACTTAGAATGAGTTTGTAATATATACAAAATAACTTGCTTGGATTTTGTTAGTGATTGCATTGTATCTATAGATCAAATTGGGAAGAACTAACATCTTAACAGTATTTGGGTATTATCTAGTTATGTGGAATATTTCTGCATTTATTCAGTTCTTAAAAAAAATTTTCATTTTCCTATATATCTTGTATAATTTTTTTCTCGATTTATACGTAAGTATTTAATTTTTTGGATGCTAATGTAAATATTAATGTGTTTTTAATTTCAAATTCTTCTTGTTTATTGCTGATATATAGAAAAGAGATTGACTTTTGTATATTGACTTCATATCCTGCAAGCCTCCCATAATTGCTTTTTAGTTCCAGGATATGTTTTGTCAGTTCTTTTGGATTTTCTCTGCAGATGATCATGTCATCTTTAAACATGACAGTTTTATTTTTTTATTCCAAATATGTATACCTTTTGTTTCCTTTTCTTGCTTTATTGCATTAACTAGAACTTCCAGTATAATATTAAAATGGGGTGATGAGAGGAGACATCCTTGCTTTATACCTGATCGAAGTGGGAAAGCTTTGAGTTTCTCACCATGAAGTCTGTTAGTTGTAGGTTTTTTTGTAGATATTCTCTATCAAGTTGAGGAAGTTCCCCTCTCTTCCTAGTTTACTGAGAGTTTTCATCATGAATAGGTATTGGATTTTGTCAACTGTTTTTTTTGTCATCTATTGATACGATCATGTGATTTTTCTTTTTTAGCCTGTCAATGTGATGAACCACATTAATTTATTTTGAAAAGTTGAACTAATCTTGCATACCTGGGTCCACTTGGTCATGGTATATAATTCTTTTTACATATTGTTGAACTCAATCTTCTAATATTGTTTTGAGGAATTTTGCATCTCCACTTATGAGAGATGAAATATTGGCCTGTAGCTTTCTTTTCTTGTAATGTTTTTGTTTGTTTTGGTATTAGGGTAATTTTAGCCTCATAGAATTAGGAAAATTCCTTTTGCTTCTATCCTCTGAAAGAGATTGTACAGAATTGTGTAATTGCTTCCTTTAGTTTTTGGTAGAATTCAGCAGTGAACCTATTTGGGCTTGCTTATTTCTACTTTGGAAGGTTATTAATTATTGATTCTATTTCTTTAATACATGTAGGCCTATTTAGGTTGCTTGCTTCTTCTTGTGTGATTTTTGGCAGATTGTGTCTTTCCAGGAATTGGTCCATTTCATCTTGGTTATCAAATTTGTGAGAGTAGAGTTGTTCATAATATTCTATAATCCTTTTAATGTCCATGGAATCTGTAGTGATGCTCCTTTCATTTCTCATTCTAGTAAATAATATTATATTTTCTTACTTAGTCTGGCTAGAGGCTTATCAATTTTATTGATCTTTTCAAATCACTAGCTTTTGTTGATTTTCTCTATTAATTTCGTTTGTAATTTCATGTATTTCTGCTCTAATTTTTATTATTAATTTTCTTTCTTGCTTTGGACTTCATTTGCTATTTTTTCCAGTTTCCTAAGGTGGAAGCTTAGATTATTGATTTTAGATTTTTCTTATCTTCTATTATATGCATTCAGTGCTATAAATTTCCTTCTAAGTACTGTTTTGGCTATATTGTGCAAATTTTGATAAGATTTATTTTTATTTTCATTTAATTGAAATGTTTTAAAATTTCTCTTGAGATCTCTTTGTTGACTCATGTTTTATTTAGAAGGGTGTTGTTTAGTCTGCACATATTTGAGATTTTCCATTTATCTTTCTGTTATTGAGTTCTAGTTTATTTTCATTGTGGTCTGAGAGAAGACATTATATGACTTCTATTCTTTTAAACTTGTTAAGATGTGTTTTATTGTCCAGAAAGTAGTCTATCTTGGTGAATTTTCAATTCAATCTTGAGAAGGATGCATAGTCTGCTAGTGTTGGATGAAGTAGTCTATAAATGTCAATTATATCCTGTTGATTGATGATATTGTTGAATTCATCCATGTCCTTACTGATTTTCTTCCTGCTGAATCTGCCCATTTTTGATAAAGTGGTATTGAAGTCTCCAACTATAATAGCTGATTCATCTATTTCTCCTTGTGGTTTTATCAGTTTTTGTTTCATGTATTTTGATACTCTGTTACTAGGAGCATATGCATTAAGGATTGTTATTATTTTGGAGTACTGGCTCCTTATGATTGTGTGATGTCCGTCTTTATCTCTGATAACTTTACGTGCTCTGATGTCTGCTCTGTCTGAAATTAATATAGCTATTCCTGCTTTCCTTTGATAATTAGCATGGTCTATCTTTCTGCATCCCTTTACTTTTAATCTGCATGTATTTTTATATTTAAAGTGGGCTTCACTCTCACAATCTCTGTCTTTTAATTGGTAGAAACCAATGATGTTTATAATGATTATTGATATAGATGGATTAATATCTACCATATTCATTACTATTTTCTATTTGTTGCCTTTATTATTTTTCTTATTGTCTTTGAGTCATTTTTTTGTTTTGTTGTTGTTTTAATTGAGCATTTTATATGATTCCATTTTGTCTTCTTCTTAGCATATATACTTTTTTTCTTAAATTTTTTAATAGTTGCTCTAAAGTTTGCAATATACATTTACAGCCCTCCAACTCCACTTTCAAATAATACTGTAGGTCTTCATAGATAGTGTGAGTACCTTATATTACCAAAAGCATCCAAGTTTCTCCCTCCCTTATCTTATATCATTGTTATCATTTATTTCATTTATATACAAGCATATATATATATTCATAAAATATATACAAATACATGCAAAATCAAATACATTGCTGTTATTATTATTTTTTAGGTTTATTTTTTTTGAGAGAGAGAGACAGAGAGAGAGAGTGAGTGGGAGGGGCAGAGAGAGGGAGACAGAGAATCCAAAATAGACTTTGTGCTGTCAGCAAAGAGCCTGATGTAGGGCTCAAACCCATAAACCATGAGATCATGACTTGATCCGAAATTAAGAGTTGGATGCTTAACCAAAGAGCCACCCAGGTGCCCCTCTTAGTATTATTTTTTAAACAAACTGTTATCTGTTAGATAAATTAAGAAGAATAAGAGTTTTTAAAAATTTGCCTTTACTTATTTCTTCTTCAGTGCTCTTTATTACTTTATGTAGGAACTATATGTATGTACTCTCTGACCTATAATATTATGTGTCTCTGAATAACTTCTTTTAATGTTTCTTGTAATACAGGTCTACTGGAAACAAATTCAATCAGTTTTTGAGGGGACAGTCTCTATTTCTTTTTCTCTTTTGAAGGATAATTTCACAGGGTGCAAATTGTAGGTTGGTGGTTTTTTTCTCTCAGTACCTTAAATATTTAATGCCACTCTTCTTGCTTGTATGGTACCTGAAGAGACGTCAAATGTAATACTCTCTTTGTTCCTTTCTATATAAAGTGTTTTATTCATCTGACTTCTTTCAGATTTTATTCTTTATCTTTGATTTCATTGAGTTTGAAAATGATATGCCTAGGTGTAGTGTTTTAGGCATGTATCCTGTTGGTATCTTTGGAGCTTCCTGGATATATGGTTTGATATCTGACATTAATTTGGGGGAAATTCTCACTCAGTATTGTTTAAAATATTTCTTCTGTTTTTTCCTCTTTCTTCCCCTTCTGGTATTTCTATTATGCATGTGTTATACCTTTGTAGTTGTCTCACGGTTCTTGGATATTCTGTTTTGTTTTTTGTTTTCATTTTTTGTTCTCTTTGGTTTTTGTTTTTGAGGATTCTATGATATATCATCTAGTCAGACATTTTTTACTCGTGTTCAGTGTACCAATAAGCCCATCAAAGGCATTCTTGATTTTTGTTACAGTGTTTTTGATCTTTAGAATTTCCTTTGGATCTTTATTAGGATTTCCATCTGTCTGCTTACATTGCTCATCTGTTCTTGCATGTGTGTACTTTATCCCTTAAAGTCCTTAACATATTACTTATAGTTATTTTAAATTACTGGTCTGATAATTTCAACATCCCTGCCATGCCCCTTCAATTTTTGCTTTTTGGTATGCTTTGTATACCAAGATATTATGTATTGCATAAAAAAACTGCTTTAAATAGGATTTTATAAAGTGATGGTGAGGTATCGTGGGAGAGGAAGAGTCTAGAGTCTTCTAGAGTCTAATGATTAGGTCTCAGTCTTTGAGTGAGCCTGTGCTTCTGGACTGTGAACTTCACAAGTGTTTCTCAGTTTTTTTCTTTCCCTGTAGGTGAGACAGGGTGGTTAGAATGGGCTAGTTAGAGTTGGGCATTTCCCTTTTTCCAGGTCAGTTATGCTCTGATAATTCCTTAGCAGGTTAACCTCCGATTAACTGTTTTCTCCTGAAGTCAGGCCCTGCTGAGAAGAACAGATTTCTCTGGCATATTTAAAAAATGGTTTCTTTTCCCCTCCCCCTCTGGAAACATGAGGGAATTTTTTTTCTGATATTTACTCTGAGAACCTGGTTAAGCTCCTGGAAATAAATCTCACAATATTTTGGTATCCCTCTTATGAGTAGATTCCCCAGAAGTTTTTAACTCTTAAACTTATCCATACTCAGTCTCAAACAATTCATCAATTGCAGTTCAGATTTTCCTACTCTAGCCCTGGTTCCTATGGTAGTTTCCACTTAAGAGTCTCTGCTGTGGTAATCCACAACCCCTTGTATTTGCCTGTCTGTGTCTCCAATCCTGAGGACAATGGTTTGCCCTGTGTCCTCCCCTCTTCTACAAATCCAGGAAGAGTTGTTGATTTTTCAATCATTATAGCTTTTCACATATTATTAGGATGGAGTAGTGGCTTTAAAATGTCAATGAGAGAAGATTTGAGGTAAAACAACAATTCATGCCTCATTCTTTTTGTAATCTGCTTTTTGAAAAATGTAATAGAGGAATGTTTAGAATGACAATGTTGATGTCAAAATTTGGGGCATCTCTAAATGTGCTATGGCCTTTAGGAGAAGAAAATATCTGTATATTTTTATAAAAAAGAGATATAAACATGAGAGGGGCCTACCTTGGTTCCTGTGGTTGAGGGCCCCTCTCTTGCACCTTTCTCTTTGAGGAGGAGGAGTCTGTGGGCCCAGGCAGCGT
Source organism: Leopardus geoffroyi (assembly GCF_018350155.1). NCBI lineage: Eukaryota > Metazoa > Chordata > Mammalia > Carnivora > Felidae > Leopardus > Leopardus geoffroyi. The sequence goes on from NC_059339.1 coordinate 41,563,769, forward strand.
GCAGTCTCCTGTACCCCCAAACTAGACCATACCCTTGGTAACCAGGACCCTAGAATCCTCTGATTCAGTGGGTCTGAGATTCCAGGGCCTGGGTGGACTTCCTACCTCCACTCATCACCCAAGGGTAGACCATAGCTTTGGTGTGCACATGCTAGGCCTGAGGGGAGGCCAAGAGCCTAATGGAGCTTGAACTTGAGGCCTAAGTCTTGAATTTGAGGCCTAGCATATGCATACTAGGGGGAGGCTCACAGTGCTGGTTGGTTTAGGAGGAGGGAAGGGTAGAAGAACAGATGAAGGTCTTATCTTTCCACACTACCACATTTTACCATGGGAGTCTGAGAATTCTAAATTTAAGCCTGGCCTGTGGGTTATTAAAGTATTTTTTCAAAAGTAGGATAATGAAAGCTGTTTTATTTATTCTGTTAGTTATAACTCTAAGATATTCAGACATAGGGAAATAGGCTTCTATTTGTACCCTTGCCTTAGGCTCCATAAATGTTAGGTATGGTCCTACTAGAATAAAAAAGAATTTTCCAGAACTCCCTTTCAATAAAGAATTTCAGAAAGGAAGATGGATGGACCCTCTAGTGTTTTTCCCCTTCTTGCCATTGATGAGGGATGGATGTAAATAATAATTTACATTAATGCATTACAATACATTAATACCTTACATTAATAATTTACAATAATCCTGAGCACAGTCATGTTTAGTGACTGGACAGCCTTTCTCTAAGCTTTTCCCTAAGAAGATTTTGTCAAAAAAGATTTTAATGTTCTTTGAAATTGGTCCAATCAGTATGTGTTTGCCATATTTTTGCTGGGAATATGAAGGGAAGATGGGGTCTAGAGTGAGGGGTGCTACAACAGATAAAGAATGCTATCAATCACTTCAGGAGGTTCAAAGTGACTTTTCAGTGTCTTTGGCTATCTTTCAAAAGACTGTTCTTTTATTTTAGCAATATGATTTTTAGCTGTCCTGAATTAAAATAGCTTAAAAATTTAGACCATTTAATAATCCAACACATGCAACCATCTGTTAAAAGCTACATAAATATATATGCATAATTTTATTCCAATTCAATGGCTTACTGCTTATTATTCTTAGCATAACACAAACCTCCCTACCAAACAATAGGATTTTATGAAGTTTTCCCCAGAAACTTGAGATATCTCACCAGGTCTTTGACTGAAAATTAATAAGAAGTGTAACATCCTGGTCTAAAAAATTTGGTAATATGAAATGTAATTTATTTCTGAGATTTCACTTCCAGTTTGCTTGATGCTTTGTTGAGATGTAAAAGTAAAGGATGATTAATAGTAAGTTTTCAATGGCATTTAAATATTGGTAAAGGCAAGGTTAAAGTAATTTTAATATAGTAATATCAGGGCCTTTTAAGGGGATCAGTTTCAAAATGACCGTATAGGACCTGAAAACAGGACTTAGAGTAAATTCTAGACGTTACCACTTAGCTTCTCTTTGACCTTCAGTTTCTTTCTCTTATGATAATAAATACAGCCTATTTCTTGGGACTCATTAGAAGATTAAATACTATAATTGTTTAAAAACTACTTTAAATTTTGAAATTTATATTATATTATGCAAATGTTAATCTTAATAAAGCTGCTTTTTTGGGTGAGGAAGAAAGAAGGAAAAAACTTACAATACGCACTATCTGTGGGACTGTTTTCCTTGTTTTATGGTTGAAGAGACTGAGAGATGAAGTAATCTGCTCTGGATCGCAGTTTGTAAATCTATCTGACTCTGAAGTATGTATGTTCTCTCTTAACACCATTTGGTAATTTATATTTTAATTCATTATCTTTTCTTGGAATATATTAAAAAGAAATCTCCCTTCCATCTTCCCTTCCTTCCTGTTAATATGTGCAGGGTCAAAAAAACCTTTTAAGAGTAGACCGTAGAGTCTTGAAGGATGAGTATGTTGCCAAGGAGACAGAGGATGAGAGAGAATTTAAAGAGGAGAAACATTTGCACATTCAAAGACTTATTAGAGGTCATGTTGTATTCAAGTGATTGCCAGCAATTTACTATGATTTGTGCTCAGTCTCTGTGTTATCTGTAGTGGGAGGGGCTGGGAAGTAGAAGAAGTTATAGGGGATGGTGGTTGAGGAGCAGGGAGAGACTAAGTCAAGAATAGCTTTATAAGTCACATTAAGAACTTGGGAGTAAATCCTCTTGGGGTTGGGGAGCTCTCAGGGATTTCCCCCTAATTCTTAGGGAAAAGGTAATTGCAGAGTTACACATTTTAAAAAGTATTATTGGGAGGCGTTGATTATATTTCCACTATTAATTCTCACAAAATGAATTTACTAAAGCTTTCCATATTTGATCTAGAAAAAGAACAGATGATACAATTTAAAGATCATTATGGCAATGCCCAATGGTTTTTTTTAGATTTTCATTGTGTGGTCTCTGTTAAACTCTCTCAGCCTCTTTTAGTATTCAATTTCAACTCTGCTGAGAGTACTCCTCAAATTCATTTTCTGATACCATAGTTCCCTTTTGTAGTCAACTTTCATTTCCTTCAGCAATTTTTTTGTTTTGTTCCTTTCATTTGAATTCACCCAGGCAATGATGGATCATTTTGGTATCAAAAAAAGTAAGGACTCATTGTCTCAGTGAAAATGTGTTCTTACCATCAGAAATAAATGTGAATAGTTGATGAATCCAGTTGAGCAGGGGATCAGTGGCATACCCAAAGGCTTGGGAATCTGAATATACAAATGGACAATGGTCAGACATATATTAAAATAGAATTCTGGCCTACAACCTGTAGCAACCTGTCCAGGATGTTGAATCACAGCCTCTGTAGTAATCAGCCCCAGATAGCTAGGGTTTGATCAATAGTTGACACCTTCTCTAGTTTTTGCCCCCACTTCCAATGTAATAAATAACCAGAGAAAGTCAAATATCTGCTGTTCTCTCCAATCTCATAGGATGCCCCACTTCTAGTTAGCTCACCCTGAACTTCTCCATGCCAATAGCTTCCACTCAGGGAGTAAGTGAAGCCTTCCCTGTTTTCATGCTCTCCCACTCCTCTGTCTGCCTTTGAATCTCTGTCAAAATGCAAGTGATGATGGCGGTCTCCCTTGCTATATCAAACCTGAATAAATAGCCTTTACTCCTTCTCATTTGAGCGGCCTTTGTTTATTTCTGTAGGCTCCTTCAGTAAAGGGATATTTGCTAACTTAGGTGGGTGGTTCTGGGCAGAGAAATCTTCCCCGCAGTCTCCCTGGTTACAGTATCTTACACAAGTATTTGAAGGGATTCTCTAAATTTAGGTTTTGTTACCAAATGATTAAAGAAAGACAATTTAGGGTGATACAAACAAACTTTAACACTTCATGAAGCATACAGTCAGTCTCCTTTCAGAAAACTGCAAAATGAGGCAGAAGACAGGAAGCTTTTGCAGGATAAAAATTAAAGAAAAAGGAAGAGAAAAATAGAAAATACCTGATTGGCTGAGGGAAAATAGTCAACTTTGGAGTGAGAAGGCCCAGCTGGCTTGGTGTTTGGGGATTGGCTGACTGGATATACAGTTGACCCTTGAACATGGGTTTGAACTGCATGGGTCCACTTACATGTAGATTATTTATAGTACAATACGGTAAATGCATTTTCCCTTCCTTTGATTGTCTTAGTAACATTTTTTCCCTCTAGCTTACCCTATTGTAAGGATCCTGTATATAATACATATAAGATTCAGAATATGGGTTATTCAACTATGTTATCAGTAAGGCAAGAGTAGGTTATTAGTACTTAAATTTAGGGGGAATCAAAAGTTATATACAGAGTTTTTGACTATGCAGGGGGTTGGTGCCCCTAACCACTGTGTTGTTCAGGAATCAACTGTACCGTATTTCTGGTCAAAGAGAGCATTTACAGGGACACAAAATTTATCTAAGTTCAGTTTGCTGATGTGGCACTTCAGGCAGAAGCAGCTCCATCTTGGGCCTAGAAAGTTATTCAAACAGTTTCATAATCACAACAAAAAATGTCAAATAAGATTGAATTCATACTTTGAAGTAAACTACATGTGTCAAGTAAAAAAAATACAGGTATATATGAAACTAATTGCAATGAAAATATGATGTGTATGGTATTAACTTTAGTCCTACTTCACTAGGGGATTACAGAATTTCTAAATTTCTGCTCCAGTCTGTCTTGATTCTCTTCTTTCTCTAATCTGCTCTGTGTTTCCAGCTGGCCTTCCTGGCTGTGTTACACTGGATCTTCTCTCCTTAGGTGCTGTCTGGAAAAAGGCTGCTCTTCTGCCTTGTGCTTAAGAATGACTTCTTTCTTGGGGTGCCTGCGTGGCTCAGTCAGTTAAGTGTCTGACTTTGGCTCAGGTCATGATCTCACGGTTCATGAATTTGAGCCCCAAGTGGGGCTCTGTGCTGACAGCTCAGAGCCTGGAGCCTGCTTCAGATTCTGTGTCTCCCTCTATCTCTACCCCTTCTTTACTCATGCTCTCTCTCTCTCTCAGAAATAAATAAACAGTAAAAAAATAATAAAAATAAAAGAATGGCTTCTTTCTGTGACTCTTGGTAATGAAAGTGGGTTTACAGAAAAATAAAAAAATCAACCAGAAAAACCTTACTGTTTGGTTTACCTAGAAAAATGACTTCCCCATTATATAGTAGTAACTGATAATTATATATTCTCTGGCCCTATTAACTGGCTGTAGAATTTTGGTATTAAAAAAACCTCTTTAAATATCTACCTTTGTGGGTTATAGTATGGACTTCTCTAATCCTAAGGGATCCTTATCTTCCTCACATGATTTTACCTTTTCCTCTCTCCCTCTTTTCTTCTTCTCCCCTTCAGTCCCTGTTTCCGTAAGTCTCTCCCACCTCTGTCTCATAATTTCATCATATGCAGATGTTGTATCAGAAATTTGTGTTCTCACATACAGTGTGTGCAATAGCCTATTCTACTTGACAATCCTGTGACAATTAGAACTAAAAAAGCATTTGCCAGAGGAATTCAAAAACTACAATAGACTACTCTGTACTCTTGATAGTGAAAATGTGGTTGGCACTTATAGCTGGTGAAGAGTTTTTTGGTTTTGGGTTAATGCTTTTTCAAAAAAGCTTTTTGTCTCTATTTTAAGACAAGAGCTCCTTGAGGGCAAAAGTTGTATCTTATAGTGATGAAGGAATAGTAGAATTGCTAAGAATATAGTGGACATATGCCTTGTCTTCTCAAGAGGTCTCTCTTTGGCAAATCACCTTTTACCCATTCTTAGTGAGTCTTGTGAGGATTTAAAACAAGTAACTTTGTCTTTATTCCTAACAGTTATCACCTTCTCCCTTATGTTAGTCGCAAGGCAGGATACAGGACCAGCTTTGGCCAGTCAGAGTATCCCCGTCTCTTGCAATAGTCATTGGTCCTAGGGCCAATCTGAAGGACAGGCAGAGGACTGGCAGATCCTGAAGGCAGGATCATGTCACCCATTCATATGTATATCCATGGTATCTAGCATGGCACCTGGTCCAGAATTGGCACCACATGAATGCTTAGGGAATGAACTTGGTGATGACTGGAAGCTGTAGAGACACCGAAATCTCCTTCCCTGTCACCAAAGTATTTCTTTTCTCATATTTTCTCCATGTCTTCCTACAATATCCTGTACGTTGCTCATTTGAATTGTCATTTTTGCTAGAGTCTAACTTTATTTTTTTTTAAATGTTTATGTATATATTTTGAGAGAGAGAGAGAAAGAGCATGAGTGGGAGAAAGGCAGAGAGAGAGGGAAGGAGAGCATCCCAAGCGGGCTTTGCACAGTTATTTCAGAGCCAATGTAGGGTTCCACTTCATGAACCATGAGATCATGACCAGAGCTGAAATCAAGAGTCTGATGCCTAATTGACTGAGCCAACCAGGTTCCTCTAGAGTCTCAATTTAGAGACACATATATTGCTTAGGAAAATATCCACTTTTATATTCTCTTTCCCCTGTTGCTGACTGACTGGAAGGGCCACAACCACTGGACTTGGAGGTTTGGCTTTTATCCAAACCAACTATGTTGGCCAAATTGCTGGTGTTCACTCAGTGCCTGGTCTCCCAGGTTGGGAAAGGCTCCTGACCTCTCTTCCACCTTGTCTGAATCTAAGTACCAGCGACACTGTCTCCCAAGCTTTGGAGTTTGCTGGTGTCCACCTATTGCTTCCCATATTGCTAATCAAATTGGAGATAAAATCCTTTTGTGGCTTTTAATTTTTTATGCACATCACATGATGAGGTTTTGGAGTGGTTGAAGGGGGGGTTTGGAGCTGATGGCCAAGAAAGGATTCTAAAGGATTCTTGAAGACATCTTTGGTGCAAAAGGGTGATTTTATTAAAGCACAGGTCAAGTCCCTAGGTCAGAAAAGGCTGAACTGGGGGTGTGAAGAGTGAATGGTTATATACTATGGAGTTGGGGGAGGTAAAGTTAAGGGGAAGGTTCTTGGAGAAATGTTATACTCTGTATTTGCCTCAAGTATTTGTCAATGGGCTGCAGGTTATAAGGAAGTTTAATTTTACTTGCATTTCCTTCTTGCCTTTATTCCCCATGTCACTATTGAGGGGTGATTTTGGAGCTCCTGGAAACTGAATCTATAGGTTTCTGGAGATTAGGCTATTGATAAGATTGCCTTTTTCTTATAATTTACTAAGATATTTGTAAACTGATGGAGACCCATGTCCTGTATGACTGTGATCTCTGTTAGTTAACCATTTGTTTTCTTTCCTTTCCTTTGTTCTTGGGAAGCCAGGAGTGCCTGAAGAAAATCACACATACTGCACCTGGGGTTGGGGGGTATGCTAGCTTGTACTTTGTGCTCGGCTTGCCTTATGCTCCCGCATCATCATAAATTAAATTTCTTTGAAATTTTAAGAAAAGAACAATTGAAAAGAGAATATTCTTTTAAATACATAAAAGTACTTTTTATAATTTCTTACTAATTTCCTACTGAACCCAATTTCAGAATGACCAATTTGAGTTTTATCTTGTCTCTCATCTTTATGCATTCTGACAGAGATTACAGGACTGAGAAATGATCTAGAAGTATGTAGGGATTAGGAGCTGTGTGTGCACCTGTTGTTGGAGAGAATTAATATCTAAAGTTAGGGATTATTGTAATCCTTCATCTTAACACTGATTCCCAGTGTCTTGTACAGTGCCTAACCTATGTTAGTGCCTAACCTATCAGCTCTATAGCTGATGCTCAGTCTTAATCCTCACCTTACTTCAAAGGTTTTATTGTATACACATTTTATAACTGAAGATATCTAGTCTTGGAGAGGTAAAAATGGGTGCCGTGGGAAGACTGGATACAGAGATTCTGGTGTTGGTATTTGAATTCAGCTCTGTTCTGTGACTGTGATGTTAGGCAAGTCACTTAACCACTCTGTTGCTGTTTGCCTACTTGTAAAGTGGGGGATAATAATAGATATTTTGCAGGATTATTGTCAGGATTAGGGATAATAAGTGGAAAAGGCTGACGTATACTAGACAATAATTGGGATTTTTAAGGTCACCCAGCCACTAAATAACAGATCTAGGATTCAAACCCAAATTTATCTAGCTCCAAAGCTGAAAGAAAGACTGGGGTCTTAGAGATACTACCATCTTGTTTATAGACCATTTGTGTGGTCCTGTTAGATGAAAATGCTTTGCAATGTGATGTTTATCTTTGAAGATATTATAGATGAAAGAAGCTCTTTGTGTTGTGGTGCTCTTGTAGGACTTTATGTTTTTAAATAATTATTTAATCACGTAAGTCTATGTTTTGCACATAGCGGTCAATTAATCCATTGTTTTCTAATAGAAGCATTAAGGAAGTTAACTTCCTGTTTATTGTCTGTGTCCTGTGACTGAGGTCAGTGTTTCCTTGGCATATCCATAGAGATCCTAGGGCCAACTGAATAGAAAACCTGTTGAATATCATAAATTGAGACAGAGTGCTATTTCTTTGTAGTTTATGTATACAGTTAGGAAGGGATAATGACTTTTTTCCTAAATAAAGGTTATAAATCAATATTCATTGGGATACAAAAAGATTTTCTGGTTGTGCTAGCTACCAGTGTAATTATTTCTCAAAGAAAATTTAATATATATCTAAAATTGAATCTGTGCTGACTCTGAAAATCTTACTTGGTGACTTGGGAGGCATATCTTTAACACTGCATGAAACAATTAAAGACTGAAGTGTCCAGACAGTAAGCTTGTCAGATAACTATATCATCATACAAAATAATCATTATACAGAAGAAAATCAACACAAAATAATCCTTTATTATAAAATTTATAATTCAGGAAATAGTTTCTTTTTTAGAATGTTTATGTATTTTGAGAGAAGGAGAGAGAGAGTGTGAGGGAAAGGCAGAGAGAGAGAGAGAGAGAGAGAGAGAGAGAGAGAGAGAGAGAGAGAATCCCAAGCAGATTCCACATTGTCAGTGTAGAGCCTGCTGCGGGGCTTGATATCATGAACCTGTGAGATCATGACCTGAGCTGAAGTCAAGAGCAGGACACTTAACTGACTGAGCCACCCAGGCATCCCAGGATATAGGTTCTATGTGCATAAATCCAAGAATCACTTTGCACACATTTTAATCTTTCATAAATTCCTTTGTTTCAGAAAATATATTTATCCTTTTAAGTTTTCTCTTACTGAATTCCAGGAAATGTTTACCCATGTAATGTGACTATTGCAGTTTAAAATGTGCTATTAGGCACCTTTGTTTATCTCTTCTCTGTTTCAGTCCATAATTATTATCCCAATGTCTGGAAAAGTGTGCCAGGAAAAATAGGAAAGACTATCTAAAAAATAAAAGGAATTAAATATTGTAATACATCATTAGTTTAACATGATTTGGTGGAATTTTCAGCTAGCAAATTGGATTACAGATATTAACTGAGGACCCACTGTTTGCAATCCATTGTGCTGGGTACTGTAGCAATAAGAGATGACTAAAACACATTTATTGTCCTCATGAACTTTGATCTAGTTGGAGGGACAGGAAGTAAATTTACTAAAAGTAATATGATAGTGTGTACTAAGGAATTTTTCAATGCAAGAAATGTTACAAGAGTTGAATAAATATGACAAACTTCCAAATGTGTGACAGAAGACAGGAAGGATATAGAGTTAGGCTTTACCCTGAGAAGTCTTCTCCAAGAGGAAAATTTTGAATTAAGACTCAAAATGTAGTTGGCTTCCAGATCAATTGAGAGGAGACAGGGAGACTGTTAAATCTAACTGTTGCTTTTTTGTTAATCAAAGACTCTTGTTACCAGCATAAATATACACTAAACCTTTATCCAAATTTTATAACCAAGTTTGGCATATTCTAAGAACAAATTATTATTTCTCTTAGGTATTATTTAAAAATATATGAAAAGAGATTTGTTGAATGCTTTTTAGTATATTCTTATCTGATTGTAAAAGTGATTTGTGCTCATTATAAACTATAAAAAGTTGATAATCATAAAGAAAATGTAAATACCCCCTAATTTCTACCATTTAACATTTTGGCACATTTTCTACTGCTATATTTTTTCTAAAATATATATTTTATCTGATAATAAAAGTAATAATGTATACTTATTATAAAAACCTATTACATAAATAATACACTGAAAGTGAAAAATTTCCGTAATAACCACAATGATATTTCTAGACTGGAAGTAACAGTTTTAGAACATACTTTTTAGAGCTTGCAAACTCAGTGCAGTAGATTTTACAATGACAGGGAGTGGTGAGGGCTCACATAGCTCCCTCACATAGCATGCCTGTGAATTCACACTTCGTCTAAGGTGCTCGATTTCAAACTTTGCTGAACAATGACCAAATCAAATATATGACTGGGCTATTTTGGTCCTATTTTGCAGTACCTGTTTTACAGAGTCAGTGTAGATAAAACAATATAAATATCGTATAACTCTTTCCTATTTAATGTTGTATAAGAATATCTCATATCATTGAAATTTCCTTGTAAATATATTTTTTGGCCTCCTATAGTCTATCGAGTTATTATATTGTGATCTACTTAAATGTTTTCCTTCTATTATTGTTAAGCATTTCTGTTTTTCGGTTTTCATAGCTTACATAAAACTGCCTACCTGGATGTATAACAGAAACCTCAATAGCCCCAAACTGAAGTTATCACCATTTCTGCCTAAACAAGTCCCTTTATCAGTGCATTAGTGTATTACTGTGTATTGGGATATCTAAATTCCCAAGTGAGTCCCTATGCAGAGTTCAGAACTGAGGTTTATTTTTGTGGGGTGCGTGGGTAGAAGTAGTATCTATCGTTCTAAATCTGTCTGTAAAGCAGACCATTTGTGCTGTGTGGCTCCCAACTCTTTCTCTCATCTCCTCCATGAAAGGAGATGTGTATTACATATCCCTTACTTAATTTACTTCCTTATTTACCCAGTGCCACTCTACAAGACCATTATTATCCATAGCAGATTTTATAGCACAATAAATACTTTAATATTCAGACATCTCTGTTTTACTGAGATCTGGCTTTACCTGCCATGGATATTTCCTACTGGCAGACTTCCCTTTAAGACTCTATTCACATCTCTTCTCTTGTCCCTGTTCCCAGACTGTAAACACTACCCAACAAAATGTCTATGGAAACTCTAAATTTGTCTTATTTTCTTGTACAATAGAATTCAACCTTTCTGTATTTTCTTCTCACTTATTCATAATTAGGTGCTGTACCAGGCTTGGGGAGAAAATTATGAGTAAGGCACAGAGCCTTGACCTTATGGGGTTTATATCTACCTCCTTACTTCTCTTGGAACCGTCCTTACTACTATTACTCATTCCCAAGTCATCATCCTTTCTTAGAAGGTTTTTGTAAGAAGCTTTCTAGGTGGACTCTTGTTGTCACTCTTGGTCTCCTTCATGTCTTTTCTCTTCTTTTCCCTTGCCTTCACCGCTGCAAGGACAACCTTTTAAAAATGAAAACCTACCTTGAATCTCTTTGATGGGTTCCTACTACATTTAAGATTAATAGTAAAACTGTTTAAATTATTTTCAAGGGGCTCTGGGATCTGCCCTTGTCCATTTTGCCTGACTCAGAGATGTTATTTTACACTTGTCTCACTCTAAATAAAGTGCATATTTGTCAATGCCATGAATAAAATATCTGCCATACTTTCCCCCAACTATGGACTATATACATGGGTTCTCTTGATCTGAGCTTTCTTCTACTATATCTTTGCCTGGTTGATTCAAGTCCTGATAGAAACTTGACCTCTTGAGAAGTTTTTCAATCAAGGCTACATCCCTTTCCCACGTGCTCTAAAATAGTTTATAATTTCCATTTCACACTTACAATTGTTTTCTAAATACTTTTTTAGGATAATGTTTAGATTTGACATTTGCCTGTTTAAGGGTTTGAATACTTTATTGACTCTTGATACACAATGTCAAATGCTGCCCAAAGAGGTGATAGTTATACTGTCAACAAAATGTATTATTTAGGAGGAGTTTCAAAAAATTATATTTGGTCTTGAGATTTTCTTAGATCATCTGTCTCTTGTTTAATATTGAAATTACTTCTTGCTGTGTTTGTATGTATATGAAAAGATTTAATATATAGATATGTGTTTTATAACATGTTTTCAGAAAGCAGTTTTTCTGTGAAGTAAGCTATAGTTGCCCATATAGCAATGGAAATGAAAAACAGATTTTCACTTAACACACATTATGTCAGAAAAAATCTTTTAAGTTATTTTTCATGAACTTCATTTGTTATTCCTATCGTGTAAGAATAGGATTCTGTAACTGTTTTCTATAACTTTTTAAATGTTGCTACTCTGCTTCCTAGAGTATAATTTTCAAGGACTTCTTAATATTGTGGGTCGTCAAAATAATCACAATTTATTGCTTCATTGCTGAATGATTACATTGTTTCTATTTATTATATATGGTGCTGAGATAAATATCTTCATAAATATAGATATTAACAATTTTGTATTCTTGTCTAAATATGATTTACTACAAGTAAGATTGCCAGTTCAAAGTGCATGGATATTTTTATTCCTCTTGATTTTTTTCGTGAAGTGACTTTCCTAAAACAAGTGAAAGCATCATCATGGTTAAAAGCCCAGACCCTGGAACCAGACAGCCTAGATATAAATAGTTTCACCAACTTTTTATTTATGTCACCTGAGGCTAGATGACTAATCTAGCCTCACTTTCCTCATCTGTGCACATTATAGATTTGTGAGAATGCAATATGTTAATATATGAAAAGTACTTAGAAAATTCTTAGCCTTGCATCAGTAATGTATGAAGATATGATTTTCATTGAATTTTTAGTGAACTGGGTTTTACTTTAAAAAACCCACTTTTTTAATAAACAGAAAATAGTACTGTTTTTGATTTGTAATTTTAAAAATTCTTTTTTTCCCATTAAGGGTTTTTTTCCAAACATCACTTTTGGGAAGATGAAAATGGCTAGGTCCTAAACATTCCTAACACTTGTGAGTTTCACTGAAATAGAGAAAAATCTCATTTAACTTTCATGATGAAACCCTTTGTGAGCTCTTGAAGGTCAGTTTCTTGATAGGGAGTATGGCGTGCAAAGGAATTCTCAAAATCTTTACAAGTAAGTTGAAAGCAAATCATATATTTCTAACCAAGTATTTGTGGAATAATGTTTATAGGAACTCTTGGTTCTTTGGGCTTTAATAAGTCTTTCAGATTGAAGGAAAAACCTCCAGAGATTTAGAAGAAAAGACTGGAAATGTGAGAAAATGAACACGTGAAATTTATTTTATTTTGATTTTTATACCTACCCTTAACTTCTCCCATGAATTTGTGCTTCCACTATATTATTGTGTTTTGTGTGCTTTTTTTTTTTTTCAGCTGGAGAATTTAAAATCAAAGATTCCATGAGGGAATAATAGAATCATGGTATTTGGTAGTGGAATTATATAGCTCTTAAGGAATAAGGTAGACTAATGGGCTACAGCAAGATAGGGCTAGAGACAGGATAGGAGGATGAAGGTAGAACATTTTTTTGCTAAAAACCTCCTCTGGGGGGCGCCTGGGTGGCGCAGTCGGTTAAGCGTCCGACTTCAGCCAGGTCACGATCTCGCGGTCCGTGAGTTCGAGCCCCGCGTCGGGCTCTGGGCTGATGGCTCAGAGCCTGGAGCCTGTTTCCGATTCTGTGTCTCCCTCTCTCTCTGCCCCTCCCCCATTCATGCTCTGTCTCTCTCTGTCCCAAAAATAAATAAACGTTGAAAAAAAAAAATTAAAAAAAAAAAAAAAAAAAAAAAAAAAAAAAAAAAAAAAAAACCTCCTCTGGGCATCATTACACAGAGAAAAGACATGCCACCATTTTAAAGGGAGTGTTTGGAAGGTGAAAGCAGTCTGTAGGGTAATAGTCATGGACACTGAGCCAGAGAAGAAAGGAAGAAAGGAAGGATTTAGGAAAGAAGGAAGGAAGGAAGAAAAGAGAGAGAGAGAGAGAGGGCCAAACAGTTGTCTTTCATATTATGCATTCCAGAAGAAGGTGAGAAAAAATGAATAGGGAGAGTCACAGATTTGCAGAATGTTAATGTCAAATTGCTATCTCAAATCTTGTGGAAATTTTGTCTGAAATATTTTAGTTTGTACCTTAAGGAATATATTACCAGTCTGGAAGAAACTAACTGAGGCAGTTTGTAAAAGTTTCATATTGCTAAATATTCATTAGGGCAGCTTCATTGGGCATCTGTAGGTGAATTTGTTTATTGTTATAGGGCATAAATAACAACTCTGGGTATCCGAGGGGGCAGGGAGGATGTTTCAGATTTCTAGAGATTCAAATGGAATATTAAGTCTGTTTAAGTGGGCTACAGCTGCCTGGGCCACAATATCTGCAGACTTAGTTCTTTCTTTATGCTTGCTGTCATGTAGAAGACAGAGCAGGAGTTGCTGGGGGCTGTATGCCAGTGTCTCTGCAGCTCTGGGAGAATGAGAAGTGAGTGTGGGAGCTCAAAGTGGAGGAACAAGTGAGGAATCAGTGCAGGAAAGGCACATGATTAGGAGAAAGTATATTTTAAAGGGCACGGCAGACAGTGGGGCAGTGATGAAAGAGATGACAAGTATTGTCCACTAGAATAGACAGTAGATCACAAATTGCGGGCAGGCAAGAGAGTTGCAGCAAGCAATCAATGGTGGAGTTATCACATGCTTTCTTGGTCCTGAGACAGGTTTCTGATTCAGCCAGAGGCTTCTACATACTTTGTGCAGGTTTGAGGGAGAGTGCAAGTGCCAATAGACCTTTCCACAGAATGTAATTTGGGCATTATGAGATGGCCATTGTAAATAGAGGAGCTGTTTCCTAAACTGTGTTGTGGCAGGCAGTCTAGCAGGGGCACTCTGAAAACGAAATATGGCGAGAAGACAGCTTGTCTTGACATTGGAAAGCCTGGGTCCAATCCTGCACCTGCCACACACCAGCTGTATGAGTTGGAGAGAACTCTGACTCTTAGTTGTCCAGTATACAAAATGGGGATATTAATATATTATACTCGCATAATATATTGGAAAGTAGTGTAGGCCAAAATTTTTTATACCAATATGTTACTAATAGTAGTATACAATGCCTGCATTTTGGATTCTGGTGAACAGAGGCTTAATTTATTTGATATAAATTTTTATTCAAGCTATGTCTAATTGCTACTTAACCAAGTTTAAGTGAAGGAAAAATGTACAGGGTAGGGGGAGTGTGCCACATGTGAGGACAAGGTTCAAAGGGTCAAAGAACAGACTTCAAGTTCTAACTCTGTCACTAGGTTGAGGGGTGTGGCGTTAAGTAAGTTGCTTAACCTCTGAGATTGACTTTTCTTCATCTGAAAATAAGGTTAATTGTATATGTGCCGACAAAGCAACCACCTGAAAATAAGAATAATTATAATGCTTTTCATTCTTTGGAGGATTGTTGATAGGCTTTCCCAAGGTGGATATTTCGAGGAGTTATTCCGATGGATGTTACCCATCCATCCCTGGTGGAATGATGTTTATCTGAATTTCCGTAAACATAGGTGAGCGATGAGTTGCTAGAGTGAATACGGCTTTAGCAGCAGTGGTACAGTAATTATGTGTTTAGGTACAAATAGCAAGTGGTCACCTTAACTCTTCCTTGGCTGAGAGCATGCTCTATTCTGTTCTGTCCTCTAAGATGTCAGCCTACTTCAGGAAAACCCGAGTCCCAAACTGAAGTTTTTGCATAAACTTAATTTTTGCTTTATTAAAAAACTAACCCCTATATACTTAGCTTGCCTTTTAACTTCTCATAGAGTGAAATTTCTGAAGACCATATATTTTGTAGGGTTAACCCAGGATATACACTACTCTTGATATAAATAAATGAGAGAGCCAAAATAAGAACAAACAGGAGCAGGGCTTTTGCTTCTGTAGGATTTAGAGTATCCAATTTCAATTTATTTGTTCATTCATTATTAACTTCCCTTGCTTATTATTTGGTTTCCTGGTGAGATTCATAGGGTTGTCTTAGCTCATTCCCTGGAGGTTTATATTCTCTTTTTTGGTTGAGTGTGCACTTTTATTTCTTTAGCGGCATCTCTTTTGTTTTATATAGCTTCAGATGATATTTCTAAGTCTCTTCTGATCTGTTGCATTTTTAAAGGAAAGAAATATTGTGCTAAAGGTAAAGAGACTTTGAAGCAGCAGAACATATATAATTTATATCAAGGAGGGGTTGGTGAAACCAACTCTAGGACCAATAGATATTAATGTGTTTAGGAAGCTCACATTTTTAGAGTACAACTGTGTAAATGTTCTTTTAGATTTGTAAGCTAGATCATTTTGCTTAGGTATTTTTAGATAAGAGAACTACATGTCTTTCACTTTGAAAACAAAAACAAAATCAAAAGTTGCTTTGACTTTTTTGTATTTTAGTGGTTATTAGAGAGGCAACTGTGTGGAGAGGACTGACTACATCTCCTGGCAGAGTCTGTGGCTGAACCCACATCTACCCCTTCCTGCATCAGGACTCTAAACAGAGACGATGGCACAGAAACAGCCAAAGAGCGTTTCACATTCCTGTACCTGTGACCCAAGTGGAAATGACTGAGAGCAGCACTAGGGAGGATTTAGGAACTCTTGTTGGGCAGAAATTGATCTGGAGATGAATATGAGTGTGTGTGTGTGTGTGTGTGTGTGTGTGTGTGTGTGTGTGTGTGTGTGAAATGGGTGAGGAGCTAAGCGTTTGCTCTCAGAGGTCATATGCACTGAATATGGAAAGAGTGAGAAGGGAAAGGAACAGTTGTTGAGCACCTACTAAGAGTATTTTATAGGCACAATTTCATTTAATCCTCACCAAAACTTTGGAAGTTATTTTTTTGCTGTTGAGGGAGTTGAAGCCCAGAGCGGTTGAGTAACTTGCTCCTAGTCACACAGCTAGTAAATGACAGTACTAGATTCTTTTCCTTTTATAATATATTTCCTTTTTATAATAACTGAAAAATATCTTCCATTTTTTCAGTTATAACATTATCTCTGAATAGTGTACTATAAGATTGATCCAGAATGCCATAGCCAGTGGATGGCATCCTCCCAGTCTGACTTGGCATGACATAGCAGAGCACCCTATAAAAACCTAGGTATCAATGTCTTCCTAACTCTCTGTTCATACGGGCTGTCAGTTAAGGAACCTGGTTACTACTTAAGAGACTATTGGTGTGAGGGTCGGGAGCTGGTTCTTGGAGATTGATGCATATACATGGATACGATATCCATGCTCTGTGTTTCTGCCAAGATGTGGTATGCACTGGGCCCTGGGACCAATCAGCTTAGACTACATTTCTCTATGGTGGTAAATTTCAGTGGCTTACAATTTTCAAGGTTTATTTACCACTCTTGTTTCATGTTCACTGAGCATTGGCTGCAGCTTTGCTACCCAAGTCTCCATTCCAGGACTCCCAAGTTACAGACAGTCCATATCTGGGACACAGCAGTGTCTTGGCATAGAGGAAGAGACATCCACAATGGCTTTTAAAGTGTTGAGACGTGTCTCACGTTCCTTTCTCTCATGTCATAGGACTTGGTCAACATGGGAAAATTATAATCCTCATGTATAGAAGGGCTGATATGACAGTAGTTATTTGTGCAATAAACTACCACAGGCTTTCTCTATCTTGTCTCCCACCTCAGTCTCATCTACTAAGGATTTTAGTCCTATGTAGCTACTTGCACTTTGTGGGTGTTCTTAGGACATTCCATTTGCCTCTCCTCTGCCTAGGATCACTCTTCACTTATTCATGTGGTGTCTTTCTTTTCCTTTAAATGTCACCTGTCTTGGGAAGTCTCTCCTAATCCTCTCAAGGAATGTGAAGTACTCTCCTTTTTGCCATGGCTCCTTGTACACAATTCTGTCCTATTGCTTTTAAACCATAATTGATCTCTTCCCCTCAGACTGTCAGATTCTTGAGGACAGGATATATGTCTTGTTCACCTCTGATCCTCAGGACTTAGGTCAGAACTTGCTATGCATTCGACACCCAACATTTTATTGAATATTGAATAAATAAATAAATAAATAAATAAATAAATAAATAAATAAATGCAATAACACAAAAACACATGGAGAAAGAATTTTTCCACTCCAGTACTTTCTTAGACTAGTGTTCTCAAGCTACCTTTGGTGAAGGGCCATGTTTAAAATGTCTAACTTGATGCAAATCAATATTTTTGTAAACACAATAAAAATAAGATACTGGAAAAGTGACAAAGTACATGTTAGATTGCTATTGAAGTTTCCAAATGCTTACTCTTGGTTTCGGTGTTTATCTCCTAACAGACTAGTAACAAACACTCTGTGTTCTGTAGACTATGCTTTGGGTAGCACTGTAGCACTGTTATATTATTTTATTCATTTAAAGATATTTACCGAGTTCCTTTGTGTGCCAGACCATGTTTGAGGTGGAGGACATTCAGCAGTGAACTAGACAAATAAATGTCCTGCTCTCAAAGAGCCTAGTTGCTAGTGGGAGAAGTGGGCAATAAGCTAGCAGACAATTCAACAAATGATGTGATATTGAGTGATTAGTGCTAGGGAAGTAAAAGAAGGTAATGAAATAGAGAGCGATTGGATGGAAGGTGGTATTTACAAGTGGTCAGAGAAGCTTTCTTTAGGAAGGTGACATTTGAGTAGATACATGAGCATTCTAGGCAGAGAGAGCAGACAATGTTAAAGTTCTGAAGGAGGAACAAGAAGCCAACGAACTGAGAGAAGACCAGTGTGACGTATTTAATAAATGTGGAGGGTCATGTCAGAGATGGAGTCTGAGAGTCAGGCCAAGGCCAGATCACGCAGGACTTTGCAGACAATGGTCAGATGTTCTGATTTAATTAAAAGTGATACGGAAGCCATTGAACAATTTTGAGCAGAGATGAATCATGATCTGGTTTACATCTCAAGCAAGTTACTCTTCTCAACATCATTAATCATCTGAGAAATGCAAATCAAAACCACAAAGAGATATCATGTCATACCTGTTAGAATGGCTATCAACAAAAAGACAAGAGAAAACAAGTGTTGGCAATGATGTGGAAAAAAGGGAACCTTTGTGCACTTTTGTGGGAATATAAATTAGTGCAGTCACTCTGGAAAATAGTATGGAGGTTCTTCAAAAAACTCAAAATACAATGATCTAGTAATCCCACTTCTGGGTATATGTTCAAAAGAAATGAAATAAGGACCTTGAAAAGATACCTGTACCCCCATATTCATTGTAGCTTTATTGACAATAGCTAAGATATGGAAACAACATAAATGTCAGTCAACAGATGAATGGATAAAGATGTGGTACATATGTACAATGGAATATTATTTCAGCCATGGGAAAGAAGGAAATCTTAGCATTTGTGACAACATGGATGGATCTTGAGGACATTATGCTAAGTGAAATAAGCCAGACAGATACCATATGGTATTACTTACATGTGGAATCAAAACAAAGTCAAACTCATAGAAATGGAGAGTAGAAAAGTGGTTGCCAAGAGCTGGAGGGTGGGGAAGTAGGGAGAGGTTGGTAAAAGGGTACAAACTTTTAGCTATAACATGAATAAGGTCTGGGGATTTAATGTAGGACATGGTGACTATGATTGATAACACTGTATTGTATGATTAAAATTTGCTAAAAGAGTAGAACTTAAATATTCTCTCTCCCACACACAAATAAATAAATTCATTAAATATGTGAGGTGATGGATATGTTAATAAGCTAGGTGGGAGAAATTATTTCACAATGTGTAAATATATAATGACATCATGAGGTACACTTTAAATATCTTACAAATTTGTCAATTTTGCCTCTAGAAAGCTGGAAAAAAAATAAGGCAGATTACTCTGTATCTATGTGGCAAATGGGTTGTATGGAGAAAAGCAGAGCAGTTATGAGGTTATTACAGAAGTTCACATGAGTGATGGAGAAGGCTTCTCTTGGGCAGTAGGTGTGAAGGTGAATAGAAGTTGACAGATTCTGGATGTATTTTGGAGAGAGACGGAGGACGAGACCCAATGAAGGATTAGATATTGGACATGAAGGAAAAATAGAAATCAAAGATGACTGCTAGAGTTTCAGCTTGAGTTACTGTTTGAACAGTGGTTATTAACTGAGGTAGGGAAGGTGGGAAAGATATACTTTAGCTGTTAGCAGGCATTATTCCTAAAAATAGCAGCAATTCATGTAATGTTTCTCCATTAAATATGTTTGCAGTAGGTTTTAGAACATAGCCTTTATCAAATTACAGAAATTTCTTTATTTTTCTGAGTGATATTTTAAAAATTATAAATAGATGTTGAAGTTTATTAAATGTTTCTTATGAACTTCCTAAGCAAATGATTTTCTTTTCTTTGGTTGGGACAAGTTTTCTGTTACCTTGAACAATTTTCTCATGTTGAATCAATACTACATTTTGTGATAAAACCTCTGAGTCATGATATGTAACAGCATGCTCTACAAATAATTGGAGGATACACATTTGGACACATACAGAACTCATTTATGAAAATTGACCTTGTTTTACATCATAATTTTAAAGAATGGTTATTTTACATTTTGTGATGGCAGTGTAACTGAATTTGGAAAAAATAAAATGATAATAAGAAACTCCACTTTGGTTTGAGTATTAAGAAATGCTTGCAAATAATTTAAATGAAAGTTAGAAAATACTTAGAACAGAGAAGAAATAAAAGTATTACCTATCAACATTTATGTGATGTGGTTAAATGAACACTTTGTGGAAAATTTATAGCCTTAAATGCTTTTATTACAATTACCAGCTTGTAATTTTAGACCCACTAGACATCAAAGATTTAGGCCTAAAGTATTTGTAGGTGGACCTATAATTTGCCATAGATTTTAAAGGAAGTCTTTATTTTGTTTATTTGTTTGTTTGTTTATGCCTCTTTGAAGAGTTAGGCCTACATAGCAAATTTTCTGTTCTGTCTTCCTCTGGACTTTATCTTACTAATTTTTCCATCTCACCCTTTCTCTGAGAGGATAGTCTATCCAAATCCCAACTTTATCCAATGTGGTCTCTAACCAGGCTGGGATCTGCCTATGGCCTCACACTGAAACTAGATCATAGTGGGGACCCATATACATATACACTCTTAAGATAGCTGATGGTTTCAGTGTTTCTTTATTTCCCTGGACTGATGTTCTGGGTCTGTACCTGGCCTCATATTTTTTTCTTTCACTTCTTATAATCTCATCCATTTATTTAAAAAGTTATTTCATTTTCAATATATGTTTTGAACACATAAAAGTGTTATGTAGTAGGAAGGTTTCAATAATTCTCTCCTGCCACGCTACCAGAAACTTCAGTCTTTCCTAGTATTTGTAATATATACTATCTTTCAGTTCTAAATATTTTATTATTTTCATTATGATTTCTTCTTTAGTGTATTTCACAGTGTGAGTGCTTTTTCAGCATGTGAACCCCCTCCTTTTTTTTTTTATTCAATCCATTTTTATTGCATTGTGACAATGTAATTTGGTTTGTATCAAATAGTGCCTTTGGTATTCATGGAAACTTGGTTTAAGGCTAGTATGCTATCAATTTTTATAAAAAATTAATTATTCACTTAAAATATGTATTTTGTTAATTAAGTGGAGTATTATATATATGTAAAGCTTTTTAATCATGTGCTCAAATATTTATATTCCTTATTTTATTTAAAAACATTTTTTAATATTTATTTTTGAGAGAGAGACAGAGATGGAGCATGAGCAGGGGAGAGGCAGAGAGAGAGGGAGACACAGAATCTGAAACAGGCTCCAGGCTCCAGCTGTCAGCACAGAGTCTGATACGGGGCTTGAACCCATGAACTGCGAGATCATGACCTGAGCTAAAGTTGGATGGTTAACTGACTGAGCCATCCAGGTGCCCTTCAAATTTTTGTATTTCTACTAATTTTTTGCTTGATCTCTCAGCTACATAGAAAGTTGTATTAATATTTCCCTATATGATTGTGGATGTGTTAATATCTTTTCTTTTTCCTGCCATTTTCATTCATTTATTTGAGACTTTCTTCTTAGCTCTCTGACTGGAGATTTTTGATAATTTTACTTCAAGGCAGTTGCATCACTAACTCACTTGCTGACCTCTGCTGTTACATTTTCTTTTAATTTCTGCCATTTTTTATCTCTTAGAACCTCATTCATACATTTGAAATTATTTTTGTACATTCTATCCAGTATATCTAGAAGTTTGAAATGGGAGGGTTTTCAAATTCTATCCTCCAGGGCCTGAAGTTTACAGATTCCATTTAGCTTATGGAACTGGATGAGACCACCTAGGGAAAGTGTGAAATTAAGGACAGTAGAGGGCTAATCCATAGGGAACTTCAGTAGAGGATGAATGAAAAGGAGGTATACCTGAGTATGGCCTCCTTCTATTGTCGATTCTCTGCCTACTCTCTTCTCCTTAGAGGGTTCATGAATTCCCAAGCATGTAAATAACTAATTAAACAGAGGTAATAAAACAGAGGTCAATCTTCCACAAATACTCATAAGATACTAATCTTAACCAAGTATAAAATGTAATAAGAACATTGAAAAATATTATGTATTTTGTGCACCATGGTAGCTTGTTTTTTCCCGTTTATAGAGCTGTGTCAAAATCATTCTTTCTTTTATTGAGTGTTAAATATAAGGAGAACTTCTATTTCTGGCATTTTATAAAAGTAATGTGATGTCTACTTTTATTTGTTTTATATTGAACCCTCTGGCAGAAGACAGCATAGTGATTGTTTCATGTCAATCTTCAGATAGAGAAAAAAGCAGAAGGAATTTGAGCTGGTATTCTCTGAAAGAAAAAGTAATAGAGAAAATGGCAAAAACATAAAAAAGAAGAGCAGATTTATGATTTAGGGATTTACATTTGACAAACTTTAGAGATGAGAAAACTTGAAAAAATTAGGGTACATCTGAAAAGTAAAATTTGAAAGATTTTAGAGATCTATTCAAACTGCTGGGCCAAAGCAAATTGACCAGAAATATTATATTTTCTTTCACAGTATGTCGAATGCTTCTGAAATTCCCAAGATGTATAATCACATTGTGAGGAGACAGGATTTAAAAAAAAAAACATTATCTAAGGACATAGAGTCAAGGAATAATGAGTAGGTGAACTTTGGAAAGGGGTGAGGGGGCCATAATGCTGTGATACACAGTTTTTCTAGTGAGAAAGTATCTACAAGTTGCTTCATAAAATTAAGGGAAATTTTTTGCAATGGCTGAGTTTTCAGATGAACAAATCAGTTCTTCAACATTCTTAATTATATTAAACCCAACTTGCTTATGATTAGTATTAAAGCAAAGTATTGAATGATAATTAAAATATTCAATTTGGAATGTGTGCAAAAAGCTATCAAGTCTAGAAAGCAGATGAAAAATTAAAACATGGTAACTCTACCCAGGTATTACAATCTATTACAGACAGTCTCTACAGAAAAACAATATTCTGAACTTTTTATTTTTCTTAGCTTGGCATCTGAGCTGCTACTATTTTACTATTAAAATATTTACATGGTCAACACATATTTGATAAAGGAGCCAACAATAATACTGTGTGTGTGTGGGGGGGGGAAGACAGTTTCTTTAATAAATGGTGCTGAGATAATTGGATATTCACATGTAAAAATATGAAACCGAATCCATATCTTATACCACTCACAAAATGGGTTAGACTTAAATGTAAGACCTGAAACCATGAAGCTCCAAGAAGAAAGCATAGGAACAAATCTCTTTAACTTAGGTTTTGGTAATGATTTTTTGGATATGAAATCTAAAGCACAAGCAACAAAATAAAAAATAAAGAACTGGCACTACATCAAACTAAAAAGCTTCTGCCCAGCAAAAGAAGCCATCAAAAACCGAAAAGAGGATCTACAGAATGGGAAAAATATTTGCAAACCATGTATCTGATAAGGTGTTAATATCCAAAACATATAAAGACTCATACAACTCAATGGCAAAAATAACTCAATTAAAAAATAGGCAGGGGATCTGAATAGATATTTGGCAAAGAAGATATACTGAAGGCCAAGAGGTGCATGAAAAAATGTACCCTAGTTGAAAGATGACATCATTAGTCATTTGGGAAATGCAACAAAACCACGAGATTATCACCTCATGCCTGTTAGAATGATTATCATTAAAAAGACAAGAGATAACAAAGGCTTGTTGGATGTGGAAAAAAGGGAACTCTTTTTTTAAAGTATTAGTTCTAGTATAGTTAACATACAATGTTTTATTAGTTTCAGATATACAATGTAGTGAGAAAACAATTCCATACATCACCCAGTGCTCATCATCACAACAAGTGCACTCCTTAATCCCCATCACCTATTTTACACATCCTCGTCCCCCTCTGGTAACCATCAATTTGTTCTCTATAGCTAAGAGTAGGTTTCTTGGTTTCTCTATTTTTCCTTTGCTTATTTGTTTTGTTTCTTAAATTCCATATGAATGAAAACATATGGTGTTTATCTTTCTCTGACTTATTTAGCTTAGAATTCTACTCTCTAGCTCCATCCATGTCATTGCAAATGGTAAGATTTCATTCTATTCCATTATCTATATCTATCTATATATTTATATCTATATCTGTATATCTATATATATCTATCTGTATCTCACATCTTTTTTTTATCCATTTGTCAATTGTCTTGGCTACTGTAAATAATGCTGCTGTAAATACAGGGGTGCATGTATCCCTTTGAATTAGTGTTTTTTGTATTCTTTGGGTAAATATCCAGTAGTGCAATTGCTGGATCGTAGATAGTTCTATTTTTAACTTTTTGAGGAACCTCCATTCTGTTTTCCACAGTAGCTGCACCAGTTGCATTCCTGCCAACAGTGCAAGAGAATTCCTTTTTCTCCACATCCTCCCCAACACCTCTTGTTTCTTATGTTGTTGATTTTAGCCATTTTGACAGGTGTGAGGTGATATTTCATGTAGTTTTTATTTGCATTACCTTGATGATAAGTGATGTTGAGCATCTTTTCATGTGTCTGTTAGCCATCTGGATATCTTTGGAGAAATGTTTGTTCATGTCTTCTGCCTATTTTTAATTGGGTTATTTTTGGAGGTGTTCACTTTTATAAGTTCTTTATGTATTTTGGATAGTGACCCTTTATCTGATATATCATTTTCGAATATTTTCTCCCATTCCATAGGTTACCTTTTAGTTTGTTGATTGTTTTCTTCACTGTGCAGAAGAAAACAGAGCACCTATCTAGAAAGAAGTGTCTATGGCTGATGTCAGAGAAGTTACTGCCTGTGTTCTATTCTAGAATTTTTATGATTTCCCATCTCAAATTCAGGTCTTTAATTCATTTTGAATTTATTTTTGTGTATGGTAAAAGAAAGTGGTCCAGTTTCATTCTTTTGCATGTTGCTGTCTAGTTTTCCTGACCTTATTTGCTGAAGAGATTTTTTCCCATTAGATATTCTTTCCTGGTTTGTCAAAGATGAATTGACCATGTAATTGTGGGTTTATTTCTGGGTTTTCTATTCTGTTGTATTGATTTATGTATCTATTTTTTGCCAGTACCATACTGTTTTGATTACTGCAGTTTTGTAATATAACTTGAAGTCCAGAATTGTGATACCTCCAGCTTTGCTTTTCTTTTTAAAGATTGCTTTGGCTATTTGGGGCCTTTTGTGCTTCTCCAGATTTTAGGATTGTTTATTCTAGCTCTGTGAAAAATGCTGGTGGTATTTTGATAGGAATTACATTGAATGTGTAGATTGCTTTGGGTAGTATAGACATTTTAACAGTATTTGTTCTTACAGTCCATGAGCATGGAAATGTCTTTCTTATTGTCATCTTCAATTTATTTCATCAATGTTTTATAGTTTTCAGAGTACATGTCTTTCACACTTTGGTTGGGTTTATTCCTAGGTAAAAGGAAATTATTATTATTTTATTATTATTGAAATACAACAGATTTCTGTACATTGATTTTGTATCCTATGACATTACTGAATTAGTTTATCAGTTCTAGCAGGTTTTTGGTGGACATTTTGGAGTTTTCTATATAGAGTGTCATGTCAAGTGCAAATGGTGAAAGTTTGACTTCTTCCTTACTAATTTGAATGCCTCTTATTTTTTCTTACTGTCTCATTGCTGTGGCTAGGACTTCCAGTACTATGTTGAATAAAAGTGATGAAAATGGACCTTTTTGTCTTATTCCTGACCTTAGGGGAAAAGCTCCCAGTTTTTCACCATAAGGATGATGTTTGCTGTGTATTTTTTATATATGGCTTTTATTATGTAGAAGGATGTTCCATCTAAACCTACTTGTTGTGGGTTTTTATCATGAATAGATGTTTTATTTTGTCAAAAGCTTTTTCTGCATCTATTGAAAAGATCATATGAGGGTGGCTGGATGGCTCAGTCAGTTAAGCATCTGACTTTGGCTCAGGTCATGATCTCATGTTTTGTGGATTCAAGCCCAGTGTCCTGCTATGCACTGACACTGTGGAGCCTGCTTGGGATTCTTTCTCTCCCTCTATCTTTCTTCCCCCCACCCCCTCACTGACTTGTGTTTTCTCTTTCCCTCAAAATAAAGCAATAAGCTTAAAAAAAAAAGAAACAAAACCTCATATGTTTTTTATCCTTTTTCTTATTGATGTGGTGTGTTAAATTTATTTATTTGTGAATATTGAACTACCCTTACAACTCAGGAATAATTCCACTTGATTATAGTGAGTGATTTTTTAAAATGTATTATTGGACTTGGTTTGATAGTATTTTGTTGAGGATTTTTGCATCCATATCAGGGATATTGGCCCCTAGTTCTCTTTTTTGTGTTGTCTTTGTCTGGTTGTGGTATCAGGGAAATTCTGGCTTCATGGAATGAATTTTGGAAGTTTTCCCTCTTTTTCTATTATTTGAGAATAGTTTGAGAAGAGTAGTTATTATCTCTTTAAATGTTTGGTAGAATTTTCCTGTGAAGCCATCTGGTCCTGTTCTTTTGTTTGTTGGGAGTTTTTTGATTACTGACTCAATTTTTTTTTGCTGGTGATCAGTGTGTTCAAATGTTCTATTTCTTTCTGTTTCAGTTTTTGTAGTGTATAGGTTTCTATGAATTTATCCATTTCTTTTAGGTTGTCCAATTTGTTGGCATATAATTTTTCATAATATTGTCTTAGATATGTGTATATTTCTGTGGTATTGGTTTTTATTTCTCCTCCCTCTGTTCTGGGTACATTGTTCTTATATGAGTAATGAAGTAGGTAGATTAGTAAAAACTACTAACTACCTCTTAGTAAGAGGTTATTCTGTGCTATGTGTTTCATGCACATGAAGAACTTTGTATCACATAACAAAGCCCAGGAGTACAGGTTACTATAACAGGTCAATGAAGTTGAAAGAGGTTAAATGCTTTCTTTAATAACCTTAGCTTTTCTGTGCACCATTTGTCACATTGCCTTTTGATGATGACTGTTACAGGCTGGATTGTGTTCCCCAAAATTCATATGTTGAAGCCCCAACTCCAAACTTCAGAATGTGATTGTTTGGAGATAGGGTCTTAAAAGAGGTGATTAAGTTAAAATGAGGCTGTTAGGGTGAGCCCTACTCCATTTCAACTGGTGTCTTTATAAAAAGAGGAGATTAGGATGCACACAGAGACACCAGGGAGATATACAGAAAGCACTTTGTTTGGGTGCAAACACAGAGGAAAGACCATGTGAAGACACAGTAAAGGATGTGCTCTCTGCAAGCCAAGGAGAGAGGCCTCAGAAGAAGCCAAACCTGCCAACATCTTGATTTCAGACTTCCAGCCTCTAGAACTATGAGAAAACAAATGTCTGTTAAGCCACCCCATCTGTATTATTTTCTTATGGCAGCCTTGGCAAACTAATACAGTGATGAGCTGATGATGATTTCTAAGATGGTAGTCATCATGCTTCATTTTCCAAGGAGGACATAATATCCTCCTTGTCAGGGCTCACCTGTTCCCTGATGCTCCTCTCCTGCCTTACACTTCCTATCACTGCAGTCAGTCAGTACCTGCACCTGGCATTGTTTTGTCCCTGGGACCAAAGGTGGTATGGTTTAACATATACTGAAAGGAGTTAGCATCAAGTCCTTTTTGAAGCTTGGGAGCGGGAGCTTCTGCTAACAGCTGCAAGTTTCCTAATGCTTCTGCCTCTCTGAGTGTTGAACACTCCCACTCCCCTGGTTTTGACCTCCAGTCACTTACCAACCTGGTCACTCCTACTCCCTGAATATTGTGGTCATCAGAGAGGATCATCTGCTGTTATCTGCACCTGGGCCCACTTCCCAGCAAGGGGAAGAGCTTGCAATCTAGAAAGAAATACATTCTGAAGCTTGCTTCAGTCCTACCATCATATTCCCAATGGCTAGCACCACAGCTGGCACTTAGTAGGTAAAAACACTAATTGAATGAAATGAATGAAATAGAACTTTTATTATTGGCCACTTACATTGCATCATATAGGCTTGTAACTCTAATGTCCTATTTTCTGTCTGAGACCCTTAGCTCACCTTCTTCTCTTTTTTGTATTTCCTGCCACATTGTGGGACATCTGCTTTGGTCAGCGATTATACTACATATTGATTGAAACATTTCAAAGTTTATGCTGAAAAGATCCATAATTTTCTACTGCAGGCTTACATTTGTTTATTCTCTTAAGGCCCTAGAGTACTTTTTCCCCATAGAGCAGATTCATGAAGAAATTTTATTAGATTTGATTTTACAAGAGAAAACAGTTCTGTTTGGTTTGCAAGGAAGTCAGTAGACTCAGGTTGATTAAAAACCTCTTTTGCAAAGTGCAGTAGCAAGAATGGAAAATGTAATAAAGCTGAAATCAGATACATAACTTTATTTTTACTTTTTAGTATCATTATAATTTCCCTCTTGGAGATTGCTTCATTGAAGAATAGTTTAATTTACTTTCTATAATGACTGATTCAGGCCAAGATGGCTGACATGTTCCTGCTAATTTCTCTCAGTAGCAGAGTAGAAGCATGTTACTCATGTAAGCAGGGCCATTTAGCCTTACATGATGCTCAGTCCTATTGGTCATCATGTTGACACTGAAGGCTGTGGGCACTGCTGAGGCAATTCACTTCTTGGCTGATCACAGACCTCTGACGAGGCTTTTATTATTTTCTATTCTTTAAAAGTTTTTTTTTCAATTTTAGATAGAGAGTGCTAGAGAGGGGGGGGGAGAGAGAGAGAGAGAGAGAGAGAATCTTAAGCAGGCTCCATGCTTAAGCCCCAATGTAAGACTTGATCCCATGACCCTGGGATCATGACCTGAGCCAAAATCAAGAGTAGGATGCTCAAATGACTGAGCCACCCAAGCACCTCTCATTATTTTCTTTTTGCATATGGAAGAGAACCTTATGGTGTAAGCCACCCTGAGCTGCTAGGAATAGTGCCTCTGCCAGGCAGAATTGTGGTCCCCCAATGTGCCCACATCCTAATCCCTGTGCTATAGACTGAATGTTTGTTTCCTTGAAATTCACCTGTTGAAATCCTAACTCCCAATATGATGGTGTTAGGAAGTGGGCTTTGGGGAGGTAATTGGGTCATGAGGGTACAGCTGCCATGAATGGGATTAGTGTTCTTATAAAAGAGACTCACTCTTCTGCCATGTGATGACACAGTAAGAAGATGACCATCTATGAACCAGAAAGCAGGCTTTCACCAGACACCTGTAGATCTACTCCCTTTCACTCAGTTTGGCCATCCCCTCATTCTTCTCCTCTCTCTTTATGGATCTGTTTCTGCTTTTTGGTTGTTCATTCATTTGTTTTGTTTCTAATTTTTATTTAAAAAATTTTTAATGTTTATTTTTGAGAAAGAGAGACAGAGTGTGAGCAGGGGAAGAGACAGAGAGTGAGACATAGAATCGAAAGCAGGATCCAAGCTCTGAGCTGTCAGCACAGAGCCTGATGTGGGGCTGGAACTCAGGAACCAGGAGATCATGACCTGAGCCGAAGTCAGATGCTTAGCCAACTGAGTCACCCAGGTGCCCCCAATTGTTTTGTTTTTTAGATTCCACATATAAGTGAAATTTGTCTTTCTTTGGCTTATTTCACTCAGCATAAAACCCTCCAAGTCCAACCATGTTGTTGCAAATGGCAAGATCTTATCCCTTTTTATGGCTGAGTAATATTCTCTCTACATATGTCACATCTTTATCCACTCATCTATTGATGAGTACTTAGGTTGCTTCCATATCTTGGCTCTTGTACATAATGCTGCAATAAACAAAGGGGTCCATGTAGCTTTTCGAATTAGTGTTTTTGTTTTCTTTGGATAAATACCCAGTAGTGGAATTACTGGATCACATTGTAATTATATTTTTAATTTTTCGAGGAAACACCACACTGCTTTCCACGTGGATGCGCTGGTTTGCATTCCCACCAACAGTGTACAAGAATTCCTTTTCTCCACATTCTCACCAATACTTGTTATCTCTTATGTTTTTTCTTTTTTCTTTTTCTTTTTATTATGTCATTCTGACAGGTGTAAAGTGATGTCACATTGTGATTTTGATTCTCATTTCCCTGATGGTTAGTGATGTTGAGCACCTTTTCATGTGTGTGATTACTGATTTTTTAATGTTTATTTACTTATTTTGAGAGACAGAGAGGGAGAGAGAACATGAGAGGGGGAGGTGCAGTGAGAGGGGGAGATAGAGAATCCCAAGTTGGCTCCACACTGTCAGTGCCGAGCCTGACTTGGGGCTCAAACTCATAAAATGTGAGATTATGACCTGAGCCGAAATCAAAAGTCAGATGCTTAAATGACTCAGCCACTCAGACACCCCAAGATTTTAAATGTTAATTTTGTTTTATCATTATGACACTAAACAGTGTATTTGTTTTAATTCCTGTTATTAATATAGCATGGTTATCTACTCATAATTACAAAGCATCATAGTTACTGGTTAATATGATAAGTTAATATTTATTTACTTTGGACACACTCTTAAGAGATTGGCTACTGACCTTAATCTTACATGACTTGAATATTATTGTAATTTGTGAAGGATACCTGTTTATGAAATAGTGGCATTGCATGTCAGGGGCTCAGGGTTCAGAATTACATAGACCTGGTCTTAAATTCCACATTGCCATTTATAAGCTCTTTGACATTGGGAAACTTACTTCACCTCTCTATCCTTTTTTTTTTTTTTAATATGATTAACAATAATACCATCTTTATAAAAGATTTGTTGGGAGATAATAAAACAATGCATTTCAAAGACAGCACAGAGGAAAAAAAAGCACATGTTATCTATGATTATGCATGAAGATGATTGCATAGACAATGCTGAGTAATGGGAGAAGCATTAAGTGCTATTTGCCTCCCAATATCTACACCTCCTTTTTAGTCAAGAGCCTTGGGTTTTAGCTGGCACATTGCTGTTAAAAATTTTCTAATATCTTTTGCACATAAGATACTCTCTTTAAATGGAAGGAGGTGGAAGAGTGCCCTTTATTTTCTTCCTTTTGCTAATTTGAAAGACCTGTGTAATGGCTGGAGCTTCACCTTCCATATTGGGCTATTAGGGCAAGGGCTATGCTTGGACATAATTACATGTGGAAGTAGAAGCAATGTGGATCCTTGACCCTCTCAGTCAGCTGCCACACCAACCAAGACTTAGAGAATAAAATAAACTTCTGGCTTATTTAAGCCACTCTTTGTTTGGGTTTTCTTTCTTTCTTGTCTTTTTGTTTTCTTTTTTTGTTACATGCAGTTGAATAGAACCACAAAACATTATATGCTTTATGAAAACCAAAAAGCAGATTTTAATTCTTCTAAGACTTTCTAAAAGTTTCAGAAATATCTTTGTTTTGGAGACATAAATCAAAATGGTAGGAGGAATAAAATCAGGGTGTAGATGATATTGAACAAATTGGAAACAATGAGTTTTCTAGGAAGGTCAATTCAGTTATAAATGATACGCTGACATGAGTCCCTCCGCAAGTAACACTAGAGAGAAAAAAAGGAAGGGAGAGGAAAGCCCACACAGAAAGCCTGGAGAGTGAGAAGGTAGCCACAGGTCAGATGAGTTTTGGTAGGAACACTCTATAGAATGTATGTCCAGTTGAGGGCATAAGTGTAACAGCATGCATTCCTTTCCTTCCTATCATTGTGTGTTTTCTTTATTTCTGGGGCATACGCAAAAGGCCTGGTTTGTGTGTGTTATTAGGCTCTGATAAAATAAGATGGTTCCTATTTATTTTTCTTGTTGTTTATAGACTTGTGGCATCAACAGATTATGATATTAACAAAGGGCATACTTTCATTTTTTCAAGTATCTTCAAGGGATCAGGGTAAATGAGTTGGAGGCAACATAATGCAGGCAATGCCAGTAAGTATAAACTGGCTATCAACCAGAGTCTGGTTTTTATGAAAATAAACTCCAATTGAAAGATCAAACTTTAAAATTGAGAGACAATTGGTGGATTACTGTAATAAAATACTGGGTTTTATTTCGTTGAAAATGGGGTGGGTGTGGAGACTGAGGGGTGTGGAAAGTAGAGCAGCTCTCTTATTTATATTCATTTTTTTGTTTTGTTTAGTTTTTAAAAAATTGTTAGGCTTACAATTTAAGCAAGCAAAAGGGACAACCAGCTGTAATACTGGATTTTTGTATCCTTTCTTTACCATAGGCAAATCTGTCTACTTCAGCTGCAATGACTGAGTTTGAGCTTTCTTTGTAGATATTTGTAAACAAATAGAGTAATTCTCAGATTCCAGAGAACAGTATATATAGTAAAAAGAGACCAACGTGTTTTTTCCCTTCAACACATTCTCCTGCTCACCTCTCACCCACCAGTGTAATTCAAAATGATGTCTCTTCCTGTATAATAGTATGGGCTCATAGGTCACTCAATCTGTACTTTCTTTCAGAAGTGACTCTCCATGGGAGCTAAAATCCAAATATTTGCACACACATTTGAACAATATTAATGGAGAAATTTAAGCAAGGATACAAGAACATATGGTTTTACAAGCTCTCAATGATAGTGTATATCATTCAAAAAAAATTTAAAACCTAAGGGCCAGTTCCTCTTCCTTCTAAATGTCCTTATGTTTCAGTTTTCCCCAAGATAATGCCTTTTGTGGTCCCAGTTTCTCATTTTCAGTTCACTCTACCATTTTTATATAGTCAGTCTCAAGTTCCACAATGCTCTGTCAGCATGAACACATCTCAGAGTCTCAGGGTTCCTCTCCTTTTTTAGATATAGAACTTTTATTTGGGGACTAAAAAAATATCTTTTAATTAGACACTGTATATCTCGACTTGTTGATGCTTTGAAGAGCTATACCTTGATAAGTGGACTTATGATGCATTTCTTTTGGGGAATTCTATTTGGAATCAAGAGTTAATGAACCTGAGGGATGACCAGCATTGAGGGAAGTAATCTCACTTGTTATTTTTTTGTATGAGGATTATTATAGTGGTTTTATCATCTGTGCCTTTCAAAATTTAGAACAATAAATATTTTAAAGCCTCTTTACAGAAAATGAAACTATGGAACTCCCCATATTGCATCTGAGGGCTAATATGGCATTTTATAAATAGGCATATGATGTCTAAATTACTTGTAATATAAACTGAAAGCATCCTTGGCTTTTCTGATGGTTGCATATGATCCAGAATTATAATTATGAATAATGCATTGAGTTTTGTTGTTCTCTATGATTGCCTACTTTGTTATGCAAGGAGGGATTTCCACTACAGTGTCCCAGACTTGAATTGTATAGTTTCTTTTTGTAACAGCTGCCCCCAGAATTATATCAGCTCACTGAGGATATTCATAGAAAATAGAAATCCTTACTCCCTATGCTTAATGGAGACACAGTCTCAATTTAATATGTATTATAACCTCCAGGTCATAAAACTTCCCTGTTTTAGACAAAGCTTGTGAAATCACAAATACTTGAATCCTTGATACATTTTAACAAAGAAGAAAATATTTTATTCATCATCTGGAGATGAGCAAGGTTGAATTTTTATAAAAATAGGACAAAACATATAAAAGGTTGGGGCTAACTATATGTATCACTCAAACATAATTTGTTTAATATTTTAGCTTTCTAGATTCCATAAGAAACATGCGTTGTCCTCAGTCTCTATTAGATTCAGGGCAAGGGTTTGTTTCAAGGATTGTGTAAGAAAAGAATAGACTTTGGAACCATCATTCTAGGTCAGGTGATGGACAGCATTAAGGATAGATTATGGCATAATGCTTTACACTTTTCCTTCTTTGTGGCTGAATAGGCTCCAGAATCTGGACCACTGTTAGTCTGTAGGTAGAATTAGGTAGCTCCTGTCATGGATGTTGAAGAAACACAGAGCAGGAAGGTAGGTGGTGGTGTTGGTGGTGATGAATAAATTAATGGCTTCTGTCTCCACCTTCCCTCCAGCTCAAATTTGGACCAATATGTAGGAATTAGGTACATGTAAATCAAAGCATCATATTTATTACTGACAATACCTGGGTCGGAGAAAGTAACTTATATCTACAGATATAAGGATGTATGTTAATGAGGATGTATGTTAATGCTTCTCTGCATTAAGTTTGAGATGGGTTGGATATAGAAGGTGAAGGGAAAAGAGGAAGCAAGAATAATTCCTAGGATATAACATTGAATACAATGATACTTCAGTTGAAAAAGGAATAATTCCTACTTTTTTTTTTGGACTGAATAATTAGATAGATGCTGCTGATATATTAAGATGGGGGAAGGAGTGGGTTTAGGAGACCATTGGAAGAATCAGAATTCTGTTTTGGTTGTGTTGATTCTGAGATGTCTGTAAGACTCCTATGTGGAAATGTCAAGCAGAAAGTTAGTCTTTGATATGGCAACTTGTGCTTATTCTTTATGTTTTAGGGAATTCA
The DNA here is from genome assembly GCF_018350155.1 of Leopardus geoffroyi. Classification (NCBI taxonomy): domain Eukaryota; kingdom Metazoa; phylum Chordata; class Mammalia; order Carnivora; family Felidae; genus Leopardus; species Leopardus geoffroyi. Next base: position 41,598,222 of record NC_059339.1, read on the forward strand.
CAGATTCAAGGAATAACTGGATTTCAGAACTTGAAAAATATCTCAGAAGGCATATAGTTCATTTAATCTGAATTCAGAATGGTGGCAGACCTCATTGAATATAGCCAAAATTGCTAAGATTATGACTTGGGTTGTTTGATATCTAGCTCTCGTTGTAGGACTTAAGTTTTTTCAATTATGGATTTTTAGTGGACACATTCTCTCCTCATATGCCAAATTATCTTCTAATTAGTCATTTCAGTCACTATTGGAAAGCATGGATTGCAAGAAGTGGTTTAGGCATTAAGAGATGATGTAATAAGACAGTAGAAAGGGGTATTTGATATTAGTTATTACTTCTAAGGCAGTTCCTTCCATATTCAAGGGACTATTCCCAGAATTAGAAATGAAGAAAAAGGAAATAAGAATATATGACATTTCTCTTACTTGTTAACTATATATTTGTAGGCATTATATGTTGGGTCTGCCCCATGAAACCTGTATATTTGAACCAGTTCTCTCTACACAATTAATTAACCAAATATTTGATTACTACTTACTTTTTGCAAGATATTGGGCTAAACATACTATTCTTAAAAGCATTTCGACTTTAGTTAGATGTCTAAAAATTTGAAGACTAAAAAGAGAAAGATTATGGATCAGCTATGAATGAAGTAAGTATTCTTTTCTTTTAGATTAATTTTTTAATATGTTTATTTATTTTTGAGAAAGACAGTGTGAGTGGGGGAGGGGCAGAAAGAGGGGGAGACACAAAATGTAAAGCAGGCTCCAGGCTCCGAGCTGTCAGCTCAGAGCCTGATGCGGGACTGGAAGCCTCGAACCGCAAGATCATGATCTGAGCCAGAGTTAGATCCTTAACTGACTGAGCCACCCAGAGGCCCCATATGTATTCTTGATATACTTGGGAAGGTGGAAAGGTGGGAAGATACTTGGCACAAGAGGCTTGGGTGTGTCCTTCTCTTCCTCCCCATCTTGTGTTACCTATTTTACAGGCAAAAGGCAGGACAGGCTAGTTGAAGAGCAAAAAGGAGGAACTATTTATTTTGCAATAGAGAGAAAATTCTGGGACATTTTAGTGTCAGAATGATGACTGAATTAGAGAGAGATGAACAATTCAAATGCTCTCCCTCATAAATTTCACTCAGAAGGGAAATACAAGACAGATAGTTTCACTTAGAGACAAGACTACACCAATCCTAAGAGACAGGACACATTGATACCAAAGTGACAAATGCAATTTCAGCTACAAGAAAGCTGTGTCATCTGCCGACTGAGCCGATGACGTGGCTAAAATATGGTAAAGAGTGAAGAATTGAAAAGAAAGCTCTAGCAGAGAAAGAAAGGTTTGCAGAACAAAATCTGAAATTAGCTCAAGTAATAAAGTCGTGGACTAGTGGTTTCTCCATTAATTGCTTCTAACTTTGGCATAGTGCATAATAGCATCTTGCCTTTTATAACAACTTGTCAAATAGATTATTTAAATGATGAAAAATCATAGAAAAATGATGTAAATTTATATTTCTTACTTCTGCAAAGGATTAATACATGACATTTAATCTATTTATCAGGTCAGTGTCACCACAGGTCATTTATACCTGTTTTTACCAGTAATACCTGTCCTAGGTTGAAAACTACATATTAGAGATTTTGCCTTCTGCCAAATTGTGAAGCAGACACTGGTTTGTTGTTGTTGTTGTTGCCATTTCTTCTTCACCCTCTTTTGGGTGCCAAGTGCCTCATTCATTCATTTATTTAATTCAGTCATAAAACTTTTATTGATTATGGCTATGAGCAGGACACTGTTGATTGCTAAAGAAGATGCAAATTGAGTGAGGTAAATGATATGATGGATATATACAGCAAGTGTAGGAAAACATGAAGAAGAAACTCACTTGCCTATGATTTCCCCAAAATTGATTTTCATTTGCATTTTTGTGTAATACCATTCACTTCTGGCAATTGACTGAAAAAGAGTCTAACAAAATGAGAAAAAAATGTAAGTTTTTGGGGATGCTGCTAATCACCTTTCTCATTGTACTTTCCATGAGGATCCCCAGAAGATATTCCCATCTGCTCTTAATACCAAGAACAGTTACACTTCCACTGGCAAAATTTTATTTTATGGACAATGTAAATGACAATGTAACTGACAATGTTTCCTTTTCTATTTAGCAAAAGCCAAGTATAGTATGTAATTTGTGTATCTGCCTGTCTATCGCCTCTCCTCCTTCTATATTTATTTCAGTCTTGATTCACGTCATATTTATTTGTCTTTTATTTTCACTTAAAGTATAGCATATATATAGAAAAGTACACAAGTGATAATAAATATCAATGAATTTTTCATGCATTGATTTTTACACTATGTAACCATATTCAGATTAGGAATTAGAGCATTACTATCACAGCAGAAGCCTCCCTTGTTCTTCCTCACAGTCATTACCCAGTCCTTCCTGAAAGTGAACCATCATCTTGACTTCTATTACTGTAGATTAGATTCACCTGTTTTGAAATTTATATAAATGAAAAGATACAGCATGATTTTTTTTTTAAATGTCTGGCTTCTTTCATTCAACACTGTATCTGTAAGATCCATCTATGCTGTTGCATATGGTAGTAGTTGGTTCATCTTCTTTGCTATATGGTATCCGTTATAATGTTAACAGACATTGGAATTATTTTCAGTTTGGGGCTTTTATGAATAGTGCTCCAGTGAACATTCTTGTACATGTCTTTTGCCGAAAAGACATATTCCTATTGAGTAATCTGAGGAGCACAGCTGCAAGATCATAAGGTAGATACTGTCAAAATTTTCAAATGTTTTTGTATCAGTTTACTCTCTCATATTAGTGTGTTCCATCTGCTCTATTTCCAACATTTAATATGGTCTACCTTTGTCATTTCAGTTATTCTGATGGATAGAGATTGGCATCTAATTGTGGTTTGAATTTGCATTTCCTGATAACAAATGACGTTGAGCATCTTCTCAAATGCTTACTGGCTATTAGATGCTCTTGTTTCCTACCAGTGGTTTATGTGTACATTTAAAGTTGGGTGTTCTGACTTTGTCTTATTGATTTATAGGCGTGCCTTTTACATTGTGTATGTAGAACTTTTGTCCAGTATAAACTGAAAATTGCTTCTGTTATTCTGTGGCTTGACTTTTCATTTTCTTCATGATGCCTTTTCATCACTAGAGGTGTCCAATTCTATAAAATCCAATTTATCAATCTTATATATGTCCTGATTAAAAACTCTTTATGTACCCCAAGATCGTAAAGGTATTTTACTGTGGTTGTTGTAGGACCTTTACATTTAAACTTAAAAAGCCTCAATCAAGCTGGTACAATAAATTTGGTGTTGATATTTATGTATGGTGCAGGTAGTAGGGGTCAGCATTCATTCTTTTTTACATATGTATGTCCAGTTAACTCAGTACTATTAGTCATATTTTCCTCAATGATTTGCTCTGACACTTTTGTCAGAAAGTAAATCACTGAATATGTATGGGTCTGTTTATGGACTCTTCCTTATTCCATTGGTTTATTTATCTTTCATTCTGCCAATACCATACTGTCCTAATTACAGTAGTTTTTTTTTTTTTTTTTTTTAATTTTTTTTTTTCAACGTTTATCCACTTTTGGGACAGAGAGAGACAGAGCATGAACAGGGGAGGGGCAGAGAGAGAGGGAGACACAGAATCGGAAACAAGGCTCCAGGCTCTGAGCGGTCAGCACAGAGCCCGATGTGGGGCTCGAACTCACGGCTCACGGACCGCGAGATCGTGACCTGGCTGAAGTCGGACGCCTAACCGACTGCGCCACCCAGGCGCCCCAGTAGTTTTTAATGTCATTTTGATATCTGATAGTATAAGTACTAAAAAATGTAGTATTTTTGACATTGTCATATTTGTTTTTGGGATTTTTGCATTTCCACATATGATTAACATCAAATTAATTTCCACAAAAATTGGGATTGAATTGAATCTGTAGGTCAATTTGGAAGAAAAAAAATGACATCTTTATAATCTTGTCTCCCATTGCATAAAACTAGTTTATTCCTTCTATTTCTCACAATAACATTTGAAGTGTTCTATATAGAAAATTTGCATATCTTGTTAGATTTATTCTTGATATGAAATTTTTGATGCTATTAAAGTGGTGTTTTTTTATACTTTAATTTTGAATTGTTTGTTGCAGGTATATAGAAACGCAGTTTAGTTTTGTATAAACTTTGATCAAGGAATCTTGGTAAACTTCCTTTCAGTTTTTAAAAGATTGAATAATCATTTGTGTGTTATTTTAGTTTTCAACATATACAATAATATTAACCATGAATAATGGAAGATTAATATCTGAGGCTGGATTGTTTATCTTGGGAAGGCTTTAATTACAAATATAGTTTCTTTATTGGGTATAAAATTATCCAAACTTTTTATCTTTTCTTGTATCCATTATTTTAAGTTGTATTTTCCTAAGAATTAGTCCATTAGAGCTACAATTTTACATATTGCTGTAGTCTGTTCAGGCTCTTAAAACAAGATACCACAGACTGGGTATTTTTACAACAAGTACTTATTTCTTACAGTTTGGGAGATTGGAAGTTTGACATCAGGGTGCCATCATGGTCAGGGGTTGGCTGTCTTCTGAGCCAGACACTTCTTGTATCCTTATATTGAAGAAGGGGCAAGGTATCTCTGTGGGATCTCTTTTATAAGGCACTAATCCCATTCATGAACACTCTACCCTCATGACTTAAGCACCTTCCAAGATCCCCACCTCCTAATATCATCATCTTTGGGGATTAGTATTTCAACATATAAATTTTGAAAGGGCATAAAAATTCAGACCATAGCATATATATTGGCATAATCCTTTTCATGTCTTTTCAGTATATTTAGGTTCTCTTTCCATATTTGGCTATTTATGTCTTTTCTAATTTTTATTTTTAACTAATGCTATTAGGAACTTATACATTTTATTTATTCTTTCCAAAGAAACAAGTTTTTACTTTGTTAAATTATCTCTGGGTTATGTTTGTTTCCTATTTCATTGATTTCTGCTCTTGTTTATTTCCTTTTTTCTTTTTTGGGGGGGTATATAAATTTGCTAATTTTACGCTTTCCTTGAGATGGATATTAAATCATTGATCTTCAGTCTTTTTTCTTACATATGTATTTAAATCTTGTAAATGTACTATTAAACAAACTTTGGCAGAATTCCTCACATTTTGATATATAGTGTTTTCAGTATCACAATTTCAAAATACTTTATATTTTTATTGCAGTCTCTTCTTTGACACATGAGTTTTTCAGAAGTGCTTATTTTCCAAATATTTAGGAATTTTCTGGTTAAGTTTTGTTGCTGATTTTTGGTTTAAATTTATTTTGGTCAGAGAAAATATTTTATATTATTTCAAATTTCTAAATTCTGTTGAGATTACTTTAAAAACAGTTTATGGTCAATTTTGGTTAATAGTCTGTGTGCACTTGAAAAGACTATATTCTGCAGTTGTTGAAATATATACTCTATATATGTCAATTAGGTTAAGTTTTAAACTGTGTTATTAAATCCTCTATGCTTATGAACTTGTGTCTGCTTTTTTCTTTTGGATACTGATAGTGGTGGGTTAAAATATCCTACAATAATGTACATTAGTCTGTTTACCCTTTTAATTCTATAAGTTTTACTTCAATAATTTTGAGGATACATTAGGTTTACACAATTTATAATTTTACCATTGGACCAAAACTTTTGTCCTCAAAAAATTATACCGTTGGGGCACCTGGGTAGCTCAGTCAGTTAAGCGCCCAACTTTGGCTCAGGTCATGATCTTGTGGTCCCTGAGTTCAAACCCCACGTAGGACTCTGTGCTGACAGCTTGGAGCCTGGAACCTGCTTCAGATTATGTGTCTCCCTCTTTCTCTGCCCCTCCCCTGCTCATGCTCTGTGTCTCTCAAAAGTAAACAAACATAAAAAAAAATTATAATCTTAAAGAAAAGATTTCCCTATAATAAAAAACAAGTAGTCCAGTTAGGTTGTTGCATAGTGTGGAAGAAAAGTTAGGGAGAATAAAAAGTTATTGAATATTTTTTGTGAGAGGGGTGATATGAGCAGAGCTGAGCTTTAAGAATCTTAATGTGGCTGTTGTATCATGCAGTGTGGATTGCATACAAGACAGGTAGAAGCAGAGCGTGTGTATTGGAACCTGTAATGGTAGCTCAAGTGAGTATTTCCCAACAATGATTAATGATTCACTAGGGAGCTTAGTCCAGAAGGGATATTGGGGTCGATTTATATGTATTAATGGAGAACCTAATTATTTGAATTTTTCTTTCTATGTGGGTCAATTTGAAAGCCTCCTAATTTCTATCCACTGAACATGTAAGGGAATTAATGGAAAGCAGATGAACATGCTTGTGACTCAGTTACTCAGATTGATCAGTTTTTTTTAAATCATTTGTTGTTTAGTTCATACCCATAGTTGACCATTACATAAATAATGTTTATATTGAAATATAACTCTTTAATGAAAAATATCCATTATAATATGCAATTCATCACAAGGTAATTTTTTACAAATCTGTAATTTTACCAATTTGCAGGTGATCAAAGATCTTATTTAGGATATCTAAATCTTACCAACATGTCACTAAACAACATTAAAAACAAAAATATGGTGATTTTTAAATTTCATTTAGTGTGTCATTTATTGGGAATAACATCTATTCACTGCCTTAGCATCTTATTTGTGGAGAAGTTCTTACAAACAGAATGCTGAAAATGTATTTCTCCTCTTGCTATATAGACACAAAATACAAAAACTATAAGAATGAGCCAGTTTACTATTTTAAATACAAGATTTATAAATGTGATATCAAGAAGTATTTTAAAACTTATTACTGATATACCACATGGTAAATTTCAATGCACATTTTAATGTACCATTCATTCCCAATGTAAATATTATTAAGAAGAATTGACTTTAAACTTAATCAAAGGCCCTGTCAGCAATTATATTTCTTAACTCAGTCAGTGGAATAAGAACAAAGGTATGAGGGTTGTGTTGTGCATAAAATGCACTTGGTCCAGTATTTGTTGGTCTGGGATGGTTATATTTCTTTTTTGTTTTTAAATTTTTTTTTTAACGTTTTATTTATTTTAGAGAGAGAGAGACAGAGGGAGACACAGAATCTGAAGCAAGTTCCAGGCTCTGAGCTGTCAGCACAGGGCCCAGTGTAGGGCTTGAACTCACGAATGCATGAACAGTGAAATCATAACCTGAGCTGAAGTTGGATGCTTAACTGACTGAACCACCCAAGCACCCCATGAAATAGCTATATTTCTTAATGCACTTTATTCTTTAGGGCTTGAGTGTTATATACAATATATTGGTAATACAGAGGCTGATTTTATGTCCATGATTCAGACCAATGGTTCCTGACACATATCCAGTTAGCCTATAGGCATGATTGTTCTTTTTAAAGTTTTATTTCCCCCAGAGGGATTAGTTCACCTTTCCAAAAGCATGTTGTGACTCACTCTGTTGTGATTTTCTGTTCCAGAGTACATTGCTGATCTCTGTGCTATGTTTGGAAGTATCTTATTTTGCCAGGTATATAATTATAGATTGGCAGTTATATTCTTCCAGTGTTTTAAAGATATTCTTCTGGAATGCCTGGTTGGCTCAGTCAGTTAAGCATCCAACTCTTGATTTTGGCTCAGGTCATGATATCACAATTAGTGAGTTTGAGCCCCATGTCAGGCTCTGTGCTGACAGTGCAGAGTCAGCTTGAGATTCTCTCTCTGCCCCCCCTCTCTCTCTGCCCCTTCTCTGCTTGCACTTGTGCATACATGTGCTTTCTCTGTCTCAAAATAAATAAATAAACTTAAAAAAAATGTGTGTGTATATATACACACACATATATATATATACACACATATATATACACACACATATATACACACATATATATACATATATATGTATGTGTGTGTGTGTATGTGTGTGTGTGTATATATATATATATATATATATATATATATATATATATATATTTCCATTGTGTATTCACCTCCATCATTTCTTTTGAACAGTCAGCTGTAAGTCATAGTTTTGCTCCTTTGGAAATAATATGTATTTATTTTTCTGGCTGCCTATACAGTTAGTTTGTCTTTGTAGCAGTTTTATTCTAATATGAAAGGTGTGTTTAACTTGTGGTTTATTCTGATTGTAGATTATCACACTTGTTGAATATTTGCCTTGATGTATTTCATCATTTTGGGATAATTTGAGTTTATTATCTTCTCACATATTTCGTCAATAACATTATTTATCACTCTTACCTTTTTGGGACTCCATTACACCTATGCTAAAATTTCTCACAGTGTCCTTTATATTGATTATGCTCTTTTCTCTATTATATTTTATTTTTCTCTGTGCCCCAATAAGAATATTTTATACAGGCCTATCTTCCAGTTCATTATTTCAGTATTTCATTATGTTCTGTGTGATATTATAATTTTTATTTAGTCTAAAACTTAGTTTTTCACTTTTAGAATTCCAATTTGATATTTTCATGCATTCTTCGTCATGTACTTCCTTGAAACTTTAGCTTTTGGCAGATAGTTTAAATACAAGAGGAGCATTTTATTCTAACCAGCAAAAAATTGATTCGAAGCTGTGCTTCAGTCCTTTTAAGGCATGATATGTTTTGGTTTGCCCTTACTCCTATGGGATAGTCTTTTAGGGATTCCAGCTGAAAACCTGGGATGATAAACCAGGGCCCATCTACCTTGATGGGCCCTGGATTCCAATTCTTACCTCCCTACCTCCATGAGACTGTCAAGTGTTTTATTTAGTTTTTCAACTTCTTAGCTAAGTTATTTGGAAGCACACAGCCGTTGCTTAGAAATAAATAAATGCTTTAAAGAGAAAAGCAGCAGTAAAATGCCGGCAGTTAACTTTAATGTTTTTCCTTTCTTCTTGGATCTTGGTTCCTTGCTGTTCTGGTGACTTTCTGAGGGCTTCAAATAGATTTATCTATGTATGTGAGTGTAGTTGTTCTCTATAGATTTGTATGCTACTAGAACCTTCACTGTATTTTGTGTGTTTTTTATCTGTCTTTGTAAACTACCTCAAATGTTTTCTGTAATAGAGTTATGGAAATGTAAAGGGCCAAATCTATAATAAATAAGACAGTATAATATTGGCAGAAAGATAGCCAGATAGTACAGTGGAACAAAATAGGGTACAGAAACAGACTCACACATAAAAACAGTTAATTGATTTCTGACAAAGGTGTCATGGAAGTACATTTGGGGAAGGATGATATCTTCTATAAAAGATGTGTTAATTGGTTGAAATGAAAGAAAGTGTTAACAGTTACTTAATATCACACACAAAACTCAACATTAGAGTGTAGACGTAATTTTTACAGGTATAACTATAAAAATTCTTTAATAAAATGTGTAAAAATCCCTTCACGGCGTTGGTATAGGCAATGTTTTTTTAAGCATAGCATCAAAAACCTAAATGATAAAGGAAAAATATCATAAAACCTCTTACAAACAGCAAAATATACCAGAAAGTAGATGATATTTGTAATGGATACAAATGGATATTTATAATGACAAGATTTGTATCTTGAGTATAAAGAAATCATACAACTCAGTACAATGAATAAACTGACTTGAATGGGAACTTCACAAAAGAGGATATCCAAATTGCCAATAAACATATGAAAAGTGCTTTTACCTCACTAGTCTCCAAAAAAATCCAAATTAAAATTATGATGAACTGTGAACTCAAGAATCAATAAGAAGCAAAAGGTGGAAAATATCAAGTATTGAGAAAGGTATGGAGCAACTAGAAGTCTTGAACTCTGCTAGTTGGAGTACACTGCTTTAATCACTTGGGAAAGCTGGTAGCGTCTCCTAAAGCTGCATTCCATTTAAATAAAATTTAAAAAACAGGCAAAACTAACTATTGTGTTAGAAGCCAGAATAGTGGTTACCTTTTGAGCGATAGTGATTTGGAGGGGGCATATGAAGGGCTTTTGGCTACTGAGAGAGTAGTCTGTCTTGATCCGATGCTGGCTATGAGTATCTTCACTTTGTGAAAAATCATTAGGTGGTTAACTTTAAAACTATGTACTTTTGTTATCTATGTTGTACTTCAAGAAAAATATCTTCAAGCATAGATTATAAATAATCTATAATTTTTATAGATTAAAAACTTAACAGAAAGTAATAAATTTCAATAAAGTTTCAATAAAGATTTGACATTTGAGTTACAATTTGAAGAATAGTTTTGAGTTCTCCAAGGCAGATCATTTCAGGCAAAAGGAAACATCATTATGGTATTGTCATACCATATTGCTTCTCTTTTCTCCCCCCTTTCTGCATTCTGTCCTCCCTTTAAAACTTACCTATCTTGCATATTTTTTCTTTAGGGACTATTTACCTCTACATAGTTTAATATGTTAACATTCACAGTTGGGTTGTAGACTTAATATATTCAAATAAGTAATTGATATGGAAATTTCTTCTATCTAGGCAGACAGCTGGGGAATTTTTTTTTTTTTTTTAAATATAGGAACCTCTTTAAAATCACACTGTACAGGGTACGGCTATTTTAGCTCACATCAAGGGTGAATGCCTACAGTGACTGGCATGTTGTCATACATTAATAGGCATTTTCAAATACTAAAATGGCACTTATCATCATTAGCTTTCTCTCCAGAAGGGTCTCAACATATTCCCAATGAGTAAATTTTACCATTAGCATCATCACAATGTTTCCTGCATTTGCTGTGGCTTATTAATGAAATCTAGATTTTCTCAAAGATGGTTTAAAGAAGCAAAGTAATAAAGCATATAACTCTTGTTTAAAAATTGCAGAGAAATATTAACATCATATAATAGGATAGATCCTATTATGGAACCCTATTAATGGTTTTGCAGTAACTTGGTTTCATTAATAATTACTCAATTGATTCTGTAGAGAATGGAGAGAGAACAGAAAAGATTTTTTTTTTTCAGGTTTCTTTCCCTGGTTGGAAGTAAAGGTATAAGACAACCAAGTTGATGGTGTTAGAATTAAAGTGTCAAAGCTGACAATTGATTATTTAAATAATAATCTATTTAAAGAGTTATTTACTTAAAATAAGATTCTTTAGGGCTAGAATTCATTAAATAGAAATAACCTTAAATGGGATTCAGAGGTTTACAATATATCTGCTTTTCTGTGCATTCTTGCTACACTCAGTTTATTTTTCTTCTTCCAAAGAATCTAATTTTGTAGGGTAATTTGACCTGATGGGGGCAGTGTGTGCCTTTCAGTCTCAGATGGAGTCTAAATCCTGTTCAAGGGAGAAAAGTAAGTTTAAGTGAAAAATGCCCTCCAGTGCTTGGAGAAAGGCTGCAATAGGCGGCTGAGGACTTTACTGGCTTTGAAATGGCAGCTCACTTATGAACAAAACCAAAAAAGGATCAAAATGAAAAATCAAAGTTTTGTCAGGTTTTCCACGGTCCAGTGGAAGAGCTGCTTGTCCAAAGATTATTTTGTAAAGCTATCTAATAGTCTTTCCCAAGCTTCTTTCTTAATGCAGTCAAAACAGAGATAATGAGGTCTCCCCAAAGATCAGCTTTAAGAACAGCTAATGGATTTTTAGGCATTCCCCATAGTCATGATTTGCTTATTAGAAATATACAGTTCTCTGCACATGTGCTTGTCCTTATCTTACTCCTTCGATTGGAATGTGAGCAGAAAACTCTCTGTTGCATTAACTTGGGAACTTTTACTTTTCTGAGGACTATCACTCCAGCCAAGGTTATTCTGAGTGTGTGGGAAGCTCTAATGATCAATCTGGAAAGCTTGTGTGGTTTTTTTTTTTTTTTTTTTTTTTTTGCCTTTGTCTAAGACAAATATATTTTCTCTTTCAGCCTCTTAGGCATGAGGCAAAAAGAAAAATGGACCTTATGTAGGCAGCACCATATTCCCTTATGTGTCCTCATATTCCCTTCTCACAATACCTTATTATGATGGTTCACATTGGCCAGAACTGCCCATTTGCAGTCCACTAATTTTATTTTCTGATGCAGAAAGGAGAAGCCATTTACTGAAATGAAATGCTGTCTCTTACTCCAATTCCTATATACTTTCTGAAGTGCTTCTAACTTCAAATGATTAACACTATCAGGACTCATTTGTTCATAGGTTAAGGGTATTTTTTTAAAAACCTTTTTTGCTGTGAAATATAAAAAGTGTGCAAATAAATACCTAATAAAAAGAAACACAGCATAATAGTTTATCACAAAGAAAACAACCAGATTAAAAAAAAAAAAGAACATTATCTGTATCCTGAAAGTTTCCCTCATGTGTCTTTCAAATCCCTAACTCCTCCTTCTTCCTTAAATATAACTAATACCCTGTTAATCATGTCTTTGCTCTTCTTTCTTGCTTTATTTCCTAAGCACGCCCTCCAGGGATCCTCGTCCTGTAGCTCTTCATAGTCTTGTTGCTATCCAATGCCTCTAAACAGATTTTTTTTAAGTGTTCAGGTTTTCTAATTGCTTTTATTAGAAGGGTTAGTTTGTACTACCTAGCCCAACATTCCGGGAAACAGAACTTCATTTATTTTTTAACTCAACAAATATTTATTAAGTGCCTACAAATGAGGTACTATGCTAAGAGCTTGGGATATAATTGGGAATAAGGTAAATGCACTTCTTGTTCTAGATGGGAGTTATAGTCCATTTGCGGGGGAGGGTTCACACAAGTAAACATTACAACACTGGTTGTCAAAGTTTTGTCAGCTATGAAGTAACATTACATAAATCATATTGAGATACAGATTCTGAGGTGCCTACCTTGGGATAAAGTTGCTCTAAGCCCTAATCTCCTTATAATTTCAGCCTGTTTCAAAATGGAAGCTCTTTAAATATCTGCCCATTTGTAGTGCTCTTTTCTGAAGCATTTCTTTTATAGAACAGGAACTTAAAGAAAACCTCAGGCCTGTTCAGATAACCCATTTCTCTAGCTCACCTTGCAGGCGCTACATACAATCAGGAAGCCAAAAGTGACAACATGAAATAGACTTCAGGGCCCAAATTATAACCAGCTTCTGCCTGCAAAAACCAGACCAGACCAGTCTGAGACACAGTGGACCCCAGCCCTGACCTTTTACCACCTTTCCCCTCATTATAATGCTAAAAATCATGCCACAGGTGGAGACCCAATATGCCAAGAAAACATGCAGAGTATAGAGAAGCATGTTGTATTGATTGTGCCTGTGCACCCAACTTCCAGTGTTTCCCCACCCCAGAATGCTTAGATGGCCTTCCTTTCCTGCCTTAGCCTCTTCAAGAACTGCCCCTGCAGAGCAGGCTGATACCTCTGTTTTTGTGCTGTCTCCTTCATGCCTGGGCATAAGCTTGCAATGAACGCTATCCATACCATCCTTGGCCTTGTGTCTCTTTCTATGTTCAAGAGTCAGAGAACCACAAAGTCGGTAAAAATTTTATGAAAATAAATATGAGACAATATTAAAATACCCAGTAAACATTGATTTTGCAGTAACACTTCCCTTTGCAACAAAATTCATAATAGGACTTTTTATAGTGTTTTAGAATTTCAAAATAGATACCCTATACTACACACACACACACACACACACACACACACACACCCCTTAGGACTATTCAGAAATACCATTTATAGTAAATCTAATATTATAACCAGGATGTGCTTGAGCTGGGAGATTCTCATTGCTATGTCTGATGAAGAGGTATGGTTTGTTAACTGTAATTTCCTCCCTCAGCTTAGCTATCTCACTTGTTGCCATTTCCTTTTTAATTTTAAACTTTTCAGGCTTTCTTGTATCCCCTGTCATTCATCTTTTCCAGCCCTTTGCCGATCTCCAAGTAAAGTCTGCAAAAGTCCCTGGGTAATTCTCGCTCTCCAGTCTCTATTTTTGGGGGCACCCGGTCCTGCTTTTGGTGCTTGTGAAGAGCTGACACTTGTCTAACCTCCATGGCAATTTCTTTCTAATAGCATTCTCTCTGAAATTATATTCCAACACATCTCTCTCCCATTATATCAAGGTTTCTCAATCTGGAATCGGCTTAACAGTTACATAAATCCCCTAAAATTTTGTGCAAAATATGACTTCTATATGGATATATTAATTTTCCTAGAAATGACGTATTTTAAAAAGCACACTTTTTATTGTGGAAAATTTTGAACAAACATAAAGTAGAGAGAATATAACAAGTTTCCACATACCTGTTATGAATATTTTGCCCCTCTAATTTCACCGATCTGTTACTATTTTGTTTTTCTGGAGTATTTTAAAGGAAATCCTGGACATAATCAAGAATTTCTTCCACAGAGACAAGAATGCATCTCCAGCTCTTAGTTTTTTTTCCTTATATGACCTCCATGCCTTACGACAGCTAGCAAAATGCAGTGAATTCCTTAAGCTCATCTAATTCTAGCCGATATTCAAATCTCTTTGTTTTATTTATGTCATTTTATAGTTGGACTATTTGACTTTTTTTGAATGAGATATTTTAAAAAATTTTATCAAGACAGTTTTTTTAGTGCAGATTAAAGTTCATAGCAAAGCTGAAGGAAAGGTGCAGAGATTGCCTATATATTCCCTACGTCCTCTTTATGAACACGCCTACCAGAGAGTGGTGCATTAGTTAAAATTGGTGAACCTACATTGACATATCATAATGACCCAGAGTCAGTAGTTTATATTAGGGTTCATTCTTGGTGTTATACATTCTGCAGATTTTGACAAGTGTACGATGATATGTATACATCACTATGGTATCATACAGAGTATTTTCACGGCCATAAAATTTTCTGTGACCTGCTTATTTATATAAAAATTCACATAAGAATGTCCCCCACCTGGACCTGGCAACAACCAATCTTTTTTACTCCTCCACAATTTTGCCTTTCCTAGAGTGTTATATTTTTGGTATCATATAGTATATAAACTTTTCAGATTAGCTTATTTCACTTAGTAATAGGCATATATGGTACCTCCATGGCTCAATAGTTAATTTCTTTTTAGTGGTGAATGATATTCCATTGTCTGGATATTCCACAGTTTATCCATTCACTTACCGAAGGACATCTTGTTGCTTGCAAGTTTTGGCAATTGTGAAAAAAACTGCTATAAACATCTGTGTGTAGGTATTAATGTGGACATAAGTTTTCAACTCCATTGAGTATATACCAAGGAGTATGTGGGAAGGATCATGTGGTAAGAGTATATTTAATTTTGTAAGAAACTGCCAAATTGTCTTCCAAAGTGGCTTTGCCATTTCCCATTCCCACCAGCAATGTATGAGAGTTCCTGTTGCTCCACAACTTTGTCAGCACTTAGGATTGTCATGTTCCAGATTTTGGCCATTCTAAAAGGTGTGTACTGGTATCTCATTATTGTTTTAATTTGCATTTTCCTCATGACAAATGAAGTGGAGCATCTTTTCAAATATATATTTGCTATCTGTATAATTTGTTTGGTGAGATGGACTATTTGATTTTAGAGTCCAATTATCTTTTGTTTTGTTTTTTTGGTTTTGTTTTTATTTTTTCAAATTTTTATTTAAATTCTAGTTAGTTAACATATAGTGTAGTAATGGTTTAAGGAGTAGAATTTAGTGATTCATCACTTAAATATAGCACCCAGTGCTCAACCCAACAAGTGCCCTCCTAGATACCCATTGCTCATTAAGTCGATCCTCCCTACCCCCATCACCTCCCGTCCATCAACCCTCAGTTTTTTCTCTATAGTTAAGAGTCTCTTATGGTTTGCTTCCTTCTCTATTTTTCCCCCTTCCCCTATATTCATCTGTTTTGCTTCTTAAATTCAACAGATGAGTGAAATCATATAGTATTTGTCTTTCTCTGACTTATTTCGCTTAGCATAATACACTCTAGCTCCATCCATGTTGTTGCAAATGGCAAAATTATATTATTTTGATGGCTGAGTAATATTCCAGTGTGTGTGTGTGTGTGTGTGTGTGTGTACACACCACATATTCTTTAATATTCTTTATCCATTCATTAGAAGATGGTATGGTCCAATTGTTTAAATTAGAATTTAAACATAATTCACCATTTGTCTGGTAAATATCTAAAGTATCTTTATTTTCTAATAATCACCTTTTCCCCTTATTTTGTTGTTAGGTTATATGAGAAACTGAATTATTTATTCTATACAATATCCCATTGTCTGGATTCAAATGACTGCCATCTGGTATTGTCATTTAACTTCTAATTCCTCTGTCCCTGTATTTCTTTCTTTAAAAAAAAAAATAGAGAGAGAGAGGGGGAGAGAAAGAATCCCAAGTAGCCTCCATGTTGTCAGCATAGAACCAACATGGGGCTCGATTTCATGATCTGTGAGATCATGACCTGAGCTGAAATCAAGTCAGACACTTAAACAACTGAGCCACCCAGGAGCCTCTGTCCTTGTATTTCTTATAATCTGTAAACCAGTCCATTTACAACTGTTTTACAGAATATAAGAAATACAGGGACCCCGTTTACAACTGGTTTACAGAATATAAGAAATACAGGGACAGAGGCTCCTGGGTGGTTCATTATTCTATTCTTTTTTAAAATATTGAAGTAAAAATATTATTTTTTCAGAAGATGAGAATAAAAAATTCATAAGCATATCTGAAATGTATGCCAGAATTAAAAAACCAGTAATTGTGCTTTTAGATCTAAAAGATTTAAATGTATATCCTAATAGTTTGATACACATACATATTATCAAAGGATCTAAAAGATTTAAATGTATATCCTGATAGTTTGATACACATACATATTATCAAAGTAGTCCTCCACCTCCCCCTCCAATCTAGTTAATTAACACATCCATCACCTCACATCTTTCTTTTTTCTTTTTCTAATCTTTCACATTAGATCCTTGGGCCTCATTTATGTATAACTGAAAGTGTGTATACTTTCACCAGTCTCCCTATTTCACCACTCCTCAGACCCTGGCACCACTTTTCTGCTCTGTGTTCCTGTGAGGTTGACTTTTTTTTTTTTTTAAATTCCACCTATAAGTGATGCCATGTAGTATCTTTCTCTGTCTTGCTTATTTCACTTAGCATAATACCCTCAAGATCAATCCATTTTACTGCAAATGATAGGTTTTCTTTTCTTTTCTTGTGACTGAATATTGTGAATAATGTACAGTAAATGAGAATGCTGATATCAATTTGATACCTAGTCACATAGTAATTCATATAGCTGGGTCATATAGTAATTCTGTTTTTCATTTTTTGAGGAATTTCCATATTGTTTTCTGTGGTGGCTACAACTATTTACATTCCTACAACAGTACAAAACAGTTATGTTTGCCTTCATTCTCATCGACACTTATTATTTGTTGTCTTTTTGATGATGGCCATTGTAATAAGCATGAGGTGATATCTCATTGTGGTTTGATTTGCATTTTCCTGATGATTAGTCATGTTGAGTATCTTTTCATGTATCTGTTGGTCATTTGTATGTCTTTGGAAAAATATTATTCAAATCCCTTATCAGGTATATGATTTGCAAATATTTTCTCCCATTCTATAGGTTGTCTTTCAATTTTGTTGTTTCCTTTGCTATGCAGAAACTTTTTAGTTTGATTAGTCTCATTTTTTAATTTAAATTTTGCTTCTGTTACCTTTGCTTTTGGTATAAAATTAAAAAAAATCATTGCCAATCAATCATTTTCAAGGAGCTTACAACTTATGTTTTCTTATAGAAGTCTTATAGTTTCAGAACTTACATTAAAGAATTTAATCCATTTTGAATTGCAGTGTAAATAAGAGTCCAGTTTCATTCTTTGCATGTGTCTATACAGTTTTCCCAACACCATTTATTGAAGAGACTATTCTTTACCCATTGTATATTCTTGGTTGCTTTGTTTGTCGTAAATAAATTGACCATATATGCATGGGTTTATTTTGGTCTCTCTGTTTTGTTCTACTGATGTGTTGTCTGTTTTCATGACATTAGCATATGCTTTTGATTACTGTAGCTTTGTAATATAGTTTGAAATCAGCAAATATGATGCCTCCAGCTTTGTTCTTTCTTAAGATTGTTTTGTCTATGGGGGTTCTTTTGTGGTTTCATACATATTTTAGGATTATTGTTCTATTTTTGTGAAAAATGCCATTGGCATTTTGGCAGGGTTTGCACTGAATCTAGAGATTGCTTTAGGTAGTATAGACATTTTAACCATGTTAATTCTTCCAGTCCATGAGCATGGAATATCTTTCCATTTGTTTGTGTTTTCTTCAATTTCTTTCATCAATATCTTATAGTTTTCAGTGTATAGGACTTTTATCTTCTTGTTTAATTTTATTCCTAGGCATTTGCTTATTTTTAGTGCAATTGCAAATAAGACTGTATTCTTATTTTCCCTTTGTGATAATTCATTGTTGGTGTATAAAAATGAGACCGATTTTTCTGCAGTCATACTGTGTCTTGAAATTTCATTGAATTAGTTTAATTCTAAAGTTTCTTTTTTTGAGTCTTTAGAGTTTTCTATATATGATGTTATGTCATCTGCAAATAGAGACAGTTTTATTTCTCCTTTACAATTTGGATGCCTTTTATTTTTCTTGCCTAATTGGTATGGCTAGTATGTCCAATACTACGTTGAATAAAAATGGTGAGAGTGAGCATCTTTGTCTTGTTCTTGATCTTAGAGGAAAGCTTCAGCTTTTCACCATTATGATGTTAGCTGTGGGCTTGTCATATGTAACCTTTATTATGTTGAGGGATGTTCTCTCTATACTCATTTTGTTAAGAGCTTTGATCACAAATGGATGTAGAATTTCATCAATTGCTTTCTCTGCATCTATTGAAATATATGATTTTTATCCCTCATTTTTTGATGTGGTTTATTACATTGATTGATTTGCTGGTGTTGAAGCATCTTAGCATCCTTGGAATAAATTCTACTTGATTATGATATATTTCATTTTAATGTACAGTTGAATTCATTTTGCTAAGATTTTGTTAAGGATTCTGCATCTATGTTCATCAGGTATTGGCCTTTAGTTTTCTTTTGTTTGTTGTTGTTGTTGTTTTCCTAATATTGGTATCAGGGTCATGATGGCCTTGTAAAATGAGTTTGGAAGTGTTTTCTCCTCTTCTGTTTGTTTGCTTTTTTCTTTTTTTCCGAAGAATTTGAGAATGACTGGTATTAATTCTTCATTGACTATTTGGTAAAATTCAACAGTGAAGCTGTCTGGTCCTGCATTTTTGTTTGGTGTGAGGTTTTTGATTACTTATTAAATCTCCTTACTAATAATTGGTCTATTCAGATTTTCTATTTGTTTATGGTTCAGTCTTGATAAATTATATGCTTCTAAAAATGTAAACTTTTTAAAAAAAATGGATAATGCAATTTGTTGGCATAAAATTGTTCCTAGTAGTCTCTTCTGATCCTTTTTACCTTTGTGGTATTATTTGAAATGTTTCCTTTTTTATTTTGAATTTTATTTATTTGATTCCTCTCATTTTTTACTTAGTGTGTCTAGCCAAAGATTTGTCTATTTTGTTTATCTTTTCAGAGACTGAGTACTTAGTTTCATTGATTTCTTTTTTTTTTTTTTTTTTTTTTTTTAGTTTCTATTTTATTTATTTCCACTCTGGTTTTTATTATTTCCTTCCTTTGGATAACTGTGGGCTTAGTTTTTTTTTTCATCCTAGTTCCTTGAATTGTAAAGTCAGATTATTTATTGAGATTTTTCTTATTTCTTAATTTAGGTGTTTATTGCTATGAACTTCCCTTTTAGAACTGCTTTTCCTGCATTTAATATTTTGGTTTATTGTTTTTCCATTTTCATTTGTTTTAAAATATTTTTTGACTTCTTTTCTGATTTCTTCTTTGACTCATTGGTTGTTCACTATCTTGTTTAATCTCCATATATTTGTGAATTTTCCAGTGTTCTTTTAATAAATTTCTACTTTTATATCATTGTGAATGGAAATGATGCTTGATATGGTTTCAGTCTTCTTAACATTATTAAGGCTTGCTCTGTGGCCTAACGTGTATCTCTCTTGGAGAATGTTCCATGAACATTTGAGAACGATGTATATTCTAATGCTGTTGGATGGAAAGTTATGCATATGTCTCTTAGTCTATTTGGCCTATACTGTTATTTATATCTGCTGTTTCTTTATTTACTTTTTTTCTGGATGATCTATCCATTGATGATCTATCTACTTCTCCTTTTTGCTCTATTAGTATTTGCTTTATATATTTAGGTGTTCTGATGTTGGGTGCATATATATTTGTAATTATTATATCCTCTGGATGAAATGGAACTTCTATCATGATATAATGACCTCATTTGTCTCTTGTGATAATTTTTGACCCAAAGTCTATTTTTTCTTATATAAGTATAGCCACCCCTGCTTTTTTGTTACCATTTACATGGACTATCTTTTGTCATCTCTTCTTTTCAGTCTACGTTTGTCCCTAAAACTAAAGTAAGTATCTTGTAGGCAGCATATTATAGAATCTTTTAATATTATAGAATTTTTTAATGTTTTATATCTATTCAGTCACTCTTTGTCTTTTGCATAGAGAACTTAATCCGTTTACATTTAAAATAATTATTGATAGGTAAGGACTTACTGTTCCAATTTGTTAATTATTTTCAGTTTTGTTATACCTTTGTTCTTTTCATCCTTGCTGTCTTCCTTTGTGATGATAATTTTTGTAGTGGTATGCTTTCATTCCTTTTACTTTATCTTTTGTGTATCTATTTGATATTTTTTCTTACAATAAGGCTTACATAAAAAAATTATAGTTATAAGTCTGTTCTAAGCTTTTAAAAACACTACTTCAACTACATACAAAAACTCAACGTTTTAGTGCCCTCCATAGTTCGTGTTATTTATGTCACAATTTACATTTTTTATATTGTTTATTATTGACAAATTACTATAGTTTTGTTATATTTAATAATTTTGTTTTTTTTAATTTTCAACAAGAATTCAAAGTGATTTGCACACCACCATCACAATATTAGAGTATTTTGAATTTCAGTATATATTTACTTTTTCTATTGAGTTTTATACTTTTAAATGCTTCCATATTACTAATTAACGTCTGTTCATTTCTATCTGAAGACCTGCTTTTAATATTTCTTTGATGTAGTTCTAGTGGTAGTGAACTTTTTCAGCTTCATTTGTCTTGAAATATCTTTATTTCTCCTTTATTAGTGAAGGACAACTTTGCTAAGTATAGTATTATTGGCCACTCTTTTTCTTTTAGAATGATGAATATATCACCAAGGTTGTGAAATGCATCACTCTCTCAACCTGCAAAATTTTTCCTGAGAAATCTGCTGTTAGTCTTATGGAGTTTTCCTTATATGTGATGAATCAACTTTTCTTGTTACCTGGTACTTCTGACTGACTGGCTATAAATCAGAGACTTCCACGACTCTCTCACTGGGTTCGATTAATTTGTGAGGGTCGCTCACATAACTCAGGGAAACATTTTATTTGCTTGATTATCAGTTTATTATAAAATGATATAACTCAGGAATAGACAGATGAAATTCTGTATAGGTAAGGTATGGGAAAATGTCATGGAGCTTCCATCCTCTTTCAGGTGTGCCACTCTTCTGAGATTTCCATATGTTCACCAACCTAGAAGCTTTCCAAAATTTGTTCTTTTGGGTATTTATGGAGGCCTCATTACATAGGCAGATTAATTAAATTATTGGCCACTGGTGATTGAACTTAATCTCCAATCCCTCTCCTCTCCCTAATGGTCAGGTGGTGAGACAAGAAGTTCCAACCTGTCCTCAACTCACTCACATCCTTAGGTACTTTCCAAAAGTCACCTCATCAGCACAACAAAAGATACCTCTATTGCTCTCATCATTTAGAAAATTCTGAGGGCTTTAGGAGCTCTGTTCCAGAAATGGGAATAAAGATCAAATAGACATTTTTATAATGTCACAGTATCACACATACAAAAATAAAATTAGAGATAGTGTATATCAGTTATGTAGGTTGTTAATAAACTTCAAATTGTAAATGAGGGTCAGGTTGACAATTTTTTCCACAAGGAAAATGGTCAGCATAGATCTATTGGCAAAGCAAGCTCCAACAATGTTGTAAAGCAGATTTACTTATTCCCAATGTACCTTCAGCTCCTACTCTTCTGGTCTTTTTTCAAATCATATATTAAAAAACCTCATGCTCATATTAGATTTTTAGGGCATCCCACTGTGGTACTTTACATTGTTGGACTCAAAATGATATTTTTTGTGTATGGTTTTCTCAGAGTTCTCTTCTTTCTTTGCTTGTATGAAAAAGGAGTAGTGTTGTGTGAATTCCTGAGTAACATTTTAATTGGAGAATAATGGACAAAATATTTTAATCCAAATAAATCATTTTCATGGTTTTTTTTTTTTTTGTAAATCATGGTAAATCAATGGAATGAGAGCCATTATAGAGAAAGAAAAATCTTTCAGCATCTTTAAATCATCCACAACTTTCTTCATGTCTTTGTGAAGGTCTGAAATAGCTAAAGGAGTTGTTCCAGTTGAATAGGTGAATTTTGGCTAATGTTTGATTTAAAATTCTAGTCAAAATCCTGGGAAAAGCTTCTGACATTAAAACTGCTGACGTAGGGGGCACCTGGATGGCTCAGGCAGTTAAGTGTCTGATTCTTGGTATTGACTCGGCTCATGCTCTCACAGTTTGACCTGCACTGGGCTCTGTGCTGATGGTATGGAGACTGCTTGGAATTTTCTGATTCCCTCTCTCTCTCTTCCCCTCCCCTGTTGCTCTCTCTCAAAAGAAGTAAATAAACATACTTTTAAAAAACCTGTTGACATAGGTAAGTTCTATTCACAACCATACGTCATAGAAATCAATCTTCCTAACACTTGCATCCAATTTTCTTGAATAAGGAGCATAGGTCTATGGAAAGACTAAAAATTAGTCAGATTTTCAGGCAATAAAAATAAATAAAAGGCATCTAACTTGGTAAGGAAGAAATAAGACTTTCACTCTTTGCAGATGACATGATACTTTATATAGAAAACTCAAAACACTCCACCAAAAAACTGCTAGAACTGATAAACAAATTCACTAATGTTGCAGGATGCAAAGTCAATGTACAGAAATCTGTTGCATTTCTTTTTTTTTATTTTAGAGAGCATGCTGGTGGGAGGGAGTGGGAGAGAGAGAGAGAAAGAGAGAGAGAGAGAGAGAGAGAGAGAGAGAATCTTAAACAGTCTCCATGCTCATCACAGAGCATGACAAGGGGCTTGATCCCATGACCTGGGATCATGACCTGAGCCAAATTCAAGAGTCAGACACTCAACCAACTGAATCACCCAGGAATCCCCCCCAGTACACCAGTAATGAAGCAGCAGAAAGAGAAATCATTTCTGTACACCAGTAATGAAGCAGCAGAAAGAGAAATCAAGGATTATCAATCCATTTACAATTGCATCAAAAACAATAAAATACCTAGGAATAAACCTAACGAAAGAGGTGAAAGACCTATAGTCTGAAAAATATAACACAATGATGAAAGAAATTGAAGATAACACAAAGAAATGAAAAAATATAGCATGCTCACCCTCCTCCCCTCTGGTAACCATCAGTTTGTTCTCAATAGTTAAGAGTCTGTTTATTGGCGTGTTTCTCTCTCTCTCTTTTTTCTCCTTGCTTGTTTTATTTTTTAAATTCTATATATGACTGAAATCATATGGTCTTCATGTAAACATATGAGATACAATAATTTTGTATAATTAGATATCCAAACTTCAAAAAAATACAAAAACACTAATTCAAAGGGATACATGCACCTCTGAATTTATAGCAGCATTATCTACATAGCCAAGATATGGAAACAGCCCAAGTGTCTATCAGTTGACAAATAGATGAAGAAGTAATATACATATATTACATATATTACATATATGTATATACATATACAATGGAATATTATTCAGTCATAAAAAGAGTGAAATCTTGCCATTGGCAATGACATGAATGGAGCTAGAGAATATAATGCTAAGTGAAATAAGTCAGAGAAAGATAAATACCATATGATTTGACTTGTATGGAATTTAAGAGACAAAACAAATGAGCAAAGGGAAAAAAAAGAGAGAGTGAGGGAGACAAACTAAGAAACAGACTCTTAACTATAGAGAACAAATTGATGATTACGAGAATAGAGGTGGGTGGAGGGATGAGTGAAAATAGTTGATGGGAATTAAGGAGTGCACTTGTGTTGAGTACCGGGTGTTGTATGGAAGTGTTGAATCACTATATTATATACCTAAAACTAATATTACACTCTATGTGAAGTGGAATTTAAATAAAAACTTAAAAAAATAAAACAAAAATTAGTCTGAAGTTAATTAAACAAATGGAAGAGAAAATCACATTTATGTGTATAGTGGTCATATTCCTTTAATTTTTATTTCATTTCCTATATTAGTATTGTGTTTTCTCTTTTTAAATTCATTCTTGCTAAAGGTTCATCAATCTTATTTACCTTTCAGAGAACCAGCTTTTTGCTTCATTGATTTTCTTTATTTCTTTCCTGTATTTCAAAATTCCAGTGAAGGATGAATGAACATTTAGAAGTTTTTTGCCTTCTTGTGAAGGATAATATCCTTCTTTATTCCTGAAAATTTTCTTTGCTTGGAAGTTCACTTGGTTTGATATTAATAAAGTCACTTCAGCTTTCTGTTGATTAGTGTTTGCAGCCTACCTATATCATTATATTTGAAGTAAGTTTACTGTGGAAAACCTAGAATTGAGTCTTTTTTTCTCAATGTTGACAATATATCTTTTAACCAGTGTGTTTAGACCATTTACGTTTAATGCATTTATTGATACTTTTGGATTTAAGTCTACTATTTTGTTAGTTGTTTTTTATCTTCTTTTCATCACTACACTTTTTCTCTTCTCTCTGACACTCTAATACATGGCATGAGCCTTTTGCTACTGTCCCACTGGTCCCTGAGTTTCTGTTCATCTTTTAATTTCTTCTTTCTGTTGCTCAGATTGGCTCATTTCTGTTACACCATCTTCAAGTTCGCTGACTTTTTGCTTTATTATCTTAATTCTGCTATTGAGTTTATCCAATGTATTTTTATATAAATTATTTTGCTTTTCAATTCACCCTTCTCTATACCTTATATTTATTTTCCAGGTTTTTTTTTTAAATTTTAACATTTGTTGCAAGGGTGTTTTCAATTGCTAGTTCATGTATTTTAGTCTTTGCCCATTAATCTAACAATTGTGTTATCTTGGCATTGATTTCAATTTATTTGTTTTTTCATGTGAGTTGAAATTTTCTTGGTTTATCATATGTCAGGTAGTTTTCAATTATATAGTGGATATTTTGAACATTACATTTTGAGACTCTGAGCCTTATTTAAATTCATGGAGAATGTAGCTTTTTTTGTTTTAGCAGGCAATTGATTTAGTTAGATTCAGACCACAAATTCCTACCTACCTGCTGTGGGCTATGGTATCAATGTCAGTTTAGTTTTCAAAGCAGTGGGGCCTATAGTAACTTCAGATCTTAAAGTCTTTGGTGTACTGATTAGGATCAGAGTCCACACAGATGCAGGTCAGGAGAGAGCTCAGGAGTTCATAAACAACTTTATGAATTTTCTTTGCCAAGGTTTTCCCTCACCATCCTTTCCTTGGTGCTTTTTGATTCCCTGAGCCCCATTTTTGATCCTCTGTCTGGAAAACTGGGGATTTAGTGACCTTCTCTGTCATGTACTTTTGTGATTGGGCTCACATTCTGGCCCAATAAGAGGGAAGACAGAGAGAGGATAAAAGCAACATGATTTTGTACTACCCTCTTTCAACTTCAGCTTTGCAGAACAAGGAATAAGGTTTCTTGCCTCAGGATTTGGGACTCTTACAGGATCTCCTAGCAATTACTGTTAATCCTACCATGGAATTTTTGGGGGGCTGGAACATGGCAGAAAGAAAAAAATATTTTTTCCCCCACCTGAACATTAAGAGTTTCCTTTCCTACTTCTTAGCCAGTGTAGAATGCTTCTCCTGGAGTTCAGTCTGTCTGTGCCACAGTGCTTACTTCTGGGTTTCAGGCTTCACTGAATTCAAGTTACAGGCTGCTGGAGAAGAAGAATGGTAAATTTACCACTGATTCTGTGGTATTTCATATTAAAATGTTCTTCCTTGATGTAGCTGCAACTATTTATTTTTTTAATGTTTGTTTATTTTTGAGAGAGAGACAGAGACAGAATGCAAATGGGAGAGGAACAGAGAGAGAGGGAGACACAGAATCTGAAGCAGGCTCCAGGCTCTGGGCTGTCAGCACAGAGTCCGACATGGCACTTGAACTCACAAACCATGAGATCATGATCTGAGCTGAAGTCAGACACTCAACTGGCTGATCCACCTGGGTACCCCTGCAACTACTTATTTTTAGAGTCTTCAAATAGTTGTCCAATGTCTTCTTTCTGGGTTTTATAGTTATATTCAGTATGAAAGAAAGAATAAAGCATGGTTACCCCTTTTCATCGTTAATCACAACCATGAGCTAAATGTATAATTTTATTTACTTTTTAGAAAAGTTTATCTATCTATTTATTTTGAGTGAAAGAGAGAGCACAAGTGGGTAGGAACAGAGAAAGAGGGAGAGAGAATCTCAAGCAGGCTCCACACTGTCAGCACAGAGCCCAATGCAGGGCTCTAACTCACAAACTGTGAGATCATGACCTGAGCCAAAATAAAGAGTAAGATGCTTAACTGAGTGAGTCACCCAGATGTCCCTAATTTTATTAATTTTTAATGAATTTAAATTTAAATAGCCACTGTGACTGGTGGCTACCATATTACATGGCACAATTTTAGAGTGCCTGATATTTAAAAAAAATTTTTTTTAAGTTTATTTATTTTGAGAGAGGGAGAGAGCAGGACAGGGGCAGAGAGTGAGGATAGAGAAAGAGAGAGAGAGAGAGAATATCCCAAGCAGGCTCTTCACTGTTGATGCAGAGGCTGATGCAGGGCTTAAACTCACAAACCACAAAATCATGACCTGAGCTGAAGTCAGATGCTTAACAGACTGAGCCACCTAGATGCCCCTAGAATGACTAATACGAAAGCAATTGTGAATTTCACAAATTCATTAGACGCTACCATTTCTCTAGCAGAACTAGAATATGCCTTGTGGTAAAATTACTAATCAAATTCTGTCAGGAGACCATGGAAATCCTTTATAAAACAAAGATGGAAGATTTCAAAGAATGAAACAAGCTTCATGATTTTCATAATATCATGTTTATAATTAGAAACATCAAACGCTGTGCTATTCTTAACTCAAGAGTGTATAAATACAGAGATAGTAGGAAAATTTCTGTTATTCATTTGCATTACCAGAGAAAAATTTGGTAATAAGGTAGTCATCTAAATGAGTAGGTTCTGATGTAACTCAGAGCAGAAGAAATCATTCAGTTTCTTTCATTAGATGATGAGATTTCATTAGATGATGAAATTTCAGTAGTTTCCTAGTTGTTTTATCTGGAACACAAATCTACAAATGTATAAAAAAAATAGACAGTGACTTTTTTATGTACCCTAATTTTAAACTTCAGCTTTTTTTTTTTTTTTTTTTTACGTAGAAATTTTACTTACAAAGGGAATTGGTGATTAAATGCAGACACTGTCACAAGTTTGGTTCCTAAACCCGTATTTCCTATAAAATTATTTTTCCTTAGCAAATTACAAAGTGACCATAAAAACATGATAGATGATAGAATTCACTTTATTTTTAGGATTCAGCTAAAATGGTTTTTTCAATTTTGTATCCTTGATACAACGTTATGATGAAGAATAAAATTGAAGAATAACTGTTCTGTAATGACTCTTATATACCTTTAGTGGTTAAAGCCCTTTGGGAATTGATGGTAAACCTGCTTAGGCTGAATTCTGGGCTATAATTTCAGGCATTCTTGGACAGCTTTTGTATTGTATTTATGATTGTATGTTACTTAACTATAGACATGTCCTAATATCATATTTATTTTTTCTGTTGTTTAAATTGAATCAGGGGCACCTGGGTGGCTCAGTCAGTTAAGTGTCTGACTCTTGATTTCAGCTCAGGTCATGATCTCATGGTTAGTGAATTCAAGCCCTGCATCAAACTCTGCACTGACAGCATAGAGCCTGTTTGGGGTTCTCTGTCTCCTCTCTCTCTGTCTCTCCCCACCTCTCAAAATGAATGAACATAAATAAAAATACATATTTAAAGCTAGTGATTATTAAATATCAATTTTCACTACCAATGGTTTAAGTAGATCTAGGAGAAATAGATGTTTTCTCCTGGATATTCATTGTTTTCATTTTGATATTGAAAACATGTCTCCATTTTCCTTTTCATTTTGTCTAATTTAATTTTGTATAGAGATGGGTAGAAGTAATAAGAAAGCAGAAAAGCTCAGACAAATGTTGATTCTAGTTTTGTTTCCAGTAATTCTACATTAATCAAAATTTATTTCATAGTGATATATAAGTTGGCTTGACAATTATGGAAACTTAAGTAATACATATAAGGGGATGATTGTACTGAAGCAAATATGGTCCTGAGCATCACAAGTCAATCTCAAAGATTTTTCTTGGGAACGTTTGAAGAGGTTTCCAAAGTTTGGAGCTCTGGAAACCTGAAATTACACATAACCAAAATATGCCTATCTTCCAAGAGCACTATTCTTCTCTTCCACAAGTATATGTTGAGTGTCTACTCTCTTGTAGACACTGGGGATATTACAGTGAAAATTGACAAAATTTTTTTTTTTGTGAAAGTCACCCTATAGTTTCTCTGCAATTTATGCCTTTTAGTAATTTGAGAT
This sequence comes from Leopardus geoffroyi, assembly GCF_018350155.1. Classification (NCBI taxonomy): domain Eukaryota; kingdom Metazoa; phylum Chordata; class Mammalia; order Carnivora; family Felidae; genus Leopardus; species Leopardus geoffroyi. The sequence goes on from NC_059339.1 coordinate 41,627,141, forward strand.
TGATTATAGAACCTCATTGGACTGGGTACCATAAGTACTAATGTTCTGGAAAAATTGCTGCCCACATTTGTATATCACAACTTCTGGAGATTAAGCATATGTTTCTTACTATATGTTCCAGAGTCTCCGTATAGATATTCTTGAGTATATTTTGTTTTGTTTTAATACAGGTCATTTTACAAAATGACCCAATGTGATTCTTTTAGACTCTCTCATAGAGACAGATCTTATCTTTCTGATACTGACCTTTCTGGACCTCATGAAAACCCATACATAAAATTTTCTTTTTGGCCTAATACTACATAAGTAGTATGTACATAAATATGTAGATGCAGGACAAGAAAGATCCTATTACTCAATGTAAACTGATCCTGAGAAATAAGATATCCAGGAAGGTGAGAAAGTCAGTTATGATAAACTATAATCATTTTTGCTTTTATTCATCAAAAGGGTATTTGTGACCCCAATTTACAATGTGAGGTGGATGGGGGATATTTCACCACATATCCACCAGTTCTCTGGATACTTAAGGGTATCCTATATATTATTCAACTCAATTCTGACACTGTCTACCCAGATAGCATCAGATTCCACAGGTTGAGGTTTCCATCTCACAAGACCATTCTCCCTCCACCCCAACTACCTACCCACTTCAGTTGCTAGTTGCAAGCCCAGGTTGTCACCTATGTTTCTGATTGACTATAAATCAGAGGTTCCTACCATCCCCTTTTTGGGTTTGATAAAAGTGGCTCACAACTCAGAGAAACATTTTAGTTACTAGATGATTAGATCAATTATAAAAGGATATAACTCAGGGACAGCCAGATGGAAGAGATGCTGCCTAGGGCAATGTATGGGGAAAGGGTAAGAAAATTCCATACTCTGAGTGCATCACTCTCTCTAAATCTCCATGTTCTCACCAACCCAGAAGCTCTTCAAACCCTGTCCTTTTGAGTTTTATGGAAATTTTATTACATAAGCAGGATTGATTAAATTGTTACTCATTGGCCATCAACTCAACCCCCAGACTCTCTGCTTTCCCCAGAGGTCAAGGGGGTCAAGGAAGAAGACAGAAATTTCCAACTTTCAGATGGTAGGAAAGTCACCTCGTTAACATAACAAAACATAACTTTATCACTCTCAACACTTAGAAAATCCTGTGTTTAATTGAATTTAACTTTTATTATATTATTTAATTTTATTTTTTTTCAGAGCATCCAGTATAATTTATTTTATTTTTAAAAAATTATTATATTATTATTATTATTATTATTTTGATGTTTATTTATTTTTCAACGTTTATTTATTTTTGGGACAGAGAGAGACAGAGCATGAACGGGGGAGGGGCAGAGAGAGAGGGAGACACAGAATCGGAAACAGGCTCCAGGCTCTGAGCCATCAGCCCAGAGCCTGACGCGGGGCTCGAACTCACGGACAGTGAGATCGTGACCTCGCTGAAGTCGGACGCTTAACCGACTGCGCCACCCAGGCGCCCCTGATGTTTATTTATTTTTGAGAGAGACAGAGTATGAATGGGCTGGGGCAGAGAGAGGGAGACACAGATTTGAAGCAGGCTCCAGTCTCTGAGCTGTCAGCACAGACCTGACACAGGTCTCAAACCCACGAACTGTGAGATCATGGCCTGAGCCGAAGTCAATTCTTAATAGACTGAGCCCCCCAGGTGCCCCTTATTTATTTATTTTTTAAATTTATTTATTTAAATTCAAATTAGTGACATACAGTATAGTATTGGTTTCAGGAATAGAACCCAGTGATTCATCACTTATGTATAACACCCAGTGCTCATCCCAAGTGCCCTCCTTAATGCCTATCACCCATTTAGCCCCTTCCCCCACCCACCTCCCCTCCAGAAACCCTGTTTGTTCTCTGTATTTAAGAGTCTCTTATGATTTGCCTCCCTGTATGTTTTCATCTTACTTTTCCTTCCCTTCTCCTATGTTCATCTGTTGTGTTTCTTAAATTCCACATATGAGTGAAATCATATGATATTTGCCTTTCTCTGAATGACTTATTTCACTTAGCATAATAGTTCCTAGTTCCATCCATGTTGTTGCAAATGGCAAGTTGGCTGCAAAGTGGTACAACCACTCTGGAAAACAGTATGGAGTTTCCTCAAAAAATTAAAAACAGAACTACGCTATGACCCAGCAGTTGCACTACTATGTATTTTTCCAAAGGATACAAAAATGCTGATTTGAAAGCGCACATGCACCTCTGTTCCACTGTTTATAGCAGTGCCATCAACAATAGCCAAAGTATGGAAAGAGCCCAACTGTCCACTGACTGATGAGTGGATAAAGAAGATATACCTACAGACATACAAGGGAACATTACTTGGTTATCAAAAAGAAAATTCCAAATGTTTTAGAAGCTCTGTGCTAGAAAAAAGGGCAAAACCCAAGGATATATTTATAATTAAAAATACAAAATCACACTAACTAATGGTTATTATCTATAGGTTTTTAGGACACTAACCATCCCTAAAAATGTAAATGCAGTGTAATGTTCTGTCAGATGTCTATGTTTTAAAGTCAGTTTATTAAAAGTAGTGAATCACATGAAGTTCTAGAAGTTTGCCCAATTCACTAATCCTGACATGGAAGACAGCTTACTGATATGAATGCACAGAGAAGAGCCCTGAGACATTAGAGAATTGGAGGTGATGTTACATATATCATGTGGGAGTAAAGATGTTTACCTCATTGCTAGGCTGCCCCTTTGATCTCAAGATGACAAAGAGGCTGAGCTTTCCCTCTTTTGTAATGGGCACATTAGAAGGAAAATAATGAACAAGTGAATCTGGACTGTGACATTAGAAGGAGGTTCAAGTAGACAGGATGTTCAGGTCAAGAAGCTTTGGTGGCAAGTACCAGAAAGCTGGCTGTATGGTTTTGAGGACTAGGGTAGGATGCACATTTTTGGAAAGTCTTTGGCTAGGGAACTAAGGTAGAGCTCTAGTGTTGTACTTACAGAGGTACTGGGCATGAAATGAAGGCATGGGCCTAGGACAGAGTAACAAAATAATAAATTCTAGTAATCCAGCTACTGGAAGAAAGGTATGATATTCCAAAAACGTATTTCTGAATGTCTCTTCTGTACCAGATACTGCTTTACTGAAGAAAATGGGCAAAGTGACTGCCCCCATGGAGCTGACCTTTTAATGAAGAGAGACAGAAATTAAACAAGATGAACTTGTAAAATAGATGGCATTTTGAATGGTGATAAGTGCTATAGAAAAAAAAAACAGAGAAGTAGATAGAGTATTATTAGAGAGTTATGTGTACAACTTTAGTGTGGTTAGGAAGGTCCTCGCTGAGAAGGTGATACTTGAGAAGGGTATAAGATTAAAAAGTGACTAGCCTTGAGGTGGATCATGCTGAGTTTCTTTTGTGGTATTAAACAATTACCTGAGTGTAGATAGGAACAATCTCAGGGTCTGGAGTAGTGATGAAACGGTGGGGTTCTTAAGTGGTCCCGGCTTTGAAGATTAGGAACTCTGGTTCATGGAGTTAAGAAGTCCTGTTTATACAATAACCATGAAGAAGTGAAAGAATTTCAGAATCCGCTTGATGGATCTGATTGATGCACCTGGCCAGATTGGGCACTGGTACTCTTAGGAAGTGAGGGACCTGGAGAAAGGATGCTAGGTAAATCAGTAAGATTGAAGTCAGTAAATGGGATGAAGGAATGGCTAAACCAGAAAGACTAGAAGCAAAATGGGTAACAGGAAATCTGCAGGGATAGCTTCCTGTGCTAAGCTTTCAAGTACCATCCAGACTAATCTATTGGCCCCACCCTTCAGGTAGATCTTTCTTGAATATAAAATACTCACAAACTTAAGGTGACTTTTATGGGTTATATACTCACCTCTTAACAGTAGATCCACATGCTCGAGTCTGACTTGGGTAAGATTGCCAGATAAAGTATAGGATGCTCAGATGAATTTGGATTTTAGATAAACAATGAAAAATCTTTTAGTATAAATATGTCTCAAATATTGCATGGGATATACTATAGTAGGTTTACTTATACTAAAAATTTATTTGCTATTTTTGTGAAATTCAAATTTATTTCAGCATATTTTCTTTGCTAAATCTGGCAACTCTGTATGTGAAACTCATTTGGAGGTCCAGATCCTGGTTAGCCAGACTTGGAGATATGTGGGGAAGTCAAGACCTCCTTTCTCTTCAGTAGCTTTTTGGTTTTTAGAGATATTAGCACCCTCCATATCTGAGGTCTTAAAATGGACACTTAACGGCTTTTTAGAGAACTCTGTTTACAGGAATGGTGTAATTAATGGCTGGTGATGAATTGTATTCCTTGGGAGCAGCATATAAACTTTTAGCACCATAGAACTTATGTAGGAAATATAAGATTAGAGTGGTGGTAGGAGTCCTGAGCCACACCTAATGGGTCTCCCTTTATCTTCTGTGGTGATGATTCCTAAAGTGTGTCTGTGAAAACCTGGGACTCTTTCCACTGCTGTAGCATCAAGAATTGGCTAAAAAGGGGCACCTGGGTGGCGCAGTCGGTTAAGCGTCCGACCCCAGCCAGGTCACGATCTCGGGGTCCGTGAGTTCGAGCCCCGCGTCAGGCTCTGGGCTGATGGCTCAGAGCCTGGAGCCTGTTTCCGATTCTGTGTCTCCCTCTCTCTCTGCCCCTCCCCCGTTCATGCTCTGTCTCTCTCTGTCCCAAAAGTGGATAAACGTTGAAAAAAAAATTAAAAAAAAAAAAAAAAAAAAGATCACCAGTAATTAAAAAAAAATCCCCCTCTACTGTGTTTGGGAGCAAGCATTCTAAATACTTAGGTAGGGATGAAGGGATCTAAAGGGATGAGACAATTTTTTTCTAAAGAAAATGAGTTTAAATGGAATATATTTCTAATGGTGAGAATATCTGGGAAAAATATATTAACTTTGTCAAGGAGGGAGTTCTGTCTCCCCACCACCCACACTTTTCTTTTTGCCATGATAGCTCTCATTATAATGCCAAAGTTATTTTTTTCATAGAGAATTAGACCCTATTTTATTCCTAGCACAAAAAAATTGTAGCATGCATTTTGATTTGCTTTTGATTAAATTCTCACCCGTTTTGAAGATCTTCAGATAATTGCTGAAAGAGTCAAAGGTTACTTAAGAATACTGAAGTACATCCAGACAATACATATGGTATTTTAATTAATCTTCATATAAATTTCTATCGGTGCTTTCTGCTGTTGTCATTGTTGGATAGTTTAGAAGACATATGAACATACTTAATTATAGTTGGCTTTAGTGTGGGCAAGGTCATGTGGAAAATGCTATTTTGAGGAATCAGATTTATACTGTGATTCTTAGAATTCACTTTGAGAATCATCTGTTAGAATCAAGTGTACTCCCAAATTAGGGATACCATGTTTATTTCTGACTTCTTTTCAAGTTAAGATGCTATGTAGATTTGATATAATAGAATACATAATGGAATGTATTATCACAGAATAGGCTTTGGCAATCCTAATTTAAGCAAAACTCAATGCTGGAGAGTTCAAGCCTTGGTCTTAGGCTGCCCCTTGTCAGTATTCCTCCCCCATTCTTTCCTTTCTCTACCCATTTCTTCTTATCCTGTCCCATCCATTTCTTTTCCTTTCCTTCTTTTCTTTCTCACTTTCTCCCTAAATGATCTTATCCATTCCTGTCAATGTCCCCTTTCCCTCCACCCAAGATAAATATCCCTGGTACTTGATTTTACTCTTACTACTGACAATCAGCGTATGGGCAGGTGGACTAGGCAAATCAGGTGCTGGTGCCTGTGTTTGAATTGGAAGTTAGTGACTCAAAGAAGCAGGAGCAGTAGAGATAAACTCTACTGAGTGGGAACAAGCAGCATCCAAGTCTATATCCTGGGGGAAGTCTGAACTGTGGTGCCAGTAGCTGTATCCAGGGCCAGCAGTGGTGGCTGGCAAAGCCTCATAAGAGGAACAATGGCATGATTTTTAGTGTGTTCTTGGCTGACCAGCATTCTGTGGTTTTTGTTTATTTTCTGGGTGTGTTTTTCCAAACTCCTTGGTAATTCGATGAGCTGTTTCAATACATTTCAATAATTTCTTTTCTACTTAAATTCGCAGAGTTGGTTCTTATTGTTTATTGATTGTCATGATTCCCAGATTAATATTTTTATCCCAGACTTCTTTTCTGAGCTTCAAATTCAAATGCCAACTTAAAATTTTCACTTAGATGTTTTACACTGGAGTCATCTCACATTAGTGTGTCAAAAACTGAACTTGTAGGGGCACCTGGGTAGCTCAGTTGGTTAAGCTTCCAACTCTTGATTTCAGATCAGGTCATGATCTCATGGTTTGTGAGATCAAGCCATGCGTTGGGCTTAGCACTGACAGTGTAGAGCCTCCTTGGTATTCTCTCTCCATCTCTCTCTGCCTCTCTTTCTCTAACAAAATAAATAAATATTTAAAAAAACCCTGAACTTGTATCCTTCTCCCAGTTCTCATCTTTCCCCAGTCTTCCCCATTCTACCCTTGATTCACTCCACTTAGGTTGGCATCTATTGGATGGTGGATTCACTTCTATGTGGATGCTCCAGGCCAGAGACCAGCAAATAGCCAGAACAACTGAGGATGGGGAACGAAGACCCTCTGAGAAAGGATCAAAATTAACTTCTCAGGGAGCTTCTTCAGTTGTGTCTGACATGTGTCTGTGTCCATCAGTGTTACCATGAGACACCCATGGATACCTCTCTAGCTTGGCTTCATGGCACTCTTGTCTTTGTGGACTGTGTCAGACCCACTGGTCATCCTTCAGGTTCTTGAACAGACCAAGTTCTTTTCATTATGTGGCCCTTACACAGGCTGGTCATTGTGTTTGGCAAACTCTTCCCTTCTCTTCACTAACTTCTTTCCATCCTTTAGTTTAAATAATATTTCTTTGTCTTCTCTGATCCCTAAAACTAAATTATATCTCCTGATATTGTCTTCTATTTTCCCCTAGGCAGTAACTAGAGCAATCTGAAAGTCTGTATTTCATTTAAAAGTCTGTATTGATTTGGGTCTGTATTCATTGGCTTAATGTCTGCTTCCTCCACTAGAATACATGCTTCCTGAGGGTAAGGACATTGTTTCCCCAGTACATGCATGGTGTGAGGAACATGATAGATGTTCAAGAAATATTTTTGGAAGAATGAATAAATAAAGGAAAATCTTACATTTGGGCACTGGTGGTGGTGAGGAGAGGATAAATTACAAAGGAAGCTCCATTGCTCCGTCTCTTTCATTAATTTATCAAATTACATTCCTACCTCATGAAGAGTTCTTTTTGAATAGGAACATTGCCAGTTCAGGGCAAATATAATCTGGTAAATATTTATATGGAATATTCTAAACTTCTTACTGCTTTGCCTTTCTTAGCCTTGTACATGTGGGTACAAGCAAGAAATGCTAGTCTCCCAAGAGGCCTCTTTTGTAACCCCCAAATGGTGTTCATGAACTTAATTACTTACCTAGAGTAGTACTAAGTTACCCGTCTTTCTTAACATCTCTGCTTCTCTTCCTGGATGCTTTTGTCTGTCTAATGTTGGTGAGTACAAGATTTTAGTTAGATCAGCAGTGGATTCCCCCTGGAGCTACTGCTTATTCACTACTTTGCACTTCTACCATTCATAGCAGCCTTCCTTTTCAGGTTGTACTGGGTTCCTTTTTCACCTTCATAAATGCTTCTACTTATGTGGTTCTTTCCAGAATTGCTAAAGACCCTTGTTATTTATTGGAAAAGGATACACACACACACACACATATACACTTACACACACACACATATACACATATATGTGTGTGTGTGTGTGTGTGTGTATATATATATATATATATATATATATATATATATATATATAGTATACAGGCATCTGGGTTCTTCCAGCTTTCTTCCTTTTTCAGATCCATGATGGACTTAGAAGACAACCCACTGTGTCATGGTCTTCCTATTTCCCACTCTGGGGCTTTACTTTTTAGTCAGGAAACAGCAGAGAGGAACCACCCATTTATCTTCAAAGAAGGGTGGAGTACAGTATCCCCTTGATTCCTCAGCACTGAAGCCTTCTCCATGGGGAAAGACATTGGTCACATTGTCTTTGGGGATCTTCTCTTTCAGGAAGCCATAGTATACATCTATATGCCCAATCATCCTGACAGCCTGACCATTCTGAAATAGGGAAATGCACTTTTTCTCCTATATTTAGCTTTGTCCTATGCTTTCTGTCTTCCAGGTAAGCATGTAGGTCACCTGGGGCCATTTGAAAAACATAGTCCCCTCAATCCCTGAACAGCTCCAGAGAAATGGGTTACAGATATGCACAGAGAGTTTAATTCATCAACTTCTTGAAAACATCAGTCCTTTTACAACTTAACTCAGTAACTTCTGCTATTTTTTTTTTTAATATGAAGAAATACATTTTCTGATAAAGAATTGTTAGAAATCGTCTGAAACCTATGGAAAGTGTTTGAGTGAAGAGAGAGGTTCTTCTGAGTTAGTTTGCAGATTGCTGGGGCACAGTTCTCTCTGATGATTATCTAACTGTTGGATTCTCAACAATGTCTGCTTCTTAAAAATTGTAGTGATGTACCCTCTAAGACTCAGGATGATGATTTCAATAATTGTCTCTAACAGAGAGCACTTCTGAGGAATCAGTGATTATGAATTCTAAGTCTTAGAACTAAAAATATATGATCATAATACATTTTATTTCAACTACTATAAGCAATATTTTTATGGATTGTATTATTCTTTACTCATTTAAAAGTGTGTTTAAGTCTGTAATACCAACACTAGTGGGGATGGATAGTAACATTGACCACCCAAAATAATGACTTATTTTAAAATCAATGACATGCTTTCTAGCAGAGTAGCAGACCTAACCTATCTATTTATCTTTTGTTTGGGCTAACATTAAAACAATTTACAATCCTTGAACTTATGCTAATGACCCTCATGAGGGTCCTCGAATTTTTCCCAGGTCTAGCCCCTTACCTATCCCCGTCTTTCCCATACAACTTTGACCATCAACCATCCTCTCATTGCTCTTGCATCTTTGGTTTTTACTTTCCATTGATCCTTTCTTCTAAGCCTATGAATATACGCACACCGACATCCCCAAGTCTAAAACATTACACACACTAATTCTTTTGAACCTGATTTCTCTTCACGGTGTCTCAACTCTCTCATTTCTTTAACTGTTAATACTTTTGAGGTCATGATATATACTATCTACCTTCACTTCTTTGTATTTTACTCACTTTCCAAGCATTTAAAACTTGTGTTTGCCTTTACTTCTATGTTAGTTTCCTATGGCTACTATAACAAATCACCACAAACTTGGTGACTTAAAACAGCACAAATTTATTCTCTTACAGTTCTCAAAGATGGTGTTCCAAAATCAGGATCACTGGGCTGAAACCAAGGTGTTGGCAGTAACTTACTCCCTCTAGGGACTCTAGGGAAGAATCTGTTTCATTGTGTTTTCCAGCCTCTAGAACTGTATTCTTGGCCTTTTTCATCTCTTAGTGACCATCTGTATTCTTTGGCTTATCGCCCCTTCCTCCATCTTCAAAACTCAGTGCAGCATCTTCACATCTCTCTCTCCACTGATGTCACTGCATTATGTTCTCTCTTCTATATCAGTCCTCCTTCTACCTCCCTTCTCTAAAGACACTTCTGATTACATTTAGGCCCCACCCAAATAACTAGGATAATCTTATCACTTAAAAATCCTTAACAATCTGGAATTTTGGGAGGCCATTATTCAGCCTACCACATCTTCCAAGAAATAAGTTCATCAGATTCCTAGTCACAAACCTGATGACATTAGTCATCCTTTTTTTTTCTTTTTCTTTTTTTTTTTTTTTTTAACGTCTGTGTAGGAATTAACAGGGACTGTAGCTTCTTGAAACACCCCTATGTCTAGCTTCTGTGTCAATACTTCTGTTTCTCTGACAATCATGTTATGTCCTTCTCTTACTCTTACTTCTAAAAGTAGGTTTTCCTAAATATTCTCTCCTTAATTTCTCCTTTATTGCTTTCTGTACTACCTTCCTTGACCATTTATCCACATACATGACTTTTTTAATCTTCATAAACTGTCTAGATACTCTTCAGGGCTCTGGCTCCCATTTCTAGGTGCTTGCTGGACTTCTTTTAGACAGGTAAACTTGAGGTTTAGTAATGAGACTGAATTCATTACCCAGCTCTCTAAACATCTTCTGCCTCCTTAATTAGCATTGCAGTTAATGACTCCAGCATTCAGAAGAATACCAAAACCTCTTTATCTTGATTTGTCTTGGCCACTACCTTATTTCACATCCTAATTGCTTCTGATCTGAGCTATATAAGTAATTTCCTAACAGATTTTCCTTCTTGTGATTTTAGCCATTCTTTACTTCTAGAATCAGCCTTCTAAAGCCTGGCTACAATGTGTAAATTTTGCATTAAAAATTCTCAATGCTCTCTCCTTCTCCCTATCAGCATATTCTGATTAAAAACCAGATTTATGACCTTCAAGGCTCTCTCCAACTTGATTTCAAGTGTAACTTATAAACATACCCCCCACCTTTGTACTCACCTTATGTCCTGCCACAACTTGCCAAATGTGGAGAGTTCATGTGTCTGGTGCTACTGCTTATTCTATTATATCCATTTCCTCATTTTTCTTTATGAAAATCTTACAATGCAGACCTCCAGGCAAAACATAATATGCATGATAGTATGCTTTAAATTTAAATAATTATTCAATATTCTCCTTGTTTTGCCTTTGCAGAGAACTAGTATTCTTTGATGGATTTCAGTAAGTAATGCCCTTATCAAAATTGGAGGTCCTGTATGACTTTTCTATTAGTGAAGAGATGGTACCACTTAACTAAAGGCCTAGTTTAAATAATTCATTTTTTCATTCATTCTTTCTTTATTTTATGCAGTAATTTTACAACTCTTTATTGAATACCTACTATGTGCTGGACACTCTTCTAGGCACTGGGGGATAAAACAAGCAAAGCTAACAAGGTGTCTGCCTTTCTGGAGCTTACAGATTAGTGAGGAAACAGTATTAATGGAATACAGCAAAATAAAAATCAAGAACTAAGAAGAGGTGCCCACTTTTACTGTAGTGTATTAGTGGAATGCTGGCCTAGTCTGGGGGTTCATAAAAGGAATCACTGAGGAAATAATGAATGACTAGCAAAGAGGAGGAAAGCATTCTCAAATGCCTTTATCTACAATTTATTATTTTTTTAGTTTAAGGTTTTTGTTTAAATTCCAGTTAGTTAACATACCATGTAATACTAGTTTCAGGTATAGAATTTAGTGATTCTTCACTTACATACAGTGCCCAGTGCTCATCACAACCAGTGTCCTCCTTAATCCCATCACCCATTTAACCCATCCCCCAGGCTACCTACCCTCCAGAAACCCTCACTTTTTTCTCCATAGTTAAGAGTCTGTTTTATGGTTTGTCTTTTTTTTTCACCCTACGTTCATCTGTTTCTTAATTTCCACATATGAGTGAAATCATATGGCATTTGTCTTTATCTGACTTACTTTGCTTAGCATAATGCTCTCTAGTTCCACCCAAGTCATTGCAAATAGCAAGATTTCATTCCTTTTTGTGACTAAGTAATATTCCATTGTGTATATATACCACATATTCTTTGTCCATTCATCATTTGATGGACCTTTGGGCTCTTTCCATAATTTGGCTATTGTTGGTAATTCTGCCAAAAACACTGGGATGCATATATCCCTTTGAATCAGTATTTTTTGTATCCTTTGGATGAACACCTAGTAATGCAATTGCTGGATCGTAGGGCAGTTATATTTTTAACTTTTCAGGAACTTCCATACTGTTTTCCAGAGTGCCTACACCAGTTTGCATTCCCACAAACAGTGTAAGAGGGTCCCCGTTCTCCACACCCTTGCCAACATCTGTTGTTTCCTGTGTTGTTAATTTTAGCCATTCTGACAAGTGTGAGGTGATATCTTGTAGTATTGATTTGTATTTCCCTGTTGATGAGTGATATTGAGCAACTTTTCCTGTGTCTGTTAGCGTTTTGTATGACTTCTTTGGGAAAATTTCTATTCATATCTTCTTCTCATTTCTTAACTCAGTTATTTGTTTTTTGGGTGTTGACTTTTATAAGCTCTTTATATATTTTGAATATTAACCCTTTATCAGATATATCGTTTACAAATATCTTCTCCCATTCTGTAGGCTGCCTTTTAGTTTTATTGATTGTTTCCTTCACTGTGGAGAAGATTTTTATCTTGAAGTCTTGATAGTTTATTTTTCCTTTTGTTTCCCTTGCCTCTGGTGATGTGTCTGGTAAGAAGTTGCTTCAGCCAAGGTCTAAGAGTTTGCTGCATGTGTTCTCCTCTAGGATTTTGACGTTTTCCTGTCTCACACTTAGGTCTTTCATTCATTTTGAATTTATTTTTGTGTATGGTGTAAGAAAGTGGTCCAGTTTCATTCTTCTGCATGTTGTGGTTCAGTTTCCCAACATCTTTGTTGAAGATGCTATCTTTTTTCCATTGGATATTCTTTCCTGCTTTGTCAAAGATTAGTTGACCATATAGTTGTGGATCCATTTCTGGGTTTTCTATTATTTTCCATAGATCTGTGTGTCTGTTTCTGTGCCAGTACCATACTGTCTTGATCACTATATTACAACTTTGTAATATAATTTGAATTCTGGAATTGTGATGCCTCCAGTTTCTTTTTCTTTCTTTCCTTCTTTGTTAATGTTTGTTTATTTTGAGAGAGAGTGTGTGAAAAGAGAGAGACAGATAGACAGACAGACAGAGGAACTGAAGGGGGCCTTGAGCTAACAGCGGAAAGCCCAATGCGAGGCTCAAACCCGTGAACTGTGAGATCATAACCTGTGTTGAAATCAGACACTTAACCAAGTGAGCCACCCAGGTGCCCATCCAGATTCTTTTTCTTTTTCAAGATTCTTTTAGCTATTCAGGATCTTTTGTAGTTCCATACAAATTTTAGGATTGATTGTACTAACTCTGTGAAAAATTCTGGTTGTATTTTGATAGGGATAACATTAAATGTGTGGATTGCTTTGGGTAGTATAGACACTTTAACAATTGAAATTCTTCCGATCCATGAGCATGGAATGTTTTGTCATTTCTTTGTGTCATCTTCAGTTTCTTTCATAAGTGTTTTTATAGTTTTCAGAGTACAGGTCTCTTATCTCTTTGGTTAAGTTTATTCCCATGTATCTTTTGATTTTTGGTTCAATTGTAAATAGAATCGATTCCTTGATTTCTTTTTTCTGCTGTTTCAGTATTGTTGTATAGAAATGTGACAGATTTCTGTATGTTGATTTTGTATTCTTTGACTTTACTGAATTCATGTCTCAGTTCTAGCAATTTTTTGGTGTAGTTTTTTTGGGTTTTCTAGATAGTATCAAATAGTTAAAGTTTGACTTCTTCCTTGCCAATTTGGATGCCTTTTATTTCTTTTTGTTGTCTGATTGCTGAGGCTAGGACATCCAGTACTATGTTAAATAACAGTGATGAGAGTGGACATCCCTGTCTTGTTCCTGACCATAAAGGAAAAGCTCTCAGTTTCTCCCCACTTAGGGTGACATTAGTTGTGCATCTTTAGTATATGACCTTTACGGTGTTAAACTAAGTTCTCTCTATCCCTACTTTGTTGAAGATTTTTATTAAGAATGGATGCTGTATTTTGTCAAATACATTTTCTGCATCTATTGAGAGGATCATATGGTTCTTGTCCTTTCTTTTATTAATCTAGTGCATCATGTTGATTGATTTGAGAATATTTAACCACCTTTGCAACTCAGGAGTAATCCCACTTGATTGTAGTAAATGATTCTTTTAATGTATTGTTGGATTCAATTTGCTAGTATTTCGTTGAGAATTTTTGCATCCAGATTCATCAGGGATATTGTCTATAGTTCTCTTTTTTAGCGGGGCCTTTGTCTGGTTTTAGAATCAAGGTAATGCTGACTTCGTTGAGTTTGGAAGTTTTTCTTACATTTCTATTTTTTGAAACAGTTTGAGAAAAATAGGTATTAACTCTTCTTTAAATGGTTGATAGAATTCCCCTGGGAAGCGCTGGACTTTTGTTTGTTGAAGGATTTTTGATTACTGATTTAACTTCTCTGGTTATTGGTCTGTTCAAGTTTTCTATTTCTTCCTATTCGTTTTGGTAGTTTATATGCTTCTAGGAATTTACCAGTTCTTCCAGATTGCCCACTTGTTAGCTTATACTTTTTCATAACATTTTATTATAATTGTTTGTATTTCCATGGTGTTGGTTGTAATCTCTTCTCACTCATTTGTGAATTTGTTTATTTTGATCCTTTGCTTTTTCTTTTAAATAAGTCAGGCTAGAAGTTTATCAATATGATTAATTGTTTTGAAGAAACAGCTCCTGGTTTCATTGGTCTGTTCTGTGTGTGTGTGTGTGTGTGTGTGTGTGTGTGTGTTTCCGTATCATCTATTTCTGCTCTAGTCTTTATTATTTCCCTTTTTCTGGCTTTAAGCTTAATTTGTTGTTCTTTTTCTAGCTCCTTTTTTTTGTAATATATGAAGTTTATTTTCAAATTGATTTCCATACAACACCCAGTGCTCATCCCAAAAGGTGCCCTCCTCAATACCCATCACCCACCCTCCCCTCCCTCCCACCCCCCATCAACCCTCAGTTTGTTCTCAGTTTTTAAGAGTCTCTTATGCTTTTTCTCTCTTCCACTCTAACCTCTTTTTTTCCCTTCCCCTTCCCCATGGGTTTCTGTTAAGTTTCTCAGGATCCACATAAGAGTGAAACCCTCTTTCACTTTCACCTGTTTCACTTTCACTTTTCACCTGTCTTTCTCTGTATGGCTTATTTCACTTAGCATCACACTCTCCAGTTCCATCCATGTTGCTACAAAGGGCCATATTTCATTCTTTCTCATTGCCGCATAGTACTCCATTGTGTATATAAACCACAATTTCTTTATCCATTCATCAGTTGATGGACATTTAGGCTCTTTCCATAATTTGGCTATTGTTGAGAGTGCAGCTAAAAACATTGGGGTACAAGTGCCCCTATTCATCAGTACTCCTGTATCCCTTGGGTAAATTCCTAGCAGTGCTATTGCTGGGTCATAGGGTAGGTCTATTTTTAATTTTTTGAGGAACCTCCACAGTGTTTTCCAGAGTGGCTGCACCAATTTGCATTCCCACCAACAGTGCAGGAGGGTTTCCGTTTCTCCACATCCTCTCCAGCATCTATAGTCTCCTGATTTGTTCATTTTGGCCACTCTGACTGGCATGAGGTGATATCTGAGTGTGGTTTTGATTTGTATTTCCCTGATAAGGAGTGACATTGAGCATCTTTTCATGTGCCTGTTGGCCATCCGGATGTCTTCTTTAGAGAAGTGTCTATTCATGTTTTCTGCCCATTTCTTCACTGGGTTATTTGTTTTTTGGGTGTGGAGTTTGGTGAGCTCTTCATAGATTTTGGATACTAGCCCTTTGTCCGATATGTCATTCGCAAATATCTTTTCCCATTCTGTTGGTTGCCTTTTAGTTTTGTTGGTTGTTTCCTTTGCTGTGCAAAAGCTTTTTATCTTCATAAGGTCCCAGTAGTTCATTTTTGCTTTTAATTCCCTTGCCTTTGGGGATGTGTCAAGTAAGAAATTGCTATGGCCTTTTCCTGTTTTCTCCCCTAGGGTTTTGATGGTTTCCTGTCTCACATTCAGGTCCTTTATCCATTTTGAGTTTATTTTTGTGAATGGTGTGAGAAAGTGGTCTAGTTTCAACCTTCTGCATGTTGCTGTCCAGTTCTCCCAGCACCATTTGTTAAAGAGGCTGTCTTTTTTCCATTGGATGTTCTTTCCTGCTTTGTCAAAGATGAGTTGGCCATACGTTTGTGGGTCTAGTTCTGGGGTTTCTATTCTATTCCATTGGTCTATGTGTCTGTTTTTGTGCCAATACCATGCGGTCTTGATGATGACAGCTTTGTAGTAGAGGCTAAAGTCTGGGATTGTGATGCCTCCTGCTTTGGTCTTCTTCTTCAAAATTACTTTGGCTATTCGGGGCCTTTTGTGGTTCCATATGAATTTTAGGATTGCTTGTTCTAGTTTCGAGAAGAATGCTGGTGCAATTTTGATTGGGATTGCATTGAATGTGTAGATAGCTTTGGGTAGTATTGACATTTTGACAATATTTATTCTTCTAATCCATGAGCAGGGAATGTCTTTCCATTTCTTTAAATCTTCTTCAATTACCTTCATCAGCTTTCTATAGTTTTCAGCGTACAGATCTTTTACATCTGTGGTTAGATTTATTCCTGGGTATTTTATGCTTCTTGGTGCAATAGTGAATGGGGTCAGTTTCTTTATTTGTCTTTCTGTTGCTTCATTATTAGTGCATAAGAATGCAACTGATTTCTGTACATTGATTTTGTATCCTGCAACTTTGCTGAATTCATGTATCAGTTCTAGCAGACTTCTGGTGGAGTCTATCGGATTTTCCATGTATAATATCATGTCATCTGCAAAAAGTGAAAGCTTGACTTCCTCTTTGCCAATTTTGATGCCTTTAATTTCCTTTTGTTGTCTGATTGCTGATGCTAGAACTTATAACACGATGTTAAACAACAGTGGTGAGAGTGGACATCCCTGTCGTGTTCCTGATCTCAGGGAAAAAACTCTCAGTTTTTCCCCATTGAGGATGATGTTAGCTGTGGGCTTTTCATAAATGGCTTTTATGATCTTTAAGTATGTTCCTTCTATCCCAACTTTCTCGAGGGTTTTTATTAAGAAAGTTGCTGAATTTTATCAAAGGCCTTTTCTGCATCGATTGGCAGGATCATATGGTTCTTTTCTTTTATTAATGTGATGTATCATATTGATTATTTTGCGAATGTTGAACCAGCCCTGCATCCCAGGAATGAATCCCACTTGATCATGGTGAATAATTCTTTTTATATGCTGTTGAATTCGATTTGCTAGTATCTTATTGAGAATTTTTGCATCCATATTCATCAGGGATATTGGCCGGTAGTTCTCTTTTTTTACTGGGTCTCTGTCTGGTTTAGGAATCAAAGTAATGCTGGCTTCATAGAATGAGTCTGGAAGTTTTCCTTCCCTTTCTATTTCTTGGAATAGCTTGAGAAGGATAGGTATTATCTGTGCTTTAAACGTCTGGTAGAACTCCCCTGGGAAGCCATCTGGTCCTGGACTCTTTATTTGTTGGGAGATTTTTGATGACATATTCAATTTCTTCGCCAGTTATGGGTCTGTTCAAGCTTTCTATTTCCTCCTGATTGAGTTTTGGAAGTGTGTGGGTGTTTAGGAATTTGTCCATTTCTTCCAGGTTTTCCAATTTGTTGGCAAATAATTTCTCATAGTATTCCCTGATAATTGCTTGTATCTCTGAGGGATTGGTTGTAATAATTCCATTTTCATTTATGATTTTATCTATTTGGGTCATCTCCCTTTTCTTTTTGAGAAGCCTGGCTAGAGGTTTATCAATTTTGTTTATTTTTTCAAAGAACCAACTCTTGCTTTCATTGATCTCCTGCACAGTTTTTTTAGATTCTATATTGTTTATTTCTGCTCTGATCTTTATTATGTCTCTTCTTCTGCTGGATTTAGGCTATCTTTGCTGTTCTGCTTTATTTCCTTTAGGTGTGCTGTTAGATTTTGTATTTGGGATTTTTCTTGTTTCTTGAGATAGGCCTGGATTGCAATGTATTTCCCTCTCAGGACTGCCTTTGCTGAATCCCAAAGTATTTGGATTGTTGTATTTTCATTTTCGTTTGTTTCCATATATTTTTTAATTTCTTCTCTAATTGCCTGTTTGACCCACTCATTCTTTAGTAGGGTGTTCTTTAACCTCCATGGTTTTGGAGGTTTCCAGACTTTTTCCTGTGGTTGATTTCAAGCTTCATAGCATTGTGGTCTGACAGTATGCATGGTATGATCTCAATTCTTGTATACTTATGAAGGGCTGTTTTGTGACCCAATATGTGATCTTTCTTGGAGAATGTTCCATGTGCATGCGAGAAGAAAGTATATCCTGTTGCTTTGGGATGCAGAGTTCTAAATATATCTGTCAAGTCCATCTGATCCAATGTCTCATTCAGGGCCCTTGTTTCTTTATTGACCGTGTGTCTAGATGATCTATCCATTTCTGTAAGTGGGGTGTTAAAGTCCCCTGCAATTACCACATTCTTATCAATAAGGTTGCTTATGTTTATGAGTAGTTGTTTTATATATTTGGGGGCTCCTGTATTTGGCGCATAGACATTTATAATTGTTAGCTCTTCCTGATGGATAGACCCTGTGATTATTATATAATGCCCTTCTTCATCTCTTGTTACAGCCTTTAATTTAACGTCTAGTTTGTCTGATATAATTATGGCTACTCCAGCTTTCTCTTGACTTCTAGTGGCATGGTAAATAGTTCTCCATCCCCCCACTCTCAATCTAAAGGTGTCCTCAGGTCTAAAATGAGTCTCTTGTAGACAGTAAATAGATGGGTCTTGTTTTTTGTATCCATTCTGATACCCTATGTCTTTTGGTTGGCGCATTTAGTCCATTTACATTCAGTGTTATTATAGAAAGATATGGGTTTAGAGGCATTGTGATGTCCGTAGGTTCCATGCTTGTAGCAATGTCTCTGGTACTTTGTCTCACAGGATCCCTCTTAGGATCTCTTGTAGGGCTGGTTTAGTGGTGACAAATTCCTTCAGTTTTTGTTTGTTTGGGAAGACCTTTATCTCTCCTTCTATTCTAAATGCCAGACTTGCTGGATAAAAGATTCTTGGCTGCATATTTTTTCTCTTCACATTGAAGATGTCCTGCCATTTCTTTCTGGCCTGCCAAGTTTCAGTAGAGAGATCGGTCATGAGTCTTATAGTTCTCCCTTTAGATGTTAGAGCACGTTTATCTCTAGCTGCTTTCAGAATTTTCTCTTTATCCTTGTATTTTGCCAGTTTCACTATGATTTGTTGTGCAGAAGATCGATTCAAGTTACGTCTGAAGGGAGTTCTCTGTGCCTCTTGGATTTCAGTGCCTTTTTCCTTCCCCAGATCCTGGAAGTTCTCAGCTATGATTTCTTCAAGTACACCTTCAGCACCTTTCCCTCTCTCTTCCTCCTCTGGAATACCAATTGTGCGTATGTTATTTCTCTTTAGTGCATCACTTAGTTCTCTAATTTTCCCCTCATACTCCTGGATTTTTTTATCTCTCTTTTTGTCAGCTTCTTCTTTTTCCATAATTTTATCTTCTAGCTCACCTATTCTCTCCTCTGCCTCTTCAATCCGAGCCATAGTTGTCTCCATTTTATTTTGCCATTCATTGATAGCATTTTTTTTTTCAACGTTTATTTATTTTTGGGACAGAGAGAGACAGAGCATGAACGGGGGAGGGGCAGAGAGAGAGGGAGACACAGAATCGGGAACAGGCTCCAGGCTCTGAGCCATCAGCCCAGAGCCCGACGCGGGGCTCGAACTCACGGACCGTGAGATCGTGACCTGGCTGAAGTCGGACGCCTAACCGACTGCGCCACCCAGGCGCCCCTCATTGATAGCATTTTTTAGCCCCTCCTGGCTGTTCCTTAGCCCTTGATCTCTGTAGCAAGAGATTCTCTGCTGTCCTTTATACTGTTTTCAAGCCCAGCGATTAATTTTATGACTTTTATTCTAAATTCACTTTCTGTTACATTGTTTCAATCATTTTTGATCAGTTTGTTAGCTGTTGTTATTTCCTGGATGTTTTTCTGAGGGGAATTCTTCTGTTTGGTCATTTTTGATAGTCCCTGGAGTGGTGTGGGACTGCGGGGCACTTCCCCTGTGCTGTCTTGAATAACTTGTGTTGGTGGGTGGGGCTGCAGTCAGACCTGATGTCTGCCCCCAGCCCACCGCTGGGGCCACAGTCAGACTGGTGTGTGCCTTCTCTTGCTCTCTCCTAGGGGCGGGATACACTGTGGGGTGGTTTGGCCCGTTTGGCCTACTTGCACACTGCCAGGCTTGTGGTGCTCGGGATCTGGTGTATTAGCTGGGGTGGATCAGCAAGGTGCACAGGGGTGGGAGGGGCAGGCTCAGCTAGCTTTTCCTTCGGAGATCCACTTTGGGAGGGGCCCTGTGGCACCAGGAGGGAGTCAGACCTGCCGGAGGGATGGATCCGCAGAAGCACAGCTTTGGGTGTTTGCGAGGTGCAAGCAAGTTCCTTGGCAGGAACTGGTTCCCTTTGGGATTTTGGCTGGGGTATGGGCGAGGAGATGGTGCTGGCGAGCGCCTTTGTTCCCCGCCAAGCTAAGCTCTGTCCTCTGGGGCTCAACAACTCTCCCTCCCGTTGTTCTCCAGCCCTCCTGTATTCCGAGCAGAGCTGTTAGCTTATAAACTTCCAGATGTCAAGTCCCACTTGCTATCGGAACACACTCCATCCAGCCCCTCCTCTTTTGCAAGCCAGACTCGGGGGCTCTGCTTGGCCGGCAGGCCGCCCCTCCACCCCGGCTCCCTCCTGCCAGTCCGTGTAGCGTGCACCACCTCGCCGCCCTTCCTACCCTCTTCTGTGGGCCGCTCATCTATGCTTGGCTCTGGAGACTCTGTTCTGCTAGTCTTCTGGCGGTTTTCTGGGTTATTTAGGCAGGTGTAGGTGAAATCTAAGTGATCAGCAGGACGCGCGGAGAGCCCAGCGTCCTCCTGCGCTGCCATCTTCCCAGGATCTCCTTTCTAGCTCCTTTAAGTGTAAGGTTAAGTTGTATATTTGAGATTTTTCTTGCTTCTTGAGATAGGCTTGTATTGCTTTACACTTCCTTCTTGTGACCACTTTTGCTGCATCCCAAAGGTTTTACACCATCGTGTTTTCATTTTCATTTGTTTCCATATATTTTTATTTCTTCTTTAACTTCCTGGTTGACCCATTAATTCTTCGTTCTTCTTCTTTTTTGAGAGAGAGAGAGAGTGAAAGAGAGAGAAAGAACGCTAGTGGAAGTAAGTGGCAAAGTAGTTAAGGAGAATCGTAAGCAGGCTCCATGCTCAGTGTGGAGCCTGACACATGGCTTGATCCCACGACCCTGGGATCATGACCTGAGTCAAAATCAAGAGTCAGATGCTCAACTGACTGAGTCCCCCCAGGTACCCTGACCCATTTAGTCTTTAGTAGGATATCTTTTAACGTCCATGTATTAGTGGTCTTTCCAAGGCTTTTCTTGAGATTGACTTCAAGTTTCATAGTGTTGTGGTTGGAAAATATGCATAGTATGAACTCAGTCTCTTTGTACTTGATGAGGCCTGATTTGTGACCTAGTGTGTGATTTATTCTGGAGAATGTCCCATGTGCATTTGAAAGGAATGTGTATTCTGCTGCTTTAGGATGAAATGTTCTGAATATATCTGTTAAGTACATCTGGGCCAGTGTGGCATTTAAAGCCATTGTTTCCTTGTCAATTTTCAGTGTAGATGATCTGCCCATTGATGTAAGTGGGGTGTTAAAATCCCCCTCTATTATTGCATAATTATCAATAAGGTCTTTATTATTTGATATCAATTTTATATATTTGGTGTTTCAATTTTGGGGAATAAATAGTTACAATTGTTAGATCTTCTAGTTGGATAGACACCTTTATTATGTAGTGCCCTCCTTCATTTCTTCTTACAGTGTTTGGTTTAAAATCTAGTTTGTCTGATATAAGTATTGCTACTCTGGCTTTCTTTTGACATCCATTTGCATGATAAATATTTCTCCATCCCCTCACTTTCAATCTGTAGGTGTCTTTAGGTCTAAAATTAGTCTTTTATAGACAACATTTAGATGGGTCATGTTTCTTTATCCATTCTGCTACACTATGTCTTTTGATTGGAGCATGTAGTCCATTTACATTCAGAGTAATTATTGCTAGATATGAATTTAGTGCCATTTTTATTCCTTGTTTTGTCATTATTTCTGAAGATGTTCTCTGTTCCTTTCTAGGCTTTGTCACTTTTGTTTTTCTTTTTCCCACTCAATGACTCCCCTTTAATGTTTCTTTCAGGGCTGGTTTGGTGGTCACAAACTTCTGTAGTGTGTGTCTGGGAACCTCTTTTCTCTCCTTCTGTTATCAATGATAGCCTTGCTCAATACAGTATTCATGTCTGCAGATTTTTTCCCATTTAACACATTGAAAAAATCATGCCACTTTCTTCTGGCCTGCCAAGTTTTTTTGGAGACATCTGCTGCTAGCCTTATTTGTCTTCACTCTAAGTTAGGGACTTCTTTTGTATTGCTGCTTTTAGGGATTTTTTTTTTCTTTATCTCTACATTTTACAAATTTAATTACAATATATCTTGGTGTTGGCCTGCTTTTGTTGATTTTGATGGGAGTTCTCTGTGCCTCCTGGATTTAGATGTCTGATTTCTTCCCCAAATTAGGAGGTTTTCAGCTAAAATTTCCTCAAATAAATCTTTGGACCCCCTTTCCCTGTCTTCTTTTGGAACTTCTATGATAGGGATGTTATTATGCTTTATGGAGTCATTGAGTACCCTAAGTCTACTTTTGTGATCCAAGATTTTTCTTTCCCTCTTTTGTTCAGCTTCATTATTTTCTACAGTTTTATCTTATATATTACTTATTTGTTTCCCTGATTCTTCCATCCTTGTGGTCATTACAACCTATTGGTTTCAAAGTCTTGACTATTGTATTTTTCATTTCAGCCTGATTGGTTTTTAGGTCTTTTTTCTCTGCAGTAAAGGACTCCCTGGTGCTCTCTATGTTTTCTCAAGCCCAGATAGCATCTTTATGATTATTTGCTTTTAATTCTGGATCAGACATATTACTTACATCTGTTTTGATTAGATTCCTGGCTGTGACGTTTTATTGTTCTTTCTTTTGGGATTAATTCCTCCATCTTGCATTTTGTCTAAGTTTCTGTTTTCTTCTGTGTTTTAGGAAAGCCTTTTGTTTCCTCTTCCTGAAAGTAATGGCTTTATGAAGTGGTCCTAAACTGTTCTGGGCCTGGTGCTTCAGGAAATGCCTCTTGTGTATGCTGTGTGCACTCTGCTGCTGTATTATGGCTGTTCTTTCCCTTGGATCAGTCCTCTGCAAAGTCGTCCTTGCCTGCGGTGGGGAGTGTTTGGACCTTGGCCAGAATGTGGCAAGTTTTAACTAGGTGTGTTGTGGTAGGTTTGTTAAAAGAGACCGTTTGCTATTTACACTAGAGGTGAAGCTTTACAGAATTCTGTGCTCAGTTGACATGATGTGTGTGAGGTTTGTGCTGGTCTTCTGGGGGAGTGGCCCAGTGCCCTAACTCTCAGGCACACTTGCCTGGGAAAAGCAGCACCTGCAGAGTATAGGGGGACAGTGTTTGGTGTAAGCAGTTTAGGCCACCACTCTTGGCTCTGTGTTGCTTACTAAAGTTAGTTTATACTAAGGGGTGGGGGAGGAATAAAATGGAACCAGCCAGTTCCCAGGTCCCCTGAGAGGGGAGTTTGTGTCTGCTGCTGTCCAGGAAGCCCTTCCAGAAGAGCAAAAAATAATCTCCACTTGTGCGTCCCAGGCATCTCTTAGATTTCTGCCTTCACCCTGTTTTTTGGGCTGTCTGCCTGCTTGACAGCTCAATTCACCTTGGGGTCTATTCCAGGCAGACTGACGCTAAGCTTTAAAACTCCAGACTTTAGGGACCTGAGTGGTAGGGTCCATTGCTGGTCCTCTGGTTGAGGGTCTCACTGCCCTGGGACAGATGCAGGTTTGTCCCAGAAGGACAGTCGCACCAAAGTACAGGTGCATGGAGTTAGGAGTAAAGCACAGCAAAGAGCCAGTGCTCTTTGTTCTGCCCACAGCAAGCATCTTTATACCTATGCTGGGAGGTGGGTGAGGGAAATGGTGTCCACTGGCTCTTTTGTCTTCAGACAGGCAATGCCACCTCTCTTAGATGTGCTCCAAGAAGGGGGAACTGTATCTCCCAGTGTATCTCAGGAAATCTGGGAATCACACCATCTGTCCCCTCCCCCCCCACCCCCCCCCCCCCTCACCCCAGGCTATCTGCCCTCCTCCTCAGAGGCACTGCAGTGCCCTCAGGACTTCACACCAGCCATGCCACAGACCTCTAAAACTACAACCTTTGAGCGCCCCTTGTTGTAACAACTCTTGACATTCAGCCCCTCTTGTTTCCCCATCAGTGGTTTTGAGGAAGTGTTTTCCTTGTGGGATCCCCTGTGTGCTCTTCTTTCTCTATCTCTCTTTCACCTCTCTTCATGACTGGGCTCCCTCCCTTCTGCAGTACCCACAATCCATTTCTCCCCCAAACCAGGTCTCTGCATCTCCTACCTTCTGCTATGTGGCCTCTTCATCTCCTACCTTCTGCTATGTGGCCTCTTCTGTACTCTAGTTGTGCAGTTTGTTCTGCTAGCCCTCAGATTAATTTCTTAGATACTCAGAATGATTCAATATTTATTTAGCTGTGTTCAAGGCATAAGACAAGAAGTCCTACATCTCTGCCATCTTAGCTCCTCTTGCCCTTATCCACATATTGCACAGAGATTAATTGGGAAATGAAAAACCCACCTCAAATATATATTTAAGTACTAATTGAGAGTGTGAAGTTTGTTAGGTGTAGAAATTATATCCTGTGAATATACCTATGAAGATACAAAGCTATGTTAGGGCCAAAAGTGGCACTAAGAGGTAACATTGAAGTTGTAATGAGTGAACTCAGGTATAAAATTCTTTACAATGCTATGTGGGATCACATAAATAGCTCTATGAGAAAGGTTTATATGTTTTGCTTTTCCAAGATGTTTCCAAAGTGTTCCATAGATACAATTCTGGTTTCCTCAGGAACACCTAGCTTGCTC